>NC_090342.1:57568494-57868494 GCF_035084215.1 Heptranchias perlo
TCTAGATATTGGATCTTGGTATTCTGGCATGAATTTGCACGAAATATTAATGATAGAAATACCAGAACTCTGGATTGCTTCCAGCTCCCCTGTAGCGAACAGCTGTTCTTTTGATAGATTTCTAATCCAATGTTGTCGGAGAGGTTTGAGTCTTGCTTTGAGCTATTGAGACTGTCTGAAGGGTGGGTGCCGACTATAGTGATTGTATTATTCTTCATTTAATGTGTTGCTTTTGCAAATGCATCAGACTCCCAGTGATTCATGGTTGTGAGCATAAGGTTCGTAACCTGAGTATCTGTGCAGAACCAGAGCCTCGAGAGTGTGTTAATGAACTGCTGGAAACCAGACATCTGATGGATGTGTACACTTATAAGAACATAAGAAATAGGAGCAGGAGTAGGCCAATCGGCCCCTCGAGCCTGCTCCGCCATTCAATAAGATCATGGCTGATCTGATCCTAACCTCAAATCTAAATTCATGTCCAATTTCCTGCCCGCTCCCCGTAACCCTAATTCCCTTTACTTCCAGGAAACTGTCGATTTCTGTTTTAAATTTATTTAATGATGTAGCTTCCTGGGCAGCAAATTCCACAGACCTACTACCCTCTGAGTGAAGAAGTTTCTCCTCATCTCAGTTTTGAAAGAGCAGCCCCTTATTCTAAGATTATGCCCCTAGTTCTAGTTTCACCCATCCTTGGGAACATCCTTACCGCATCCACCCGATCAAGCCCCTTCACAATCTTATATGTTTCAATAAGATCGCCTCTCATTCTTCTGAACTCCAATGAGTAGAGTCCCAATCTACTCAACCTCTCCTCATATGTCCACCCCCTCATCCCCGGGATTAACCGAGTGAACCTTCTTTGTACTGCCTTGAGAGCAAGTATGTCTTTTCTTAAGTATGGAGACCAAAACTGTATGCAGTATTCCAGGTGCAGTCTCACCAATACCTTATATAACTGCAGCAATACCTCCCTGTTTTTATATTCTATCCCCCGAGCAATAAACGCCAACATTCCGTTGGCCTTTTTGATCACCTGCTGCACCTGCATACTAACTTTGATTTTCTTGCACTAGGACCCCCAGATCCCTTTGTACTGCAGTCCTTTCCAGTTTCTTGCCATTAAGATAATAAACTTGCTCTTTGATTTTCCTGCCAAAGTGCATAACCTCACATTTTCCAATATTGTCTTGCATCTGCCAAATCTCCGCCCACTCACCCAGCCTGTCTATATCCCCTTGTAGGTTTTTTATGTCCTCACTCTCTACTTCCCTCCCATCTTTGTATCATCTGCAGACTTTGATAGGTTACACTCGGTCCCCTCCTCCAAATCGTTAATATAGATTGTAAAGAGTTGGGGACCCAGCACCGACCCCTGCGGAATACCACTGGCTACTGGTTGCCAGTCCGAGAATGAACCATTTATCCCAACTCTCTGCTTCCTGTTAGAAAACCAATTCTCTCTCTCTCTCTCTCTCTCTCTCTCTCTCTCTCTCCTCTGGCTGTCTGTCGGTGTGTGTGTCTCTCTCTCTCTCTGGCTGTCTGTCGGTTTGTCTCTCTCTCTCTCTCTCTCTGGCTGTCTGTCGGTTTGTCTCTCTCTCTCTGGCTGTCTGTCGGTTTCTCTCTCTCTCTCTCTCTCTGGCTGTCTGTCGGTTTCTCTCTCTCTCTCTCTCTCTGGCTGTGTGTCGGTTTGTCTCTCTCTCTCTCTGGCTGTCTGTCGGTTTGTCTCTCTCTCTCTCTCTGGCTGTCTGCCGGTGTGTCTCTCTCTCTCTCTCTCCCTCTCTGGCTGACTGTCGGTGTGTCTCTCTCTGTCTCTCTCTCTCTCTCTCTGGCTGTCTGTCGATGTGTGTCTCTCTCTCTCTCTCTCTTTCTCTCTGGCTGACTGTCGGTGTCTCTCTCTCTCTTTGGCTGTCTGTCGGTGTGTCTCTCTCTCTCTTTGGCTGTCTGTCGGTGTGTGTGTCTCTCTCTCTGGCTGTCTGTCGGTCTCTCTCTCTCTCTCTCTCTCTCTGGCTGCCTGTCGGTGTCTCTCTCTCTCTCTCTCTCTCTCTCTGGCTGCCTGTCGGTGTGTCCTCTCTCTCTCTCTCTCTCTCTCTCTCTCTCTCTCTGTCTCTCTCTGGCTGCCTGTCGGTGTGTCTCTCTCTCTCTCTCTCTCTCTGGCTGCCTGTCGGTGTGTCTCTCTCTCTCTCTCTCTCTCTCTCTGGCTGCCTGTCGGTGTCTCTCTCTCTCTGGCTGTCTGTCGGTGTGTCTCTCTCTCTCTCTCTCTCTCTCCCTCTCTCTCTCCCTCTGGCTGTCTGTCGGTGTCTCTCTCTCTCTGGCTGTCTGTCGGTGTCTGTCTCTCTGGCTGTCTGTCGGTGTCTGTCTCTCTCTCTGGCTGTCTGTCTGTGTCCGTCTCTCTCCTCTCTGGCTGCCTGTCGGTGTGTCTCTCTCTCTCTCTCTGGCTGCCTGTCGGTGTCTCTCTCTCTCTCTCTCTCTGGCTGCCTGTCGGTGTCTCTCTCTCTCTCTCTCTCTCTCTGGCTGTCTGTCGGTGTGTCTCTCTCTCTCTCTCTCTCTGGCTGTCTGTCGGTGTCTCTCTCTCTCTCTCTCTCTCTCTCTCTTCTGGGTCGTCTGTCTCTCTCTCTCTCTCTCTCTCTCTCTCTCTCTGGCTGTCTGTCCGGTGTGTCTCTCTCTCTCTATCTCTCTCTGGCTGTCTGTCGGTGTGTCTCTCTCTCTCTCTCTCTGGCTGCCTGTCGGTGTCTGTGTCTCTCTCTCTCTCTCTCTCTCTCTCTCTCTCGCTGTCTGGTCGGTCTCTCTCTCTCTCTCTCGCTGTCTGTCGGTCTCTCATCTCTCTCTCTCGCTGTCTGTCGGTCTCTCTCTCTCTCTCTGGCTGCCTGTCGGTGTGTGTCTCTCTCTCTCTGGCTGCCTGTCGGTGTGTGTCTCTCTCTCTCTCTCTCTGGCTGTCTGTCGTGTCTCTCTCTCTCTCTCTCTCTCTCTCTCTCGCTGTCTGTCGGTCTCTCTCTCTCTCTCTCTGGCTGCCTGTCGGTGTGTGTCTCTCTCTCTCTCTCTCTCTCTCTCTCTGGCTGTCTGTCGGTGTCTCTCTCTCTCTCTCTCTGGCTGTCTGTCGGTGTCTCTCTCTCTCTCTCTCGCTGTCTGTCGGTCTCTCTCTCTCTCTGGCTGCCTGTCGGTGTGTGTCTCTCTCTCTCTCTCTCTCTCTCTCTGGCTGTCTGTCGGTGTCTCTCTCTCTCTCTCTCTGGCTGTCTGTCGGGTCTCTCTCTCTCTCTCTCGCTGTCTGTCGGTCTCTCTCTCTCTCTCTCTGGCTGCCTGTCGGTGGTGTCTCTCTCTCTCTCTCTCTCTCTCTCTCTCTGGCTGTCTGTCGGTGTCTCTCTCTCTCTCTCTCTGGCTGTCTGTCGGTGTCTCTCTCTCTCTCTCTCGCTGTCTGTCGGTCTCTCTCTCTCTCTGGCTGCCTGTCGGTGTGTGTCTCTCTCTCTCTCTCTCTCTCTCTGGCTGTCTGTCGGTGTCTCTCTCTCCCTCGCTCTGGCTGTCTGTCGGTGTCTCTCCCTCTCTCTCTCTCTCTCTCTCCCCTCTCTCTCTCTGCTGTCTGTCGGTGTCTCTCTCTCTCTCTCTCTCTCTCTCTCTCTCTCTCTCTCTGGCTGTCTGTCGGTCTCGCTCTCTCTCTCTCTCTCTCTCTCTCTGGCTGTCTGTCGGTCCTCTCTCTCTCTCTCTCTCTCTCTCTTCTGGCTGTCTGTCGGTCTCTCTCTCTCTCTCTCTCTCTGGTTGTCTGTCGGTCTCTCTCTCTCTCTCTCTGGCTGTCTGTCGGTGTCTCTCTCTCTCTCTCTGGCTGTCTGTCGGTGTCTCTCTCTCTGTCTCTGTCTGTCGGTGTCTCTCTCTCTGTCTCTCTCTGGCTGTCTGTCGGTGTCTGTCTCTCTCTGGCTGTCTGTCGGTGTGTGTCTCTCTCTGGCTGTCTGTCGGTGTGTGTCTCTCTCCCTCTGGCTGTCTGTCGGTGTGTCTCTCTCTCTCTCTCTCTGGCTGCCTGTCGGTGTGTCTCTCTCTCTCTCTCTCTCTCTCTGGCTGTCTGTCGGTGTCTCTCTCTCTCTCTCTCTCTCTCTCTCTCTCTCTCTCTCTGGGTGTCTGTCTCTCTCTCTCTCTCTCTCTCTCTGGGTGTCTGTCTCTCTCTCTCTCTCTCATCTCTCTCTCTGGGTGTCTGTCTCTCTCTCTCTCTCTCTCTCTCTCTCTCTCTCTCGGCTGTCTGTCGGTGTGTGTCTCTCTCTCTCTCTCTCTCTCTCTGGCTGTCTGTCGGTGTGTCTCTCTCTCTCTCTCTCTGGCTGCCTGTCGGTGTGTCTCTCTCTCTCTCTCTCTCTCTCTGGCTGTCTGTCGGTGTCTCTCTCTCTCTCTCTGGCTGTCTGTCGGTGTCTCTCTCTCTGGCTGTCGGTGTGTGTCTCTCTCTCTCACTGGCTGTCTGTCGGTGTCTCTCTCTCTCTCTCTCTCTCTCTCTGGGCTGTCTGTCGGTGTGTCTCTCTCTCTCTCTCTCTCTGGCTGTCTGTCGGTGTGTCTCTCTCTCTCTCTCTGGTTGTCTGTCGGTCTCTCTCTCTCTCTCTCTGGTTGTCTGTCGGTCTCTCTCTCTCTCTCTCTCTCTGGCTGTCTGTCGGTGTCTCTCTCTCTCTCTCTGGCTGTCTGTCGGTGTCTCTCTCTCTCTCTCTCTGGCTGTCTGGTCGTGTCTGTCTCTCTCTGGCTGTCTGTCGTGTGTGTCTCTCTCTGGCTGTCTGTCGGTGTGTGTCTCTCTCCCTCTGGCTGTCTGTCGGTGTGTCCTCTCTCTCTCTCTCTCTCTGGCTGCCTGCCTGTCGGTGTGTCTCTCTCTCTCTCTCTCTCTCTGCTGTCTGTCGGTGTCTCTCTCTCTCTCTCTCTCTCTCTCTGGGTGTCTGTCTCTCTCTCTCTCTCTCTCTCTCTCTCTCTCTCTGGCTGTCTGTCGTTGTGTGTCTCTCTCTCTCTCTCTCATCTCTGGCTGTCTGTCGGTGTGTGTCTCTCTCTCTCTCTCTCTCCTGGCTGCCCTGTCGGTGTCTCTCTCTCTCTCTCTCTCTCTCTCTGGCTGCCTGTCGGTGTGTCTCTCTCTCTCTCTCTGGCTGTCTGTCGGTGTCTCTCTCTCTCTCTCTGGCTGTCTGTCGGTGTCTCTCTCTCTGGCTGTCGGTGTGTGTCTCTCTCTCTCACTGGCTGTCTGTCGGTGTCTCTCTCTCTCTCTCTCTCTCTCTCTCTCTCTCTGGCTGTCTGTCGGTGTGTCTCTCTCTCTCTCGGGCTGTCTGTCGGTGTCTCTCTCGCTCTCTCTCTGGCTGTCTGTCGGTGTCTCTCTCGCTCTCATCTCTGGCTGTCTGTCGGTGTGTCTCGCTCTTTCTCGGGCTGTCTGTCGGTCTCTCTCTCGGGCTGTCTGTCGGTCTCTCCTCTCGGGCTGTCTGTCGGTCTCTCTCTCGGGCTGTCTGTCGGTCTCTCTCTCGGGCTGTCTGACGGTCTCTCTCTCGGGCTGTCTGTCGGTCTCTCTCTCGGGCTGTCTGTCGGTCTCTCTCTCGGGCTGTCTGTCGGTCTCTCTCTCGGGCTGTCTGTCGGTCTCTCTCCTCGGGCTGTCTGTCGGTCTCTCTCTCGGGCTGTCTGTCGGTCTCTCTCTCGGGCTGTCTGTCGTCTCTCTCTCGGGCCTGTCTGTCGGTCTCTCTCTCGGGCTGTCTGTCGGTCTCTCTCTCGGGCTGTCTGTCGGTCTCTCTCTCGGGCTGTCTGTCGGTCGGTGTGTCTCTCTCTCGCTCCTCTGCCTGAACATACGAATTAAGAGCAGGAGAAGGCCATTCGGCCCCTCGAGCCTGCTCTGCCATTTGATAAGATCATGGCTGATCTGATTGTGACCTCAACCCTACTTTCCCGTCTACCTACTATAACCTTTGACTTACTTGTTAATCAGGAATCTATCTAACTCAGCCTTAAAAATATTCAATGACCCTGCCTCCACCGCTCTCTGGGGAAGGGAGTTCCACAGACTCACAACCCTCTGAGATTAAAAAAAATTCCTCTCCTCTGTCTTAAATGGGAGACCCCTTATTTTTAAACTGTGGCCCCTAGTTCTAGTCACTCCCACAAGGGGGAAACATCCCCTCAGCATCTACCCCTTCTAATCCCCTCAGGATCTTATATGTTCCAATAAGATCACCTCTCATTCTTCTAAACTCCAGTGTATACAGGCCCAACTTGTCCAACCTTCCCTCATAAGATAACCCCCTCATCCCAGGAATCAGTCGCGTGAACCTTCTCTGAACCGCTTCCAAAGCAATTATGTCCCAAAACTGCACACAGTATTCTAGATATGGTCTCACCAATGCCCTGTACAACTGTAGCAAAACATCTCTACTTTTATATTCCATTCCCCTTGCAATAAATGACAACATTCCATTTGCCTTCCTAATCACTTGCTGTACCTGCATACTAACTTTTTGTGATTCATGTACTCGGACACCCAGATCCCTCTGTACCTCAGAATTCTGCAATCTCTCTCCATTTAAATAATATACTGCCCCTGGCGGGGTCGGCCCCGGTTTACTGCAATGTTGGTTTGATTTCATCACTTTTGAAATTGTTCCACCTCTCTCTAGAGATTTATGCAATTGCTTGGTTTCCTTTCCATACAGAGTAGCTTCACGGTTTTTTAGTCCTTTTGTCTATCTGTATGTTTAAGTCAAACAGTTTGCTTGTTTCAGAAGTTCTGTTTGTTAGCTCCTCAGCATCAACCCCACTTTCAGCAATAAAATAGAATCTCGGTTGTTAATGAGACCTGTTTGGTCACCGAGTGACATCTTGATAATTGCATCAAGCATTACATTAAAGAGGAAAGGAGGAAGGACACAGCCTTGTCTTTCTCTGTCTATTCTAAACCAGTTGGAAAGCTCATGGTTTATGCAGACACTACCACCCTTAGAAAGATTGTGTCCACTCTCCAGGAGTTTGACTTTCCTCATCCAGTCTGTGCATCGTAATATGATCCATGATCCATTTCTCCACATGCTGTTGAAAGCTCCTCTAAACTCAGTGAAGTTCCCGTTGAGGATTTATAATGGCACATCTGTTATATTGTTCGTGGTGAATTGAAGAGTGTGCTGTTTTATAACAATAGGGGTGTGATTAACCAAGTGTCATGGGGAAATGTTATGGGAAGTCATTGTGGCACTTGGCTCAAGTGCAGGCTAAAATTGCTAAACTTCTATCACATTCTATCTTTTTTGAGACAGATTTTTCCCCAACCCGCTCTGTTCTTCTCGTACCTATGAGTGAACGTTTAGTCAGTTGGTATTCTGCTACTCTGCTCATTGTTATTCCATAAACTTCAGCTCATCCTAAACTCTGCTGCCTGTGTCCTATCCCACACCAGGTCCAGCTCACCTGTCACCTCTGTCTTCACTGACCTATGATGTGGAGATGCCGGTGATGGACTGGGGTTGACAATTGTAAACAATTTTACAACACCAAGTTATAGTCCAGCAATTTTATTTTAAATTCACAAGCTTTCGGAGGCTTCCTCCTTCCTCAGGTGAACGATGTCGAAAAACGATGTTTTTCGACATCGTTCACCTGAGGAAGGAGGAAGCCTCCGAAAGCTTGTGAATTCACTGACCTAGATTGGCTCCTGGTCCCAACGCTTCCCATTTAGAATTATAACCCTCATAAATTCTATCAGACTAATGCTCGTGCAGGATAAACACCAACACAGACTGGTTGGGCAGTACGGTCTGTTTCCCTCTTGTAATTTCCATGTCATTCTATCTAATATGTGTTTAAATCCCTTTATGGTCTCGCCCTTTATCTTTGTAACCCCTTCCAGTGCTACAGTATCCTCCCATTTATTGTGTATTCCCTTGCCCTTGTTTGCCCTCCCCAAATCCATCACCTCATATGTCTCTGGATTGAATTCCATTTGCCACTTTTCTGCCCACCTGACCAGTTCATTGATATCTTCCTGCAGTCTACAGCATTCTTCCTAACTATCAACCACACAGCCAATTTTTGTATCATCTGCAAACTTCTTGATCAAGCCCCCCACATTCAAGTCCAAATCATTAATATATATCACAAAAAGCAAGGGACCTAGTACTGAGCCTGGTCAACCATTACCCTTTGCTTCCTGCCACTGAGCCAATTTTGGATCCAACTAGCCATTTTCCCTTGGATTCCATGGGCTTTTACTTTTTTGACCGTCTGCCACGTGGGGCCATGTCAAAAGCCGTGCTAAAATCCATGTAGACTACATCAAACGTGTTACCCTCATCGAACCCCCTTGTTACCTCCTCAAAAAATTCAATCAAGTTAGTCAGACATGACCATCCCATAATAAATCCATGCTGACTGTCCTTGATTAACCCGTGCCTTTCTAAATGTTGATTTATCCTGTCAGAATTGTTTCCAATAATTTGCTCACCACCGAGGTTAGACTGACTGGCCTGTAATTACTCGGTTTATCTCTTTCTCCCTTTTTAAGCAACGGTACAACGTTAGCAGTCCTTCAATCCTTCAGCACCATGCCTGTAGCCAGTGAGGATTGGAAAATGATGGTCAGAGCCTCCTCTATTTTCTCCCTTGCTTTTCTTAACAGCCTGGGATACATTTCATCCGGGCCTGGCGATTTATCTACTTTCAAAGTTGCTAAACCCCTTAATACTTCCTCTCTCACTATGTTTATCCTATCAAATATTTCACACTCCTCCTCCTTAACTACAATCTCTGCATCGTTCTCCCTCTTGTGAAGACAGACGCAAAGTATTCATTAAGAACCATAGCCACATTATCTCCCTCCACACATAGGATAACTTTTTGGTCTCTAACAGGTCCTACTCTTTCCTTAGTTATCCTCTTGCTCTTTATGTATTTATAAAACATTTTTGGATTTTTCCTTAATTTTACTTGCCAGTATTTTTTCATGTCTTCTCTTTGCTTTCCTAGTTTCCTTTTTACTTTCACCCCTGCACTTTCTATACTCTAAGCTTTCTGTAGTATTGAGCTCTTGGTGCCTGACAAACTTTCCCTTTTTGCCATATCTTACCCTGAAGCTCCTTGTCATCCAGGGGGCTCGAGATTTGGCAGTCCCACCCTTTTTTCTTTGTGGGAACATGTTTACTCTGAACCCCTTGAATGCCTTCCACTGCTCAGACACAGATTTACCTTCAAGTATCTGTTTCCAGTCCACTTTTGCTAAATCACTTCTCAGCTTAGTAAAATTGGCCTACAAGGAGTACAAGAGTAAGGCAGTTTGCTACAGTTGTACAGGGCCTTAGTGAGACCTCACCTGGAGTACTGTGTACATTTTTCATCTCCTTATCTAAGGAAGGATATATTTGCCTTAAAGGCAGTGCAACAAAGGTTCACTAGATTGATTCCTGGGATGAGAAGGTTGTCCTATGAAGAGATTGAGTTTAGAAGAAATGAGGTGTATTAAGGTTGAATTAGATAGATTCCTGATTAACAAGGGAATCAAAGGTTATAGTAGGTAGACGGGAAAGTAGGGTTGAGGTCACATTCAGATCAGCTATGATCTTATCAAATAGCAGAGTAGGCTTGAGGGGCTGAATGGCCTACTCCTGCTCTTAATTCATATGATCTAATTGAAACAAATAAGATTCTGAGAGGGCTTGACAGGGTAGATGCTGAGAGGCTGTTTCCCCTGGCTGGAGAGTCTAGAACTAGGGGACCTAGTCTCAGGATAAGAGGTTGGCCATTTAAGACTGAGATGAGGAGGAATTTCTTCACTGAGGGTTGTGAATCTTTGGAATTCTTTACCCCAGAGGGCTGTGGATGCTCAGTTGTTGAGTATATTCAAGGCTGGGATTGATAGATTTTTGGACTCTAGGGGAATCAAGGGATATGGGGATCAGGCAGGAAAGTGGAGTTGAGGTCGAAGATCAGCCATGATCTTATTGAATGGCAGAGCAGGCTCGAGGGGTTGTATAGCCTACTCCTGCTCCTATTTCTTGTGTTCTTATCTAAACCCTTCAAGATTTTGAACACTTCTATCAAACCTTCTCTGCTCTAAGGAGAACAACCCCAGCTTCTCCAGTCTATCCACGTAACTGAAGTCCCTCATCCCTGGATCCATTCTAGTAAATCTTTTCTGCACCCTCTCTAAGGCATTCACATCCTTCCAAAAGTGCATTGCCTAGAATTGGACACAATACTCCAGCTGTGGCCAAACCAGTGTTTTATAAAGGTTCAACATGACTTTCTTGCTTTTGTACTCTATGCCTCTATTAATAAAGCCCAGGATCCCGTATGCATTTTTAACCACTTTCTCAAACTGTCCTGCCACCTTCAAGGATTTGTACACATAAACCCCCAGGTCTCTCTGATCCTGCACCCACTTCAGTTTAGTTTATATTGCCTCTCCTCGTTCTTCCCACCAAAATGTATCACTTCGCACTTCTCTGTGTTAAATTTCATCTGCCACGTGTCCGCCCATTCCACCAGCCTGCCTATATCCTCTTGAAGTCTATCACTATCCTCCTCACTGTTTACTACACTTCCAAATTTTGTGTTATCTGCAGATTTTGAAATTGTGTCCTTTTATATCCAAGTCAGAGTCATTAATATATATCAAGAAAAGCAGTGGCCCTAGTACCGACCCCTGGGGAACACCACTGTACACCTCCCTCCAGTCCGAAAAACAACCATTCACCACTACTCCCTGTTTCCTGTCACTTAGACAATTTTGTATCCATGCCTCCACTAACCCTTTCATTCCATGGGCTTCAATTTAGCTGACAAGCCTATTATGAGGCACTTTTTCCTTCTGCCTTTTGAAAGTCCATATACACAACATCAACCACATTGCCCTCATCCACCCTCTCTGTTACCTCATCAAAAAACTCAATCAAGTTAGTTAAACACGATTTGCCTTTAACAAATCTGTGCTGGCTTTCCTTCATTAATCCACACTTGTCCAAGTGGCTATTAATTTTGTCCCGAATTATCATTTCTAAAGTTTCCCCACCACCGAGGTTAATCTGATTGGCCTGTAGTTGCTGGGTTTATCCTTGCACCCTTTTTTGAACAAGGGTGTAACATTTGCAATTCTCCAGTCCTCTGGCACCACCCCCATATCTAAGGATGTTTGGAAGAATATGGCCAGTACCTCCGCAATTTCCACCCTTACTTCCCTCAGCAACCTGGGATGCATCCCATCCAGACTGGGTGACTTACCTACTTTAAGTACGGCTAGCCTTTCTAGTACTTCTTTATCAATTTTTAGCCCATCCAGTATCTCAACTACCTCCTCTTTTGCTGTGACTTTGGCAGCATCTTCTTCCTTGGTAAAGACAGATGCAAAGTACTCAATTAGTACCTCAGCCATGCCCTCTGCCTCCATCATGAGTAGATCTCCTTTTTGGTCCTTAATCGGCCCCACCCCTCCTCTTACTACCCATTTACTATTTATATGCCTATAGAAGACTTTTGGATTCCCTTTTATGTTTGCCGCCAGGCTATTCTAATACTCTCTCTTTGCCCCTCATTTCTTTTTTTACTCTGTACTTTCTATATTTAGCCTGGTTTTCACTTGATATCTGTTTCAACCTGA
Source organism: Heptranchias perlo (assembly GCF_035084215.1). NCBI lineage: Eukaryota > Metazoa > Chordata > Chondrichthyes > Hexanchiformes > Hexanchidae > Heptranchias > Heptranchias perlo. Next base: position 57,580,055 of record NC_090342.1, read on the forward strand.
TATCTGTCATATGCCCCCTTTTTTCTGCTTCATCTTACTCTCTTGCAAGTTCACACTGAAGGGAACACTTGTACTGTTCTTGCAAGTTGTTATTTGAATCGATATGCCCATTAGTTTGCAGATATCAGGCTCAGCGGGCACCAATGGATTTTGGTGTCTGATTTAGGATGTCTCCATTGCAAATTTCCAAGCCCCAAAATTCAAATGGGACAGTACACGCCTCAATAGAACAGAACTACCTGGGCTTTGTGGAGCGTATTGCCAAGCCATAGGCCATAGTTTGCACAGCCTGCTGTCCATAAGCTCTGAGCGCTCAATATTGCCAACCTGTATTAGAAGTGGAAAATGTTCCGTATCCCTGACACTGACATTGCTTGATGACATACAGGACCGGAGGGATCTCCCCTCAGTGCAGAGTGCATGTAGTCAGTGATTGATTGGATATGTGAAGGGAATGCAATAGATCGGCACGTAAGTAGACCCATAGTTTGGCAAGTCTGCCACTGAGACAAAGGAGTCAAATTCAGCGGGGTAAATGTCGGGATGTGGCTCACGGACATGAGTCTAATGAAAACAGCACCAATATAAGTGTGAGAATCAGAGCCCCATCCTGAGATCTATATCTATCCGTACACCTATTGATATTTCTGTTTAATATCCTTTTTATGCTAAGCTTATACATTGTGAATTTACAACTGATTTCTGGTTCTGCCTCCTGAACTGAAAATGCCCCCTGTTCTCTCCTTTCCTGCCTCAATATCTCATTTCCATATGCCTATCTGTGAAGTGCCCTGTGACAATTTTTCTCTTCAAGGCTCTATATAAATGGAAATTGTTGCTTTGTCTTTGGTTGGGGAAGTAAGTCAATATACAGATGTGTTTTTGGGGCGTTGACCCACTGCAGTACTGTCACTTGCCTTGCCTACCCGACCCCATTACTTCTATTTCTCCTTTTTTCTTTTCTCTTTACCTCTCCTTGGCCCCTCATGTCGCCATGTCTCCTTTCAGATTCCCAACTGTCCAGCCTTTGGCCCTCCGTTCACCACGACATTTCTGCAGCTACCAATCCGCTCAATCGCACCCTCACCTCCATCTTTGATGCCCTTGTCCCCATTAAAACCATTACACGCTCTCACCCTGGTCATTCCCCATGGTACGGCCCTCATCTCCGCTCCCTTAAGTCCAAGGGACGTAGAGTTGAACGTTTAAGGCGGACAGTTGGTTTAGCCATTCATCGCCAGATCTGGCTGGACCACATAAAGCACTATCAGGTTCTGTTCTCCTCTGCCAAAACTGCTCACTATTTCAGGATCATCCTGGAATACAAAGATATCCCTGGCTTCTCTTCACTACAAACCATCTTCTTAAACCCTTCTCCCCTGCCCCCTCCACCCTCACCTCCAACAACAAGTGCGAGGAGCTCATGGATTTCTTTGTCACGAAGATTAAAACCATTCGTTCAGTTGCCTCTGCCACTTCCCTCCCTTTTCCTAGCCCACTGAGCCAAACTTCCCCTAAGGTTTCCCTCAGCCCTAGCCCTGAACTCACATCTTTCTCCAGTTTCTTTGCTATCTCCTCTCATGCCCTCTCCGAGCTCACCTTGACCATCCTGCTCCCTCGACCCTATTCCCACCAAACTGCTGACCACCCAACTTCCCTTCTTGGCCCCCATGTTAACTGATACTGTTAACGGTTCCCTCTCCTCGGGTACTGAGCCCCCCCCCCCCACTTCAAATCTGCTGTCATCGCCCCCCTCCTCAAAAAAAAACTACCCTAGAACCCTCTGTCCTTGAACCCTCTGTCCTTGCAAACTACCGTTCCATCTCCAACCTCCCTTTCTTCTCCAAAGTCCTTGAACACGTTATCACCTCCCAAATCCATGCCCATCTTTCCCCCAACTCCATGTTTGAATCCCTCCAATCAGGTTTCCCCCCCGCCACTGTACAGAAACGGCCCTTATCGAAGTCACAAATTACATCCTGTGTGACTGTGACCATGGTGAACTATCCCTCCTCATCCTTCTTTGACACTGTTGACCACACTATCCTCCTCCAACACCTCCTTTGTTGTCCAGCTGGATGGGACTGTGCTTGCCTGGTTCCATTCTTATCTATCTAGTCATAGCCAGAGAATCACCTGCACCATCACATCTGGACTCATTTCTCATCTACATGCTGCTACTCGGCAACATCATCCGAAAATGCATCAGGTTCCACGTGTACGCTGACGACACCCAACTCTACCTCACCACCACTTCCCTCATCCCTCCATTGTCTCTGATTTGTCACGCTGCTTGTCCGATATCCATACTGGATGAGCAAAAATTTCCTCCAACTAAATATTGGGAAGACTGAAGCCATTGTCTTCTGTCCCCATCCCTCTCCTTGGCCAATCTCTGAGGCTGAACCAGACCGTTCCCAACCTTGGTGTCCTATTTGACCCTGAGATGAGCTTCCGGCCACATATCCGCTCCATCACCAAGACCGCCTACTTCCACCTCCGTAACCTCGTCCGTCTCCGCCCCTGCCTCAGCTCACCTGCTGTTGAAACCCACATCTATGCCTTTAGTTACCTCTAGACTTGACACTTCCAGTGCTCTCCTGGCCGGCCTCCCATCTTCCACCCTCCATAAACTTGAGCTCACCCAAAATTCCGCTGCCCGTACCCTAACACGCACCAAGTCCTGTTCTCCCATCACCCGTGCTCATTGACCTACATGGGCTCCCGATCCAGGAACGCCTCGATTTTTAAAATTTTCATCCTTGTTTTCAAATCCCTCCATGGCCTCACCCTTCCCTATCTCTGTAATCTCCTCCAGCCCTACAACCCTCCGCAATCTTTGTGCTCCACCAGTTCTTGCCTCTTGCATCCCCGATTTTAATCGCTCCACCATTGGTGGCCGTGCCCTCAGCTGCCTAGGCCCTAAGCCCTGGAATTCCCTCCCTAAAACACTCTGCCTCTCTACCTCACCTCTTTTAAGACACTCCTTAAAATCTACCGCTTTGACCAAGCTTTTGGTCATCTGACCTAATTTTTTTATTTGTTCATGGGATTTGGGCGTCGCTGGCAAGGCCAGCATTTATTGCCCATCCCTAATTGCCCTTGAGAAGGTGGTGGTGAGCTGCCTTCTAAAGGGCTGTTCTATCTCCTTATGTGGCTCGGTGTCATATTTTGTTTGATCATCGCTCCTGTGAAGCGTCTCGGGATATTTTACTATGTTAAAGGCGCTATATAAATGCAAGTTGTTGATGTTGTGTCATGTCACTATATGAAGAAAAGCAAAATTCCCCTGGTGTCTCAGGCAACACTCCTCACCTATCCAACAAAACCAAAAACAGATCAACTGGTCGTTCATCATTCTGTTTTGGGATCTCGCTGTGGGCAAAATGGCTGCTGTCTTTGCCACCACACCAGTGTCTACATTTTAAAAGTGTTCTGGGACGTCCTGAAAGAGACAATGAGATGCGGTATAAATACAAGTTCTTTCTTCCAAGTAATCCTGAATTTCTCTCCTATTTTGACCTATTGACCAGTGTGAGCTTGCTGTCTCATATTTGTACCATTCAATATTGTTGACTGGCTATTTGATCCAAGTAACAATGATCGATGCAGTTGTTGATTGCCGTTTGTTTCAGTGTAAGGAAAAATAAATTACCTTTTTATATCGTGCCTTTCGCCACCTCAGGACATCCAACAGCACTTTACAACTAATGAAGTACTTTTGACGTGTCGTCACTTGTAGTTCAGGGAAACATGACAACCAATTTGTGCACAGTAAGGTCCCACAAACGACAATGAGATACATGATCAGGTAATCTGTTAGTTGGTTGAGGGATAAATGTTAATCAAGACAGGAGAACTGCTCTTCTTCCAATAGTGCCATGGGATCTTGTACATCCATCTGAGAGGGCAGACAGGGCCTCTTTAATATCTCATCTAAAAGATGGCAACTCTAACAGTGCTACTCTAACAGTGCTGCATTCCCTCAGTACTGCACTGATAGCTACAAAGTTGGTCTCATGCTGCCTTGATGCAGAGACACAGAATCAGGCCTGAGGTCTTGGGTTTGATTGCCAACTGTGTCTGAGGCCTTTGAGAAGAGGGGACATAGCCATTTGATTGGCCTCAATCATCTTTGCCGGACAGCTTGGTGGGAGGGCTCATATTACAGGACTATATTGGGTGTCGTCGTTTGCCAGTCTGCAGTTAGTTTGGAGCCTTGCAGCCAGCAGCCTAAGTTCTATGTTTAAGCCCAGCTAACTAGTTTTCAAATGGTAGCCTGGTTAGATACAGAGTAAAGCTCCCTCTAAACTGTCCCATCAAACACTCCCAAAGCAGGTACAGCACAGAGTACTGTAGATTAGATGTAGAGTATGGCTCCCTCTAGATAGTCAGAACCCCAAAGCAGGAGATAGCTTGGGAGTTTCTGTATAGCCAAGGTAATTGTGACAGCAGAAGGTTAATTTCTGTAGAAAGCCCAACCGCTTGTGGGATCAGAATATAATTTGTGTGACAAGCTGTCCAGGGTTGGGATATCTTAAGGTATTCTATTTATAATATTTTAAATCAGACAGTACAAATTGTTTATAAAGCTAAGTTAAACTGTTTTTTTGAATTTACAAGTGCTGTATTGTATCTCTATAGTGGGAAAGAGCCTAAGCATTAAATGTCTCTTCAAATAGAGTTTATACACAATATGAAATGCAATATTGTCATCTAAAGTGCTGGGGAGCTTGATGCGTGAACAGTTGCAGTAACCAGCTGTTCATCAACATCTGTTCGGTTTACTGGCGCATCGTACAAAGCAGGAGATAGCTTGGGAGTTTCTGTATAGCCAAGGTAATTGAGAGGCCTGCCTAGCAGGTGAACTGTGGGGGGGAAAAAATCAATAAGTCAGATGACACCAGCCAGATGTGGAACACCAGTCATTCGCACCACTGCGAGTACAATGGAGAAAAGCTTTCACTGAAGGCAGACTATGCTGGGGAGAAATTCAACCACTGAATTATGGAACAACTTGCTTTTAAATGTGCCTTAAACACAGAAAATGCGCCTTAAACACAGAAAATGCACCCAGATGGGTGAAGGTTCTGCTACTGATGGGCCGATCAGAGTGAACGGGGTGCAGAGGAGGCCTGAATCGAAGTCTGCAGGACACTGGCTGGACCATTGGGCTGGAGGAGGTTGTAGAGGTGGGGTTGGGTGCGGTGGGCGGTGGGGTGGTGAGATTGTGGACGAGAATTTTGAAATTGATGCAGTGAACAAAGCCAACAGGATGTTGATCCAAAATGGTAGAATGATTGTCAGTGCAATCATGAACAAACTTAATAGGAATAGTGAAAGAGAATTAGGTTACAGAATAAAGACTGGTATTATAAGGTGGCAAAACAGGCTGTACAGAACACCCTCTAGACTACACCAGACACTTGACCAGAAGAGACCCAGGGGGGATAGGAATATACAAGATAAGGACGCAAAAAGGACAAGGAGTGTAGGAAAGATGAAAGAGAAAAACAGGGAAGTTATAAAGATGGAATAGTATGAGTAAGATGGCCAAACAGACAGGCAGGTTTGAGATGTGTGTATGTAAATGAACAAAGTATTGTGACTGAAGTTAGTGAGCTAGAGGCACAAATTGTACTGGTGGGAATAATGTAATAACAGTACAAGACACGGTTTAGGCTATGGCAGGACTGGGAGCTGAATATTCCTGGTTACAAAATATTGAGGAGGGACAGAGTAGGAAAAAGGGGGGCAATGTTCATCAAAGATTGTGGGAATGAAATGGAGAGTAAAAATAAGGTGAGTTTACTTGGTTAGAGTTAAGGAACAGCTCCTTTATTGGGAGTATATTATAGAAAGGAAGTAGAGAGAGAGATATGTTGGCAAATGAGAAAAATGCAGTAACAATAAAGTCATAATGGGTGACTAGTTCTCCAAAGATAGACTGGGCTAAGAGTAATGTAAGTTAAGAAGGAAAGGGCTTTCTACAGCGTCCAGGACCCCTTTCTGGATCAGTCTGCGTTTAGTCGAACAAGGAGACAGGCAGTGTGGAACTAGTTCTAGAAAATGAAGTGGGACAAATAGATAATGGAAGAGTCAGAGAGCATCTAGGGAACAGCGAGCACAACATAATTAAGTTCAATATAAAGGAGGGAGAACAGTCAAAGATCAAGTTACTTGACTGAGAAAAAAGCCAATTTCAAGGAGGTAAAATTGGAACTAACACAGACAGGAAAACACCTGTCAGATGAGGCAATGAAGAAAGGTTGAAACAGGAAATGTTTTGGGTATATTATGAGACATTGTCCCTCGAGAAGAAATGGTGGAGCACCAAATGTTGCAGTTACTTGGATGAGTCGAGAAATTCAAATTAAATGAAGCATTAAAAAGAGGGAGACGGCCAATCAAGGGCCAAGAATACTAAAGAAATCCTCAAAGTATAAAAGTAGAGAGGGGCTGTGAAAAAGATTAGGAAGTGTAAGAGGGAATGAAGAAAGACCTGGCAGGGAACTAAAGCATTTTATAAACACAAAAAATAAAAGAATAGTTAAAAGAAGGGTCGCACTGAATAGAGATGAAAAAGGAAATTTTCTTATGAAGGAATGGTGAAGATATTATTACCTGTTTTCACAGTGTGGAAATGGGATTGAAGGCGTACTAGAGGAGAAGGTGGAACAATCAAATACAATAATTATTGATAAGAAACTAGTACTGACAAAAATGTTGGAACTCAGTGGAAAAGGCACTGGGCCCTGGTGAAATGTTTTTAAAATTCATTCTGGGAGGTGTGGGCGTTGCTGGCAAAGCCGGCATTTATTGCCCGGCCCTAGTTGCCCTGAGAAGGTGGTAATACTTCAGAGGGTAGATAAGAGTCGGCCATGTTGGTGTGAGACTGGAGTCACATATAAGCCAGACCGGTTAAGAACAGCAGGTTTCCTTCCCTAAAGGACGTCATTGAACCAGTTGGGTTTTTGCCATAATCCAAGTGTCACTTTTACTGATACCAGCTTTTTATTTCCAGATTTTCTTAAACTGAATTCAAATTCTCAAATGGCCAAAAAACTCATGTTTTCCAGATTACTAGTCCAGGCCTTTATTTTGCTAGTCCAGTAACATAGCTACTACACTCGTGACCCTGTGACAAATACCCTAGAATGCTGAGGGAAGTCAGAGAGGAAATAGCAGAGGCTCAGACCACAATCTTTCAAACATCCTTAGATTTGGAAGCTCTGCTAGAGGACTGGAGGGCTGCCTAAACATCTCGTTCAAAAAGGGGATAAACCAGGTAACTACAGACCAGTCAGCGTAACATCAGCATGCTTTCAAAGGCCACATTATGGGATAGCCAGCGCAGATTTGTAAAAGGAAAGTCACGTCTGAAAAATTTGAATTTATTGATCAAATAATGTATTGATAAGAGTTGTGGATGTTCTGTTCGTGGATTTTAAAAAGGCATTTGATAAGGTGCGTTATAGGAGGCTTGTTGTTAATATGAAGTGACATGATAATAAAGGGAGAATGACATTGAGGATAGGAAATGATTAAAGGACAGACAACAGAATCATGGCTAATGGACGATCCAAAGCACTTTACAACCAATGAAATACTTTTGATAGTCACTGTTGTAAAGTAGGAAACGTGGCAGCCAACTTGCGCACAGCAAGATCCCACAAACAGCAATGAGATAAATGACCAGATCATCTGTCAGTGATGTTGGTTGAAGGATAAATATTGGCCCAGGGCACCGGGGTGAACTCCCCTGCTCTTCTTCCAATAGTGGCCGTGCAATCTTTTACGTCCACCTGAAAGGGCAGAGGGGGCCTTAGTTTAATGTCTCATCTGAAGGAAGGAGGTTTTCTAGCATTTTTGATTATTTGAATCCTATATTAATCCAGGACTAGTACACATAGAATCGATGTTTAAAGAGGAAAGCATGACGGGGAAGGAATAGATCTTGGGAATTAATGTATCTCTAGTGGTTTTAAACACAATTTAAGATGTCTCAGTACTGCATTGAAAAAAAAATGATAATTTTTGCTTCTTACGTTTTTTAATGCCCATGATACATACGAACAAGGACGGACAGGAAAAGACCTTCTGGTCCACATCATGATACGCAAGATATCTCAATATTTACACTCTCCACCCCACACCGTGTGATCTCCTGGGATAGGTGATAAACCAGATAAAAACCCAACACCCGATGTTCCAGGTTCACTGTTGCTAACTTACACTCAGGAAATACAGTTTAAAACCTGTTCAGAGCCTAAAGCTACTGTTTAGCACTAAACAGGCCACAGAGGCTTGGAATGATTCAGGAATGGGGCAGGTGTACATGAGAGGCTGGACTAGCGGTGGAGAAGGGGGCTGGACGGAGCAGGATGTATTGAAAGCTATCGGAGGTGGGAGTCAGGGACACAGGTCAGGCTGGCCTGGGGTAGACTGAGAATGAATCAGGTGAGTATGGCAGTAACAGGGCAGGAGTGGGGCTGATGGGCACAGACTTGAGACTGATATAATAGTGGATCTTCCAAGGTGGTCTTCAGGACTGTTCTAGAGAGCTAGAAAGCAGCTGCACTGGGGGTAAGGATGTCAGCACGAATGTGAAAATTGAGGTCCAGGTCTGTGACAGGAGTGAGGCCTCAGAGGGCGACACTTGATAGATGGATTTCTGAAGGAAGTGGGGAAATTTTCTGGGCATGGTAAAATGTGTCTGGCAGAATGTTACATTTTTGCGTGTTATTCCCACGATGAATTGTGTTGTTTCACGAACCTGTGTGGGGTCAGGAGGTTGAGGGAGAATAGGCTGATGGAGACTGTGCATAAAGAATTTGTGATTGATTGGTTCACTTTCCACTTGTATATGAGCCAATCACAATGAACGAATTTGCACATCTGCTAGTCAGATGACACAAGTTTGAACTGAGGTGGGGCATACTTGAGCTGCTCACTCTGATACAGAACTTTGTTTTAGACAAAGTAATGTCTGAGCTGTGATTGACAGGAGATACTTGTATACGTCAAATGTTTAGAGTATTTTCAGTGTATGTCGTGTGGCATTACTCGTGGTGAATTGTCGAATATGTGGTTTATAACGGGTATCCTGCCATGTAACATAATGCATTATTTTGAGGGAAATGCAAGAGCAGATAGAACTGGGGGTGCATATTCACAACTCTTTGAAGGTGGCAGGGCAGGTTGATAAGGTGATTAAGAAAGCGTCTGGGATACTTGGCTTTGTAAATAGGGACATTGAACACAAAACCAAGGAAGTTATGCTAAACCTGTACAAATCACTGGTTAGGCCTCAACTGGAGTATTGTGTTCAATTCTGGGCACTACACTTCAGGAAGGATGCCGTGGCCTTGGAGAGGGTGTAGAGGCGGTTTATCAGGATGTTACCAGGGATGAGGGACTTCAATTATGTGGATAAATTGGAGAAGCTGGGGTTGTTCTCCATAGAGCAGAGAAGGCTAAGATTTAATAAAGGTGTCCAAAATTGTGAGGGGTTTTGATAGAGCAAGTAGGGAGAAACTGTTTCCACTGGCAAGTGGATCGGTAACCAGAGGACACAGATTTGAAATAATTGGCAAACAAACTAGAAGGGAAATTAGGATAAATGTTTTCACACAGGGTTGTTATGATCTGGAATGCACTACCTGAAAGGGTGGTGGAAGCAGATTCCAGAGGAACATTCAAAAGGCAACTGGACATGTACTTGAAGAGGACTGATTTGCAGGATTATGGGGAAAAAGCTGGGGTGTGGGACTAAATTGGGCAGCTCTTTCAAAGAGCAGGCACAGGCACAGACACGACTGGTCAAATGGCCTCCTTCTATGATGTAAGATTCTATGATTAACTGGGCTCCTGATTTATGGTAACCAAATATGTGAGATTGCTTTTTTGTTGCTTGGAATTGTGGGATTTTTACTGCTGTTTTGGGCATCAAATTTCTTAATTATGGATACTTTGTGTCTGCCTTCACAAAAGAGGGGGACAATGCAGAGATTGTAGTTAAGGAGGAGTGTGAAATATTGGATGGGATAAACATAGTGAGAGAGGAAGTATTAAGGGGTTTAGCATCTTTGAAAGTAGATAAATCGCCAGGCCCAGATGAAATGTATCCCAGGCTGTTAAAAGAAGCAAGGGAGGAAATAGTGGAGGCTCTGACCATCATTTTCCAATCCTCCCTGGGTACAGGCATGGTGCCGGAGGATTGGAGGACTGCTAACGTTGTACCATTGTTTAAAAAGGGAGACAAGGATAGACCGAGTAATTGCAGGCCAGTCAGCTTAACCTTGGTGGTGGGCAAATTATTGGAATCAATTCTGAGCGACAGCATAAACCATCAGTTAGAAAGGCATGGATTAATCAAGGACAGTCAACATGGATTTGTCAATGGAAGGGCGTGTCTAACAACTTGATTGAATTTTTTGAGGAGGTAACAAGTAGGGTCGATGAGGGTGTAACGTGTTTGATGTAGTGTACATGGATTTTAGCAAGGCTTTTGACAAGGTCCCACATGGCAGACTGGTCAAAAAAGTAAAAGCCCATGGGATCCAAGGGAAAGTGGCTAGTTGGATCCAAAATTGGTTGAGTGGCAGGAAGCAAAGGATAATGGTGGAAGGGTGTTTATGTGACTGGAAGGCTGTTTCCAGTGGGGTTCCACAAGGCTAACGGGAGGAGGAGGCTCTGTAAACATCCCCATCCTCAATGATGGCGGAGTCCAGCACATGAGTGCAAAAGACAAGGCTTGAAGCGTTTGCAACCATCTTCAGCCAGAAGTGCCGAGTGGATGATCCATCTCTGCCTCCTCCCGATATCCCCACCATCACAGAAGCCAGTCTTCAGCCAATTCGATTCACTCCACGTGATATCAAGAAACGGCTGAGTGCACTGGATACAGCAAAGGCTATGGGCCCCGACAATGTCCCGGCTGTCGTGCTGAAGACTTGTGCTCCAGAACTAGCTGCGCCTCTAGCCAAGCTGTTCCAGGACATCTACAACACTGGCATCTACCCGACAATGTGGAAAATTGCCCAGGTATGTCCTGTCCACAAAAAGCAGGACAAATCCAATCCGGCCAATTACCGCCCCATCAGTCTACTCTCAATCATCAGCAAAGCGATGGACGGTGTCGTCGACAGTGCTATCAAGCGGCACTTACTCACCAATAATCTGCTCACCGAAGCACAGTTTGGGTTCCGCCCGGACCACTCGGCTCCAGACCTCATTACAGCCTTGGTCCAAAGAGCTGAATTCCAGAGGTGAGGTGAGAGTGACTGCCCTTGACATCAAGGCAGCATTTGATCGAGTGTGGCACCAAGGAGCCCGAGTAAAATTGAAGTCAATGGGAATCAGGGGGAAAACTCTCCAGTGGCTGGAGTCATACCTAGCACAAAGGAAGATGGTAGTGGTTGTTGGAGGCCAATCATCTCAGCCCCAGGACATTGCTGCAGGAGTTCCTCAGGGCAGTGTCCTAGGCCCAACCATCTTCAGCTGCTTCATCAATGACCTTCCCTCCATCATAAGGTCAGAAATGGGGATGTTCGCTGATTGCACAGTGTTCAGTTCTATTCACAACCTCAAATAATAAAGCAGTCCGAGCCCGCATGCAGCAAGACCTGGACAACATCCAGGCTTGGGCTGGTAAGTGGCAAGTAACATTCGTGCCAGACAAGTGCCAGGCAATGACCATCTGCAACAAGAGAGAGTCTAACCATCTCCCCATGATATTCAATGGCATTACCATTGCCAAATCCCCTACCATCAACATCCTGGAGGTCACCATTGACCAGAAACTTAACTGGACCAGCCATATAAATACTGTGGCTACAAGAGCAGGTCAGAGGCTGGGTATTCTGCGGCAAGTGACTCACTTCCTGACTCCCCAAAGCCTTTCCACCATCCAGAAGGCACAAGTCAGGAGTGTGATGGAATACTGTCCACTTACCTGGATGAGTGCAGTTCCAACAACACTCAAGAAGCTCAACACCATCCAGGACAATGCAGCCCATTTGATTGGCACCCCATCCACCACCCTAAACATTCACTCCCTTCACCAGCGCTCAGTGGCTGCAGTGTGTACCATCCACAGGATGCACTGCAGCAACTCACCAAGGCTTCTTCGATAGCACCTCCCAAACCCGCGACCTCTACCACCCACAAGGACACGAGCAGCAGGCACATGGGAACAGCACCACCTGCACGTTCCCCTCCAAGTCACTCACCATCCCGACTTGGAAATATATCGCCGTTCCTTCATCGTCGCTGGGTCAAAATCCTGGAACTACCTACCTAACAGCACTGTGGGAGAACCTTCACCTCATGGACTGCAGCGATTCAAGAAGGCGGCTCACCACCACCTTCTCAAGGGCAATTAGGGATGGGCAATAAATGCTGGCCTCGCCAGCGACACCCACATCCCATGAACGAATTTTTAAAAAAGTAGTACTAGGTCCCTTGCTTTTTGTGATATTTATCAATGATTTACTCTTAAATATAGGGAGCATGATTAAGAAGTTTGCAGATGTTACAAAAATTGGCCGTGTGGTTGATAGGAGGAAAGCTGTGGACTGCAGGAAGATATCAATGAACTGGTCAAGTGGGCAGAAAAGTGGCAAATGGAATTCAATCCAGAGAAGTGTGAGGCAATGCATTTGGGGAGGGCAAACAAGGCAAGGGCATACACAATAATGGGAAGATACTGAGAGGTGTGGAGGAAGAGAGGGACCTTGGAGTGCATGTCCACAGATCTCTGAAGGTAGCAGGACAGGTAGATAAGGTGGTTAAGGCGGCATATGGGATGCTTTCCTTTATTAGCCAAGGCATAGAATATAAGAGCAGGGAGGTTATGCTAGAACTGTATAAAACGCTAGTTAGGCCACAGCTTGAGTACTGCGTACAGTTCTGGTCACCACATTACTGGAAGGATGTAATTGCACAGAAAGGGTGCAGAGGAGATTTACGAGGATGTTGCCTGGACTGGAGAATTTTAGCCATGAGGAAAGATTGGATTGGCTGGGGTTGTTTTCTTTGGAACAGAGGAGGCTGAGGGGTGATTTAATTGAAGTGTAGAAAATTATGAGGGGCATAGATAGAGTGGATAGGAAGGACTTATTTCCCTTAGCAGTGAGGTCAATAACCAGGGGGCATAGATTTAAAGTGGTTGGTAGAAGGATTAGAGGGGAGCTGAGGAATCATTTTTTTCACCCAGAGGGTGGTGGGAGTCTGGAACTCACTGCCTGAAAGGGTGGTAGAGGCAGAAACCCTCATCACATTTAAAAAGTACTTGGATGTGCACCTGAAGTGCTGTAACCTACAGGGCTACGGACCAAGTACTGGAAAGTGGGATTAGGCTGGGTGGTTGTATCTTGACCAGCACAGGCACGATGGGCCGAATGGCCTCCTGTGCCATGATTTTTCCATGTTTTTATGTCCATCTTTCCATGAAACTGGAAATGACTAGTCTTTTTATTATTACTAGATGTTTCTTTCCCTATGTATACAACTTTTAGTCATGGTGTTTTTTAAAGCCAAGATGACAGACACTAAAACAAAAGCAAAATACTTTGGAGGCTGGAAATCTGAAGTAAAAACAGAAAATGCTGGAAATAGGCAGCAGGTTAGGCAGCATCTGTAGAAAAAGAAAGAGTTAACGTTTCAGGTCGAGGGAGGGAGTCCTGTGATTTTGCAGCACTGAGGGGATGATGTCCTGTGCTTTTGCAGTACTATGATGGGGGTGGGGGGAGCGGGTCGGTCTAGGACTTTATTGCACTCGTGTTGTTCTAGGATTTGCCAGAGCTGGAGAGGGGGTCCTGGAGTTTGACAGCACTGTTACAGGGTTCCTAGCATCCTGGAGATTGGTTGCACTGAGTCCCGCTCCTGGGGTTTGCACTCCTGCAAGAACAGTAGGTCCCCTTTGACCCTGGACAGGTAATTCAGGGTCGCAGCACATTGCAGAGTCGCTCTAACACTATGCATGTTGACTGATGCGATTTTTAAAGCCATTTAAAATAAAAAAGGCCAAAAATATAAGATCCTACAATTGCATCGATCCGGGTTCTACATTACCGTCTGCTTCCATCCTTTGGTCCGGATTCTGCATTTGAGTGGTGTGCACAAACTACTTGACTGTCCTTGGACTGAGGTGCGAGGTCTGTCCTCCCTTCGGGGAGTATCTGCGCTCGGGGGTCATTGGTGGAGTCTCGTGGGATGGTGTGTCCATGAGATCCATGCTTCTCGGCCTTCGCTGGGGGTTCACGCTCCTTGACCGTCGTGTTGCTCCCGGAGTTGGGGGACCTCGCTCTCCTCATCGCTGCTCCCAGTGTCCCAGAATTGGGGGACCTCGCTCTCCCCGTCACTGCTCCCGGAGTTGGGGGGACCTCGCTCTCCCCGTCGCTGCTCCCGGAGTCCTGGAGCTGGGTGTTACTGCTCCTGGGTTCGTGGTGCGTGCTGTGTGTGTCACTGGTCGCTGTCACGTTTTTCCACTTCCCTGATGATAGCTGGGTCTCTCTCCTTTTTCATCAGCCAAGGAGTGGCTGCTGCTGTCCATTGGGGACTCTAAGTGCTTCGTGCTGCTGGTCCCACCATTTGGCGTCAGTTCCTCTGCTCCTACAGGACTTCCTCTTTTTTTCTTTTCCCGTGTGGTCCATCCTCCTTCTGACCCTGGTTCACTTTCCATCGGTTCTGTGTGCTCAAGGATAGTCTTGGGGTTTGGTTGCTTTCCTCGACACTCCCTTCCTGCTCTTTGTCCTCCTCCTGGTTGTTGGCTCTTTCACGGGGGTCCACAGCGGGGGTGAGGGGTCTGGACTCCCTTGGGGCAGCCATGACTACTGCTCTCTTCTCCTGCGTCACCTCACTTCTCGCTGCCTATGCGTAGCTGTGTCTGCAGTTTGGGCAGGTCTTGTACAGGTGATCAGCCTCTCCCACAGGTTGCAGCACTTGGCCTCCTGACATTCCAATGTCTGGTGGCCCTCCTTCCTGCAGTTCCTGAATATCACCGCCTTGCAGGAGGCCGGCTCACGCCCAGGTTTGCTGCAGGGACGTCACACACTCTGGGCTGCCGCAGGTACATCACATACCCACGACTTGTTCCAATCGCAAAGCTTGAGGGGAGGTGAGCGATCTTTCCCTCTGCATCCGCCCTCAGCGTTGCCTGGATGTTCCTCTTGCTGGTTCAGATCCTGAACATGTCCGCGATGTTGATGCTCCGATCTGCTCTGTCCACGTATCTCCTGAGGAACATCAGCACATCTGCGACGGGCACATGCGGGTTGAACATGTGGACCATCACCGTCCGTCCCTTCACCTGCGGGAGCGTGAAGAGCGACAACGGCCCTTCCCCTTCTCCTTGAAGGCCTGGAGCATCTCCTGGCATCCTGCGATATCTCTGAAGGTCATGTTGAAGTATCCGTTCCTCGGGAGGTCTTGCACACAGAAGGTGTGCGCAGCCTTGAAACCACAGGACCTTCGTCACAAAGACATTCCGCTACCACAGCGAGCTTCCATCGCCTGGCCTTGCATTCAGCCTGACGGTATTTCGCACCCCATGCCCAGGTGCTCGGTGAGCCCCTGTCGCCATGTCCACTGTGATTTAGTTTTCACTCGACTGGAGAAAGGTATTAGACCGGTCTCCGGCCAGCATGAGGATCCACCTCTACGTCGGCAAAGCTTAAACTGGTAATAGGTGATTCAACACTTGATCATAGCACTTCCCTTGCCAGGTAAGCATGTGCTACCACTGAACCCCTTCAGAGTTATAGAAGGGACTATGCTACTAGAGCCAAGATGACACTCAAGAAATCTACAGTAAACTGAATACATTTTCGCATCATCCAAAAGATATTAGGATACAAGAAATTTGCATTAAATCACCTGTTCCAAGTATGGTACCCGAAGTGACAGTGTGACACTGATTTCACACTATACAGGCATGTATAGATTTGTGAATGTGTAGTTTTTTGTATGTGTATCTATAATCAATAATGTATTAAATGTATTAAAAGCCTTGCATTTACTTCTGTGTTGTCACACTTTCACCAAAATATATTACTGATTGACGTAAAGTAAAGCAGCAGCAGCAACTGGTTACTTAAGAGATAGAGAATGTATGAATCTAAAGCAAGGAAAGCAACTAGGGCACTACACTGAGAATGAGGAACTATTGGAAACCTAGGAAAGCAACCATTCCTGTTTCTTGCAACTGAAATGTTTAATGTTCAAAATAAGGTTCCAAACAAAATAAAAATATCAAATAAAATGTAACTTGCCTGTTGAGTCTTTTATTTGCCTTCGGTAAACATAGAAACATAGAAAATAGGAGCAAGAGTAGGCCAATTCAGCCCTTCGGGCCTGCTCCGCCATTCAAAATGATCATGGCTGATCATCCAACTCAGTAGCCTGTTCCCGCTTTTTCCCCATATCCCTTGATCCCTTTAGCATTAAGAAATATATCTGTCTCCTTCTTGAATACATCTAATGACTTGGCCTCCAATGCCTTCTGTGATAGAAAATTCCACAGGTTCACCACCCTCTGAGTGAAGAAATTTCTCCTCATCTCGGTTCTGAATGGCATACCCCGTATCCTGAGACTGTGACCCCTGATTCTGGACTCCCCAGCCATTGGGAACATCCTCCCTGCATCTAGTCTGTCTAGTCCTGTTAGAATTTTATATGTTTTGATGAGATCACCTCTCATTCTTCTAAACTCTAGTGAATATAGGCCTAGTCGACCCAATCTCTTCTCATACGTCAGTCCTGCCATCCCAGGAATCAGTCTGGTAAACCTTTGTTGCACTCCCTCCATGGCAAGGACATCCTTCCTCAGATAAGGAGACCAAAACTGCACACAATACTCCAGATGTGGTCTCACCAAGGCTCTGTATAACTGCAGTAAGACATCCCTGCTCCTGTACTCAAATCCTCTTGCAATGAAGGCCAACATACCTTTCGCCTTCTTAACTGCTTGCTGCACCTGAATGCTCGCTTTCAGCGACTGGTGTACAAGGACACCCAGGTCTCATTGCACCTCCCCTTTTCCTAGTCTATCACCATTCAGATAATCTGCCTTTCTATTTTTACAACCAAAGTGGATAACCTCACATTTCTCCACGTTATACTGCATCTGCCATATTCTTGCCCACTCACCCAACTTGTCTAAATCACATTGGAGCCTCTTTGCATCCTCCTCACAGCTCACATTCCACCCCAGCTTTGTGTCGTCTGCAAACTTGGAAATGTTACATTCAGTTCCCTCGTCCAAATCATTGATATATATTGTGAATAGCACTGATCCCTGCAGTACCCCACTAGTCACTGCCTGCCACCCGGAAAAAGACCCATTTATTCCTACTCTGTTTCCTGTCTGTCAACCAATTCTCAATCCATGCCAGTATATTCCCCCCAATCCCATGTGCTTTAATTTTGCACACTAACCTCTCGTGTGGGACCTTATCAAAAGCCTTCTGAAAATCCAAGTACACCACATCCACTGGTTCTCCCCTATCTATTCTACTAGTTACCTCCTCAAAAAACTCCAGTAGATTTGTTATGCATGATTTCCCTTTCATAAACCCATGCTGACTTTGTCCAATCCCATTAATGCCCTCCAAGTGTTCTGTTATCACATCTTTTATAATAGACTCTAGCATTTTCCCCACTACTGATGTTAGGCTAACAGGTCTGTAATTCCCTGTTTTTTCTCTCCCTCCTTTTTTAAATAGTGGGGTTACATTTGCCAACCTCCAATCTGTAGGAACTGTTCCAGAGTCTATAGAATTTTGGAAGATGATCACCAATGCATCCACTATTCCCAGGGCCACTTCCTTTAGTACTCTGGGATGTAGATTATCAGGCCCTGGGGATTTGTCAGCTTTTAGCCCCATTAATTTCCCTAGCACTTTTTTTTTACTAATACTGGTTTCCTTCAGTTCCTCCCTCTCACGAGACCCTTGGTTCCCTAACATTTCTGGCAGGTTATTTGTGTCCTCCATTGTGAAGACAGAACCAAAGTATATGTTTAATTGTTCTGCCATTTCTTTGTTCCCCATTATAATTTCTCCCATTTCTGACTGTAAGGGGCCTACATTTCTCTTCACTAATCTTTTTCTCTTGACATATTTCTAGAAGCTTTTACAGTCAGTTTTTATGTCCCCTGCTAGTTTACTCTCATAATCTATTTTTCCCCTCTTAATCAATCTCTTTATCCTCCTTTGCTGAATTCTGAACTGCTCCCAATCCTCAGGCTTGCTGCGTTTTCTGGCAATTTTATATGCCTCCTCTTTGGATCTAATACTATCCCTAATTTCTTTTGTAAGCCACGGTTGAGCCACCTTTCCTGTTTTATTTTTGTGCCAGACAAGAATGAATAATAGTTGTAATTTCTGCACATGTTCTTTAAATATTAGCCATTGCCTTTCAACCATCGTCCCTTTTAGTAAAGTTCCCCAATCTATGATAGCCAACTCGCACCTCATACTTTGATAATTTCCTTTATTTAGATTCAGGACCCTAGTTTCGGATTCATCTTCTTCACTCTCCATCTTAATGAGGAATTCTATCATGTTATGGTCGCTCTTCCCTAAGGGACCCCAGACAACAAGATTGTTAATTAATCCTTTCTCATTGCACAATACCCAGTCTAAAGTTTTTACATGAAGGCCTTAGCTTCTCCCGAAAACATAGATTTTATAGAATCATAGAATCATAGAAGTTACAACATGGAAACAGGCCCTTCGGCCCAACATGTCCATGTCGCCCAGTTTATACCACTAAGCTAGTCCCAATTGCCTGCACTTGGCCCATATCCCTCGATACCCATCTTACCCATGTAACTGTCCAAATGCTTTTTAAAAGACAAAATTGTACCCGCCTCTACTACTGCCTCTGGCAGCTCGTTCCAGACACTCACCACCCTTTGAGTGAAAAAATTGCCCCTCTGGATCCTTTTGTATCTCTCCCCTCTCACCTTAAATCTGTGCCCCCTCGTTATAGACTCCCCTACCTTTGGGAAAAGATTTTGACTATCGACCTTATCTATGCCCCTCATTATTTTATAGACTTCTATAAGATCACCCCTTAACCTCCTACTCTCCAGGGAATAAAGTCCCAGTCTGTCTAACCTCTCCCTGTAAGTCAA
Organism: Heptranchias perlo; assembly: GCF_035084215.1. Classification (NCBI taxonomy): domain Eukaryota; kingdom Metazoa; phylum Chordata; class Chondrichthyes; order Hexanchiformes; family Hexanchidae; genus Heptranchias; species Heptranchias perlo. The sequence goes on from NC_090342.1 coordinate 57,599,196, forward strand.
ACCATCAAGTCCCGGTAGCATCCTAGTAAATCTTTTCTGCACTCTTTCTAGTTTAATAATATCCTTTCTATAATAGGGTGACCAGAACTGTACACAGTACTCCAAGTGCGGCCTCACCAATGCCCTGTACAACTTCAACAAGACATCCCGACTCCTGCATTCAATGTTCTGACCAATGAAACCAAGCATGCTGAATGCCTTCTTCACCACCCTATCCACCTGTGACTCCACTTTCAAGGAGCTATGAATCTGTACTCCTAGATCTCTTTGTTCTATAACTCTCCCCAACGCCCTACCATTAACGGAGTAGGTCCTGGCCCGATTCGATCTACCAAAATGCATCACCTCACATTTATCTAAATTAAACTCCATCTGCCATTCATCGGCCCACTGGCCCAATTTATCAAGATCCCGTTGCAATCCTAGATAACCTTCTTCACTGTCCACAATGCCACCAATCTTGGTGTCATCTGCAAACTTACTAACCATGCCTCCTAAATTCTCATCCAAATCATTAATATAAATAACAAATAACAGCGGACCCAGCACCGATCCCTGAGGCACACCGCTGGACACAGGCATCCAGTTTGAAAAACAACCCTCGACAACCACCCTCTGTCTTCTGTCGTCAAGCCAATTTTGTATCCAATTGGCTACCTCACCTTGGATCCCATGAGATTTAACCTTATGTAACAACCTATCATGCGGTACCTTGTCAAATGCTTTGCTGAAGTCCATGTAGACCACGTCTACTGCACAGCCCTCATCTATCTTCTTGGTTACCCCTTCAAAAAACTCAATCAAATTCGTGAGACATGATTTTCCTCTCACAAAACCATGCTGACTGTTCCTAATTAGTCCCTGCCTCTCCAAATGCCTGTAGATTCTGTCCCTCAGAATACCCTCTAACAACTTACCCACTACAGATGTCAGGCTCACTGGTCTGTAGTTCCCAGGCTTTTCCCTGCCGCCCTTCTTAAACAAAGGCACAACATTTGCTACCCTCCAATCTTCAGGCACCTCACCTGTAGCGGTGGATGATTCAAATATCTCTGCTAGGGGACCCACAATTTCCTCCCTAACCTCCCATAACGTCCTGGGATACATTTCATCAGGTCCCGGAGATTTATCTACCTTGATATTTTTGCCCAGAGCCTTGAGTCTTTTACCTAAAGGCAGATTCAGTGTGCATGATAAATGTGACTAGATTTTCAACTAATTGTTTAAATCAAAGCTTTTTTTTAAACTTTCAAGATGTCAGTCATGGCTCAGTGGCAGCACTCTCGCTTCTGAGTCAGAAGGTTGTGGGTTTGAGCTCCATTCCACAGTCTTGAGCACATAATCTGGACTGTCACTAGGGTGTAACTAGCAGGTTAGATAAGGGGGAATCAGTGGATGTAGTATATTTGGATTTTCAAAAGGCATTCGATAAGTTGCCACATAAAAGATTGTTACACAAGATTAAGGCTCATGGGATTGGGGGTAATAGTGTTGATTGAGGATTGGTTAACGGACAGAAAACATAGTAGGAATAAACGAGTCATTTTCGGGTTGGCAGGCTGTAACCAGTGGGGTACGTGTAAATACAAGGCACCTACATCCAATTGGTGCATCCTGCTGTGTATCCTCATCTTTAACAAGGGTAATGGATAAAAAGATTAAATACATAGTGAATAAAGGAGTATATATAGAATATAAACACCACTCATTTAATCCCCAATATACCAGGAGAGATCCCAGAATACCACTTAATAAAAATGGAACTAGATGTATTCAGTCACCATAAAGCAGTGTCCCTGATGTTATTCCCTACATGGTATAAAAACCATATCCTCCAACTTGCTGTGAGCAGTACAATGGAAGGTCTGTAGATTTGCATCCAGTGCACAATTCCTGTATCACACTTATTTGCTGTGTCACAATTTTGCAGTGCCTGGGTGTAATGCTGGGTATAACTTTATAAGTATGTATACTTACCCTCAGACTTACCTTCAGTCTTCCCAGCTCTAGGCAGCTCTGCTGGTCCTCCCGGGTTTTATATTTTAAACTTCACTCGGCTGTCAAGTTTCCAGAGGGCAATATTATTAAGTTCATTTCGATCTTCTTAAAGTTTGAGATTGCCCTTGCAGCCTGCCACTTCCAAATGCCTCTGGGAATTCTGTTCAGTTTAAATTTCAACTTTTATTTTCAATTCAATTAAAGTTTTAGTTGAACAGATTTTATTTTAAGCAAAACATTGTAAGCAGGTCAGTCAGGATCTGTGGAGAGAAGAGGAGTTAACAGTTCAGGTATAGACCCTTTATCAGAACTGAGTGTTTTTGGCATTTTCTGTTTTTGTTTCAGAGTTACAGCACTTGCAGTATTTTGATTTTGATTCCTTTTTATTTTAAATGTGTTTGATTGGGACTGTCCTACTCCTCCTCTCCTGGATCTGCTGTTTTCCTTTCCCTGGCCCAGCAAATACATCACAGGTGCCATGAACGCTTTGAAAATGAAGATGCCATTTTCGCAGTTCAGTGCTGGGGAACTCGCACAGATTGGGTAGCAGTGCTTAAACTCTGTAAACTTGAACTCATCCAAAATTTTGCTGCCCGTAACCTAATTTGCACCAGGTCCTGTTCACCCATCACCCTTGTGCTTGCTGACCTACATTGGCTCCCAGTCCAGCAGTGCCTCGAATTTAAAATTCTCATCCTTGTTTTCAAATCCCTCCACCTTCCTATCTCTGTAACCTCCTCCAGCCTTACAACCCTCCGAGATCTCTGCGCCTCACCGATTCTAGCCTCTTGCGCATCCCCGATTTTCATTGCTCCACCTTCAGCTGCCTAGGCCCTAATCTCTGGAATTCCCTCCCGAAACCTCTCCATCTCTCTACCTCTCTCTTTAATATGCTCCTTAAAACCTACCTCTTTAAGCAAGCTTTTGGTCACCTGTCCTAATATCTCCTTAGGTGGCTCAGTGTCAAATTTTGTTTGATAATCGCTCCTGTGAAGCACCTTGGGACGTTTTACTACATTAAAGGCGCTATATAAATGCAAGTTGTTGCTAGTCATGGGGAGACGGGTTAACTGCTGCAAAAAAAAATTGGGGGTATGGTGGTCGATTGAGGGGGAATGAAGGGAGAATGAAGGGGTCATAACAAAAGATGTGGTGATGGGGAAAGTGGGGAATTGAGACTTAAAGATGGGGAAATCAGGGAGGGAATGGGAACTTTAGGGTAAAAGCAGGAAGGAACATAGGAATTGCTAACTGACAAATGACCAGGGTCCATCTAGTTTGCCTTCTACCTGGTAGTCACGTGATACAATGATAATAGAGTCATTGACTAATCATAGTAATCAATCGCTATCAATTAGTCTACAACAGACCGAGACTTGAGGCGAGGAAAACCCCCAGTGGTGGAGAGCTTTAGGAACCACTAGCATGTTACACTTAACAGATGAATGGAGAGTGGGTAAAGAAGGGGAACTGAAAAGAGCAGAAGGGAGAATGGGGAGATGAAAGATTTGAAGAGATGGGGAAAAGAGAGAATTAATAGATGAGGTAGGGCAAAAAGGAAAAGGATAGGAGGGGCAAATATGAGAGGAACGTAGGGAGAGGGAGAATGGGAAGACAATGGGTAGGGAGAAGGGGAACCAAGGAGAGACGGAGAGGGTAGTGATGATTGGGGAAGAGGAGGGGATTTAGGCAAAAACGGAGGGGGAGCAAGGGATGCAGCCTGGGACCCTCGGCATCTCCCTGGGACCAAGGTGGCGATTGTATTTGCTGATTGTCTCCTCCGCTGCTGAGGGGCACTGAGACTATCTTTAGCACCCCAATGGCACCTGGGCAGAAATCAGACTGGGAGTGAAGCCCAGGGTTATCGAGTTACACACTGCCTTTACCAGCTGGCCCCTGTGGGAGTCGAGTCCTGGAGGATTAGGGCATTACGATATTCCATGCCCGTGGCGTACTTTTCGGCAGCAGTCTAGTTGGTGACATTCCAAAGGGACATGTAGAATCCATTTACTGTGTGATGCCAGCGGTGCTGGACTATTCATTTGGACTAAGACTAGGATGGCCACAGTGGTTCTTGGTGCTGCCATGGTAGTGTGCCATGGTTTAGAAGTGCCTGTTCCCCTCTGTATAGGGTATGTCTAGATTTGTATTTTGTGTTCTGTGTTTCAGCTGTGTACGAGTGGAGGAGCATCATGCTGTCGACATTGACTTGTACCACTGTCCCAATTGTGCCATATTACATGGAGCCTCGCTGAGTGAGTATAAATCTGGAAATCATCGCAAGGAAACATCTTACTATGCAAATTGCCTTTTAAAACCTTTTTTGAGGGTGGAATGCTGACGTTCATTCTTCGTCCCTCCCCATCCTGAATTTGAGATGTTTTCTATTTAAATAAATGTAAAAGTCTTTGCAAGATGGGTTTTTCAGTCCTTCCCTGGCATTGCAACCCTTGCTGGCTGAGCCAGGCCCTACTTGGGTTTGTGTACTTCTCTCCTGATAGGAACAGGCCAGCAGGGTAAGGTGGGATTAGCCCCACCTGGGGCAGCAGAGTTGAACCTGGCCCATTTTCTGGGTTTAACCTTATTTAGCTCCTGTGAGCGAGCTACAGGCTTGAATAGTGCCTGGGATCGGTAGCTTGCTGGTAAGGGACAGGAAAACTGCATGTTGCTGTCAGTCAGCAGCTGAAAGAGACTTTGCAAAGAGCGTGAACAAAGTGTCCAGGTTCATAGAGATGTCAGTGAGTGATCGAGCACCTTGTTTTTTGGATGGTGGAGATGTTACTGGATCCTATTTGGGAGAGGAAGCACATACTGTTCCCCTCAGATGGGCACGATGTCCCATTGGACAGTTGAAGAGGAGGCTTAGCGCAGTCACCAAAGATGTGAATGCCAGCAGCATATACTCCAGGGTCTGGCAGCACGGGGTCACTTGCGGAACGTTCAGGTTTCTTGGGGAGAGGGGGGGAGATGATCCAGCACTTCACACCACTTCTTCCCCCTCCCCACCCACCCACCTACCCATGGAACCAGCAACCTTTGAGGCCAGTGATACAAGGCAGGCACCCTAAATGTGCCCTGAACAGCATGGGACCCACTAGTGGTGTTTAAACCAAGGGATGTCCCATGACCCTGCAGATTTTGGTGGGATCAGTGACAGAAATCCCTTCTCTTTTCCCCGCCCCCCCCCCCCCCCACTTTTTTGGCAAGTAGAGTTCTTGCCCCTTAGGGGAATAAACTGGTTCTGTATCATGTTAAATTCTTTTTTGAACACCTCCCACTGATCATCTGTCATTTTACTCATTAACAGATTTGTCCAGTTTACTGTGGACAGTCTGCCTCATCCCATTGAAGTCGGCCTTACCTAAATTTAGAATCTTAGTAGCTGATACGGGTTTCTCCCTTTCAAACACACAGTTGAACTCGATCATATTATGATCACTATTAAATAAATGTTCTCGCACCATTAGGCAGTTAAACTAAATCTGGCTCATTACTCATTATTAAATCTAATATGGCCTGTCCCCTTGTTGGTTCGAGGACATATTGTTACAGAAAGTTTTCCTGAACACACGCAGGAAATTTGTAACCTTTCTGACATGAACTCATCTGCTTATCCCAATCTATATGAAAGTTAAAATCCTCCATTAAAACCACTCTGCCTTTGCTACATGCCTGTCTCATCTCTGCATTTATACATTCTGCCACTTCACAGCTGCTGCCAGAGGGCCTATACACAACTCCCACTACAGTCTTCTATTTCTTAATTCTACCCTTATAGTCTCCACTGCCTGCTCACCTCTCGTTATATCCTTTCTTATTGAAGTAATTTCATTCTTAATCACTAAGGCTACTCCTCCCCCTCTACCAGTTTCCCCATCCTTCCTATAGACCTTATAACCTGGAATATTCAGTTCCCAGTCCTGACCGTCTTGCAACCATGTCTCAGTAATGGCTACCATGTCGTACCCTCTAAGTTGAATTTGAGCCTGCAATTTATTCAATTTTTCCTTATACTCCGTGCGTTTGTATAAAGAATGCTTATTTGGGCCACACACCCTAACCTGTCCTTCTGATCTAATATTGTTTTTCTCACACGTTTCTTATTTCTCTCTCCTGATTTAATTACTTTACATCTTTTAGTTTTCTCTTTACCTGTAGTGCCTAAAGCATAATCTCCTCTACTCTCTTCCTTTTCATTTGTTTTAGAATTATTATTTAAACTACCTTTTCCACCTGAGGCCCCCCCCCACCCCGAAATACTAGCTTAAATTCCTTTCCGCTAGGACCCTGGTCCTAGCCCGGTTCAGGTGGAGTCTGTCCCAACGGTACAGCCCTTTCCTGTCCCAGTACTGGTGCCAGTGTCCCATGAAATGGAACCCTTCCTTCCCACACCACTCCCACCAAGAAGGTTTATTTGTGTGGCCAAGTCTTAACTTGAAAGGGCCAGATTGTCACTCTTCTTTGAACCCTCTTCCTTGTGTCCTTTGAAAATGGGACAACCAAACTTCCACATCAGTCAAATGTGGCCGTACCAATGATAGAGCAGATTAGAATAATCCCTTTCATTTTAAAAGAAATGTCATCAAATTGTATTTGATACTTAGATGAGCCTCATTAATGCCACCCTGACTAGGTATCTCAGTGAGGGCAACCCCATTAGCACCTTTCCTTTTCCATTTCTCTGGGGGCAATGATTCTGCTGCAGGCACATGTTTTGCATTGTTTTCCTGTCAGGCCTTCCCCAGCCTCACAAAGGTTCAGCCTAGTTTTACTCAGCTTGGCCTGCATATTCCATTTGTGGCTCGATATGACTGATAGTATGCCTCACTATTACCTTCAAAAGTATAATAGTCCTACACTTATGTTTAAACAAATAAAAAACGTTTGTCAACCAGCCCAGACACTGACTGCAGTGTTCAGACACAGCATAATTCTCTTCTTTTTCTCCATCCTGCTCTTTTTTGGATCCTATAGCTGTACTTCCTTGATGGACTCTGATTCCATACATCTGAATTGTAACATGACACAACACACAAGCAGTTAGCTGAAACTGTCTGGTCATTAATTATATGTAGAGCCTTTTCAGCAGGTGGCCTTTCATTGAGAACCTTCCCAGCCAAACTTTTATGGTGATGTACGAGGGTCTAAATGACAGGCTTCGCTCGATATTAAATGATGGGTGGACAGGTTTACACCTAATTCTTTTCTCTCAAACCTGAGATATGAAACCTTTCCCCTCTCTGCTCTTGCTGTTGTTATTGAGTGTGGGTTTATCTTGCCCTACACTGGCCCATCAAGCACTCGGGGTATAGTATGGGTTAAGTCCAGGGTGATGCTCCTATAGCAACCTCTATCAATGCAACTGAACCACAGATGTGGGGCTGTTACCTGCATAGCCTATACTTGCATGTGTCTCTGAGTGAGAGCCTCTGTGTGTCCATTGCACTGTTCCTGAACAACCCTGTAAATGGGAATGTTTGAAAGAACTAAACTGTGGTTCCTGTTTGGGTTGAGTACTTACTGAGTACTGTTATTGTAGGGTTGAGTACTTACTGAGTAATGTTCATTTTGGAACAAAAGCAAAATACTACAGATGCTAGAAATCTGAAATAAAAATAGAAAATGTTGGAAATACTCAGCAAGTCAGGCAGTATCTGTGGAGAAAGAAACAGAGTTAACATTTCAGGTCGATGACCTTTTATCAGAACTGGTCATCGACCTGAAATGTTAATTCTGTTTCTTTCACCACAGATGCTGCCTGACCTGCTGAGTATTTCCAGGAATTTCTACTGTTCATTTTGGGTTGAGTACTGTGAATGTTGGGTTATGTATTTGTTGAATATTGTGAGTGTGGGCTTGTTGTTGAATATTTTGTACGTTGCTTTGTGTATTTGTTGAATATTGTGGGTGTTGGGTTGTGTTTTTGTTCAATACTGAGAGTGTTGGGTTGTGTTTTTGTTGAACGTTGGGTTGAGTATTGGTTTGTGTATTTGTTGAATATTGTGTAACATTCGTGCCAGGCAATGACTATCTCCAACAAGAGAGAGTCTAACCACCTTCCCTTGACATTCAACGGCATTACCATCGCTGAATCCCCCACCATCAACATCCTGGGGGTCACCATTAACCAGAAACTTAACTGGACCAGCTATATAAATACTGTGGCTACAAGAGCAGGTCAGAGGCTGGGTATTCTGCTGTGAGTGACTCACCTCCTGACTCCCCAAAGCCTTTCCACCATCTACAAGGCACAAATGAGGAGTGTGATAGAATACTCTCCACTTGCCTGGATGAGTGCAGCTCCAACAACACTCAAGAAGCTCAACACCATCCAGGTCAAAATAGCCTGCTTGATTGACACTTCATCCACCACCCTAAATATTCACTCCCTTCACCACCGACGCACCGTGGCTGCAGTGTGTACCATCCACAGGATGCACTGCAGCAACTCGCCAAGGCTTCTTCGACAGCACCTTCCAAACCTCTACCACCTACAAGGACAAGGGCAGCAGGTACATGGGAACAACACCACCTGCACGTTCCCCTCCAAGTCACACACCATCCCAACTTGGAAATATATCGCCGTTGCTTTATCATCGCTGGGTCAAAATCCTGGAACTCCCTACCTAACAGCACTGTGGGAGAACCTTCACCACACGGACTGCAGCGGTTCAAGAAGACGGCTCACCGCCACCTTCTCAAGGGCAATTAAGGATGGGCAATAAATGCTGGCCTTGCTAGTGACGCCCACATCCTATGAACAAATTTTAAAAAAAATGTTGGGTAGCATATTTGTTGAATATTTTGGATGCTGGGTTGAGCATTTGTCAAAGATTGTGCATGTTGGTTTGTGTACTTGAATTTTACTTGTTGAATATTGTGTATGTTGGTTTGTGTACTTGAATTTTACTTGTTGAATATTGTGAGTGTTGGGTTGTGTATTTGTTGAATATTGTGAGTGTTGGGTTGTGTACTTGTTGAGTATTGAGTGTTGGGTTGTGTACTTGTTGAGTATTGAGTGTTGGGTTGTGTACTTGTTGAGTATTGAGTGTTGGGTTGTGTACTTGTTGAGTATTGAGTGTTGGGTTGTGTACTTGTTGAGTATTGAGTGTTGGGTTGACACTTTGTTGGGATGAGTGGGCAGGTTCTGGGTTTCAAGACTCAAAATTTGCCTTTGCTGCAGTTGAGCTAATGACCATTGCTAGCGATTGGCTGGATTTAGTCTTGTCGATATTTGAGTAAACTTTTTGCTTCGCTCATTGGCTCACAGTGAAGTGTCGGAGGAACTGGCACCGACATGATTACACCGAGGCTGTAGACTGCGATAGACCGATCCAGGCAGGGACACCAGCCTTCATCAGAGAGCTCCGAGCCCGGCACTTTCCCAGGTATGGGAAACCTTTGATATTCGGGTATTGTTGCATGTGTGGTTATTGTATATTGAAGGGTGTTTGGTAAGGCCTTACTATTCGTGAAAGAACTAAAAGCCTTGGCCCCAATATTCTTCTCCATAGCATCTGGGGGATGTTTCACTGGTGCTACACAGGAAAAGGAAGTGGAGACCTGTTACGGAAGGTCCCTGTCTCCTTTATATTGCCCTGGGATTTTCAGTATTTCCCAAAGGGTGCAACAGAGCCTTCGCCTGCAATTGGTGTAAGCCCATTGTAGGCATAATGAGGGGGTATTCCCAGCCCAGCTATCACATTTCCCAGTCCTTGTGACCACGAATGTGTATTTGCAGGGGCGACCCAAGAAGCTGACATGGGGCCTCATACCTAGAGCCCCCTTCACATTGGAGGGTCTGATGGGGCTAGGCAGCAAGGTGATCAAGATCAAAGGGGTAAATGTCTTACTTGTTGTAAAGGGACTGATTGTCTTCTGGCTGCTATTCTGAGCCAGAGGTGTGACTGGCTCATGTTACTGACCCGGCACACCTCAATGCATCTGGTGTGCTGCGCCTGTCAGTGCCCATGCAAGGGAAGGGTGAGAGGTAGGGGAAGGGAAGAAGAGGAGGCAAAGGGAAGTGGGGGAAGGGAAGGAGAAGGAGAAGGAGAGAGGGCAGCAAAGGAAAGGAGATGGTGAGGAGGAGAGGGAATGGAAGGGGAGAGTGAACGGGGAGGGGAGGGAAGGAGAGGGCGAGGGGTGTTAATTGTATCCATGTGATTTATATCAATTAGTGTTAATTGTATTCAGGTGGTGCATATCAATTGAGAACTCTTTTATCCAATTAGAAGAGAGCTGATCTCGGGTAGGGGTGTGTGTAATGTGGAGGTCTGTGAATAAAGGCTTAGAAGCAACTGAAGACCAGGTTCCAGTATTCTATCCTTCACCACTGGGCTATCCAAGTTATGAGGGGGGGGAAAGAGGAGGGAGGAGGGAGGTGGAGGGAAGGGGCAGGTGGAGGGAAGGGGAGGGGAGGGTGGAGGGAAGAGGGAAGAGGAGGGAGGAGGGAGAGGAGGAGGGGGGAGAGGAGGATGGACGAAGAGGGGAGGGCTACAGACCAAGAGCTGGAAATTGGGATTAATATGGATAGCGTTTTTTTGGCCGGTACAGATAAGATGGGCCAAATGGCCTCCTTCTGTGCCGTAACTTTCTATGATTCTATGAGAGGGGGAGAAGGAGGGAAGGAGAGGGGGAGAAGGAAGAGAAAACCTCAAGTGAAGAGAGGGGGGAGAATCTGATATTAGGGAGCAGAGAGACAGGGGCATTAAATTTGTTGAGAGTTGAGGAGCAGACAGCACCAGAGTTAGAGGATGTTTCTCTGCTGGTGCCGGTGAGCTCTGTAATGCCAGTATGTTTGTTTGCTGGTGCCGGTGAGCTCTGTAATGCCAGTATGTTTGTTTGCCAGTGCCGAAGAGCTCCGTAACGCCAGTATGTTTGTTTGCCAGTGCCGGTGAGCTCCGTAACGCCAGTATGTTTGTTTGCCAGTGCCGAAGAGCTCCGTAACGCCAGTATGTTTGTTTGTCAGTGCCGAAGAGCTCCGTAACGCCAGTATGTTTGTTTGCCAGTGCCGGTGAGCTCCGTAACGCCAGTATGTTTGTTTGCCAGTGCCGGTGAGCTCCATAATGCCAGTATGTTTGTTTGTCAGTGCCGAAGAGCTCCGTAACGCCAGTATGTTTGTTTGCCAGTGCCGGTGAGCTCCGTAACGCCAGTATGTTTGTTTTTGACAGTGCCGATGAAATCATCATCAAAATGCACGGTGCCCAGCTGACGCACAAGTACCTGGAAAAGCACGGGTTTGAATTTCCCATCATGGTGTCCAAGATAGATGGCCTTGGAATTGCTCTCCCACCAAGCACCTTTTCTGTCAGGGATGTGGAAGAGTATGTGGGTAAGAAATGGCTGCACCCAGTATCAACACACGATACAGCTACAAGCAAAGTTCAACAATGCTGCATGCTTGCAGTATAGCCTCCTGATCCTGGATATTGGAGGGCGAGGGGTTGGAAATAGATGCAGTGTCCCAGAATATTACATCCTTCGTGCAGCAGAGGCCAGCCAATCACAATCATTTGTCACTGGGAATTGGAGCATGGGGGCTGTGGATCATTCTGGCAGTTTGGCTGCTATCAAAACCTCCACACTCCAACTTGCTGATCCTGCCCCCTTCCCCGACTGCTCACTCAGGCTGAGCATGACAGTGCGCAACCTTAGAATCTTAGACTGATACAACACCGAAGGAGGCCATTCGGCCCATCGTGCCTGTGCCGGCTCTTTGAAAGAGCTATCCAATTAGTTCCACTCCCCTGCCCTTTCCCCATAGCCCTGCAAATTTTTCCCCTTCATATATTTATCCAATTCACTTATGAAAGTTACTATTAAATCTATTTTCACCACCCCCCCCCCACTTTCAGGCAGCGCATTCCAGATCATTACAACTCGCTGCGTAAAAAATGTTTCCTCATGTCGCCTCTGGTTCTTTTGCCGATCACCTTAAATCTGTGTCCTCTGGTTACCGACCCTTCTGCCACTGTAAAAAGTTTCTCCTTATTTACTCTATCTAAACCCTTCATGAATTTGAACATTTCTATCAAATCTCCCCTTAACCTTCTCTGCTCTAAGGAAAACAACAACAACTTGCATTTGTATAGCGCCTTTAACGTAGTAAGATGTCCGAAGGTGCTTCACAGGAGTGATTATCAAACAAAATTTGACACCGAGCCACATTAGAACAGGTGACCAAAAGCTTGGTCAAAGAGGTAGGTTTTAAGGAGCATCTTAAAGGAGGAGAGAGAGGTGGAGAGGCGGAGAGGTTTAGGGAGGGCATTCCAGAGCTTAGGACCCAGGCAGCTGAAGGCACGGCCTCCAATGGTGGAGTGATTTAAATCGGGGATGCGCAAGAGACCAGAGTTGGAGGAGCACAGAGATCTCGGAGGGTTGTGGGGCTGGAGGAGGTAACAGAGCTAGAGAGGGGCAAGTCCATGGAGGGATTTGAAAACAAGGATGAGAATTTTAAAATTGAGGCGCTCCTGGACTGGGAGCCAATGTAGGTCAGCTATGGGGTGATGGGGGAACGGGACTTGGTGCGAGTTAGGAAATGGGCGGCAGAGTTTTGGATGAGCTCAAGTTTATGGAAGGTGGAAGATGGGAGGCTGGCCAAAAGAACATTGGAATAGTCCAGTTTGGAGGCAACAAAGGCATGGATGAGGGTTTCAGCAGCAGATGAGCTGAGCCAGGGGCGGAGACGGGTGATGTTACGGAGGTGGAAGTGGGCGGTTTTAGTGATGGAGCAGATATGTGGTTGGGAGCTCATCTCAGGGTCGAATAGGATGCCAAGGTTGGGAATGGTCTTGTTCAGCCTCGGAGAGTGGCCAGGGAGAGGGATGGAGTCGGTGGCTAGGGAATGGAGTTTGCAGCGGGGACCAAAGACAATGGCTTCGGTCTTTCCAATATTTAGTTGGAGGAAATTTTTGTTCATTGGACAAGCAGTGTGACAAATGAGAGACGGTGGAGGGGTCGAGGGAGGTGGTGGTGAGGTAAAACTGGGTATCATCAGCGTACGTGTGGAATCAGACGTTGTGGCAACATTTAGATGAGAAATAGGAGGGGGCCAAGGATAGATCTTTGGGGCACTCCAGAGTTAACGGTGCGGGAGCTGGAAGAGAAGCCTTTGCAGTAGATTCTGTGGCTATGACTGGATAGATAGGAATGGAATCGGGCGAGTACAGTCCCATCCAGCTGGATGACGGAGGAGAGGTGTTGGAGGAGGATGGTGTTGTTAAGTGTGTCAAAGGCTGCAGACAAGTCAAGAAGAATGAGATGGGGTAGTTCGCCATGATCACAATCACAGAGGATGTCATTTGTGACTTTGATAAGGATCGTTTCAGGACTGTGATAGGGGTGGAAACCTGATTGGAGGCATTCAAATGTGGAGCTGTGGGAAAGATGGGCAGCCCCAGATTCTCCAATCTCTCCATAGAGCTGAAGTCCCTTATCCCTGGTACCATTCTAGTAAATCTCTTCTGCACCCTCTCTAAGGCCTTGACATCCTTCCTAATGTGTGGTGCCCAGAATTGGACACAATACTCCAGCTGAGGCCTAACCAGTGTTTTATAAAGGTTTATCATAACTTCCTTGATTTTGTACTCTCTTCCTCTATTTATAAAGCCATGGATCCTGTATGCCTTTTAAACAGCCTTCCCACCTTCAAAGACCTCATGTCCCCACAGCGACTGATCTCAAAATTTCCGTCCTCAGGTATAAGTCCTCCAAGGCCTTGCCTACCTTATCTGAAATCTCGTCCAGGCCTATGTTGGAGTCCACACCTTCTGGCCTTTTACACGTCTCCCTATACCCCTCCTCAACTCCACCATCAACAGCAGCCTTCAGCCAACACACCTCTAAACTCTGCACTTCTCCTCCGGGAGCCCTCGGCCGTGCAGCCCCCCTCTTCTGGGAGCCTCATTTCCCCCCCCTCCCCCCCACCCCCACCACTGTGAAACCCTATGGGTTGTTTTACAGGCACTCTGAAGATTGCTATTTTAGATGTTTCACAGCGATAGTTAATTGAAAGGTTGTCCTTCTGTAAATAACATTGCTTTCAGATAAATCTGAATATTAATTTTTAATCTCTTAAGGTGGTGAGAAGGTGATCGATGTGATTGATGTGGCTCGGCAAGCTGATTGTAAGATGAAACTGCAGGAGTTTGTAGAATATTACACTGACCAGCATCGAACCAAAGTATTAAATGTCATTAGCTTGGAATTCTCTGATACAAAGTAAGTTTGCTTGCGGCTGAATATTCGGAAATGTGGCCGTACAGTTTTAGCATGTGTAATATATAAAGTACAGTGTATCAACATGTGGGTGTTATTGTGCCAACAGATGTACTTGTGAATAGACAGAAAGAACCCGCATTTATATTGCACCTTTCACATCCTCGGGGCATCACAAAGCGTTTAAAGGCCAATAAAATAATTTTGAAGCTTAGACACTTTTTTTCGGCAAATGGAACCATCAATTTGCAGACAGCAAGATCCCAAAAGCAGCAGTGAGGTAAATGAACATTGTGAGAAAAGGAGGCAAATCCTAAACGGTCTCTACAACCCGTAATATACAGTCCCTACGATCAATGATGCGCAGTCCCTTGTTAGCAAAATTAAAGTCCATGGAATTATAGGGACAGTGGCAGCGTGGGTACAGAATTGGCTAAGGGACAGAAAACAGAGTAGTGGTGAACGGTTGTTTTTCAGACTGCAGTGGTGTTCCGCAGGGGTCGGCATTAGGACCACTGCTCTTTTTGATATATATTCATGACCTGGACTTGGATATAGAGGGTATAATTTCAAAGTTTTCAGATGACACGGAACTCAGAAATGTAGTAAGCAATGTGGAGGATAGTAACAGACTTCAGGAGGACATAGATAGACTGGTGAAATGGGCAGACACATGGCAGATGCCATTTAACACAGAGAAGTGTGAAGTAATACATTTTGGTGGGAAGAACAAAGGGAGGTAATATAAACTAAATGGCACAATTTTAAAGGGGGTGCAGGAACAGAGAGACCTGGGGGTGTATGCACACAAATCTTTGAAGGTAGCAGGACAAGTTGAGAAGGCAGTTAAAAAAGCATATTCGATCCTGGGCTTTATTAATAGAGGCATAGAGTACAAAAGCAAGGAAGTCATGCTAAACCTTTATAAATCACTGGTTTGGCCTCAGCTGGAGTATTGTGTTCAATTCTGGGCATCACACTTTAGGAAAGATATCAAGGCCTTAGAGAGGGTGTTCTCCTTAGAGCGGAGAAGGTTACGGGGAGATTTGATCGAGGTGTTCAAAATCATGAAGGGTTTTGATAGAGTAAATAAGGAGAAACTGTTTCCACTGGCAGAAGGGTCGGTAACCAGAGGACACAGATTTCAGGCAAAAGAACCAGAGGTGACATGAGGAAACATTTTTTTAATGCAGCAAGTTGTAATGATCTGGAATGCTCAGCCTGAAAGGGAGTGGAAGCAAATTCAATAGTAACTTTCAAAAGGAAATTGAATAAATACTTGAAGGGAAAAAATTACATGGCTATGGGGAAAGAGCAGGGGAATGGGACTAATTGGATAGCCCTTTGAAAGAGCTGGCACAGGCAAGATGGGCCGAATGGCCTTCTGTGCTGTAACATATTATGCTGCAATGTGTGATATGCAGCCCCTGCCTGCGATGTATCCTATAATATGGAGGCCACTTTGTGTAGAATGCACCTGAACTGGGAATTGACATGGGAAACATCTCTACATTTCAGCATTCCTGGTCCCAATCTGAGTGTTACAGGGAAGAACTGCTCACAATCTGCCTTTTCATCATGGTTTTTATTGAGGGGTAGGGGGGAGACATGAGCTACTTTACGTTTCCTGCAGCTTTGATCAGGTATATATAAAACCTATGAAGGCTCTATTACTGTTTTGTGAGGTGCCTCTCTGTAAATTCACATCTGGTAAGTGCCTGAGGGAGCAGGAATACCTCGTCTGACAGTGCTCTGGCAGGAATCCCAGTGCTGTTGCACTGTAATGCTCACTCCTGGTCGGGTCCTTTTAAATCTTGGTCTAATTTTTCATCCCCGTTATTTGCATGTGTTCCATTGTGTGAAAGGAAAGCCCCTCAATGTTGAATTGCCGGCCTGCAGACTAAGGCACCGTTAATGGTAGAACCCTTGGCTGCACCCTTTTGCACCCTATATCATGCTGCTGTTTTATTCTGGTTTGTACACAGGATGTCGGACTTAGTGGAAGTTCCTGATATTGTGAAGAAGCTGTCGTGGGTGGAGAATTACTGGCCGGAGGATTCCTTCTATCCTAAACCCTGCGTTCAGAAATACTGCCTGATGGGAATGGAAGATAGTTATACTGACTTCCACATTGACTTTGGGGGCACTTCTGTGTGGTACCATGTACTGTGGGTAAGAGGCTTACTGGCTGTAGGAGCAGGCATGGCTCGTTGTTGAAAGAAAGCAAGAGCTCCAATTCATACAGCACCTTATCACCAGGGTCCCTGGAGAATTACGGGAGCCTCTGCAAAGTTACTGGAAATTTCTTTCATTTCTTGCAGAGAAATCCTGGGCTGTTGTGACTACATGTTGGGCACATTCTTTCTCAATCTCATGGATTTCTCAAGCCCCCCCCACACAGGTTCACCCTGGCACTCGCTCTCTTCGCCCTGTCCTCTGGTAGATGGAGGGTCAGGCTCTTCCCTGTGAGATCCTGCCTAGCCTTTCTTCCACCCACCATCCCTCCTGAAGCCCCCTCTCCACTACTTACCTGCTGGCTGCTGACTGCTCTGCTGTTCCGGGCAGGAAATGGACTGCCGGGCAGGACATGGACTGGTGCCATTTAAACGAGGCCCATGAGATAACGTACCCAGGCCTGAAACCTAGGCCATCGAGTGTGTATCGCACTACCCCGCCAAAACCTGGTGGGGGTTAAAATAGACCGCAGGCATGGAGGTCCTCTATTGTTTTAAAAAAACTCAAAAGGTTTGCTTAACTTGTAAAAGTTGAAGTTTTCCCCATTGAAGTGGGAGTTGGCTTTCCAGTTGGGAGCAGTTGCCTGGGCCCCAGAGATGGTCTATGGGAGCCCAGCCGGAGCCTCTCACTACTGAGAATACAGGCTCCCTGCAAAGTCAGGCTGCAGCACCTCCCGATTAGCATGGTTCCCTGGGGTCGGGCAGCTCACTTCTGCTCCACAACACCCCCACTCACAGAGCCATCTAATGACGGAACTGTTTCCAGCATCTTCCTTCTTCCGGCAAAGTACCATTTCCCACAGACTTAGAAGCTTCTGATTTGTACTGATTTTGAACAATCTAGAACACGATAATAGGAGTGGGGAATATGTGTTACTAAAAGTTAAAGTTCATACAAGGGATATTATGATTGTGGGGCACTTGCAACAAATGCAAGTGTCAGCAGCTGTGCGTTGGGAGCAGTGTTATGGTCAGTGACCACAGAGAAGTCCAGGAACTCGAGTGGTCCTCTCGTTGAGGGGTTGACATTAAAATCCAAAGTTGTGAATTCTTTTCTTCCTTGCAGGGTGAAAAACTCTTTTACTTAATAAAGCCAACCAATTCGAATCTTGCACTATATGAAAGCTGGAGCTCTTCTGTTGACCAGAGCGAGACGTTCTTCGGAGACCAGGTGGACAGATGCTACAAGTGCGTACTACTGCAGGGACAGACACTCCTCATTCCCACAGGTACAGTGAAGGAGGATGGAAATGGGAGCTTCCCACCCTTCCCAGCACTACAGACAGGTCACCTGATTACCAGGGCAAAACTTAATCAGGCAGCAGGGCACAATGTGTCCAACCACTTGGATTCTGGGCTCCAGTTCCTCCGGTGGATGGAGGCCTGGGCTGTCCCCTCTGGGGCTCAGGTTCATCTCTAAATAGATGGAGGATGATGACCTCAGGTCTGCACTCCTCCAAATAGTGTGAGGGCCTGTGGTCAAGTTCAGATTGGAAGAGCCTGACAGTCACGTCATGCTGGTCTGTCATCTTCATTCAGGATCCTCTGGCTTTATTCCACTTCATAAACTGCTGTGATATTTAGCACTGACTCACACAGCTACTTTTTATTTACTCTACAATTCTCGGTAAGTGATCACAAGGAGCTGAATAGAAACGGGCTTTCCACCAGAAAACGAGCAGCTTGTCCTCTGCCCAGTGGGTATCGGAGTGGCAGGATGTGACCGGGCCGTGCAGACTGGTTCAATCCCTGAGTCAACTGATATCAGCCAAGTCAGTGGTCAGTGAGTAACCTCTGACTCGGGCAAGGTTCACACACCTGATTGCTGACCAGTGACTGCCGCTGGAAGGACTTGGTTTTGACGGAGCCCATGTTCAGACAACCTAGGATT
This sequence comes from Heptranchias perlo, assembly GCF_035084215.1. NCBI lineage: Eukaryota > Metazoa > Chordata > Chondrichthyes > Hexanchiformes > Hexanchidae > Heptranchias > Heptranchias perlo. The sequence goes on from NC_090342.1 coordinate 57,617,535, forward strand.
ACATGCTGTGGGTGGCAGGGAGCCCTGTGAGAATCCTCATAACTGGTATAAGTGAGTGCGCACACTTCACTTCCTGCTAACTAAAGTCGGAGTTTATAAAGGAGATCTTCAGCTCTATGGTTCTGTGAGAGGAAAATGATCTTCTGAATAAAACCGAGCCTGTAAAATAAAGTGGGTAGCTGTGGCTAAACGTAGGAACAGAGTAGGCCATTCAGCCCCTTGAGCCTGATCTGCCATTCAATTAGATCATGGTTGATCTGTATCTTAACTCCATTTACCCACTTATGACCCATATCCCTTGATACCCTTACCTAACAAAAATCTACCGATCTCAGTCTTGAAAGCTCCATTTTACCCCCAGCATCCACAACCTTTTACATAGAAACATAGAAAATGGGAGCAGGAGTAGGCCATTCGGCTCTTCGAGCCTGCTCCGCTATTCAATATGATCATGGCTGATCCTCTATCTCAATACCATATTCCTGCTCATTCCCCATACCCCTTAATGCCTTTTGTGTCTAGAAATCTATCTGGCTCCTTAAATATATTCAGTGACTTGGCCTCCACCTCCTTCTGTGGCAGAGAATTCCACAGGTTCACCACCGTCTGAGTGAAGAAATTTCTCCTCATCTCAGTCCTAAATGTCCTACTCCGTATCCTGAGACTGTGACCCCTCATTCTGGACCCCGCAGCCAGGGGAAACATCCTCCCTGCATCCAGTCTGTCTAGCCCTGTCAGAATTTTATATGTTTCAATGAGATCCCCTCTCATTCTTCTAAACTCGAGTGAATACAGGCCGAGTCGACCCAATCTCTCCTCATACAACAGTCCTGCCATCCCAGGAATCAGTCTGGTGAACCTTCGCTGCACTCCCTCTGTGGCAAGTATATTCTTTCTTAGGTAAGGAGACCAAAACTGCACACAATACTCCAGGTGTGGTCTCACCAAGGCCCTGTATAACTGCAGTAAGACATCCTTGCTCCTGTACTCAAATCCTCTTGCAATGAAGGCCAACATATCATTTGCCTTCCTAACTGCTTGCTGTACCTGCTTGTTTGCTTTCAGTGACTGGTGAACAAGGACACCCAGTCCCTTTGTACATCAACATTTCCCAATCTATCACCATTTAAATAATACTCTGCCTTTCTGTTTTTCCTTCGGAAGTGGATAACTTCACATTTATCCACATTATACTGCATCTGCCATGTATTTGCCCACTCACTCAACTTGTCTAAATCACCTTGAAGCCTCTTTGCATCCTCCTCACAACTCACAATCCCACCTAGTTTTGTGTCAGCAAACTTAGAAATATTATATTTGGTTCCCTTATCCAAATCATTGATATATATTGTGAATAGCTGGGGCCCAAGCACTGATCCCTGCAGTATCCCACTAGCCACCCTGAAAAGACCCATCTATTCCTACTCTCTCTTTCCTGTCTGTTAACCAATTATCAATCCATGCTGGTATATTTCCCCCAATCCCATGTGCTTTAATTTTGCACACTAACCTCTTAATTGGGACTTTATCAAAGGCTTTCTGAAAATCCAAATACACCACATCCACTGGTTCCCCCTTATCTATTCTACCAGTTACATCCTCAAAAATCTTCAGTAGGTTTGTCAAACATGATTTCCCTTTCATAAATCCATGTTGACTTTGTCTAATCCCGTTGATATTTTCTAAGTGTCCTGTTATCACATCCTTTATAATAGACTCTAGCATTTTCCCTACTACTGATGTTAGGCTAACCGGTCTGTAATTCCCTGTTTTCTCTCTCCCTCCTTTTTTAAATAGTAGGGTTACATTTGCCACCCTCCAATCTGCAGGAACTGTTCCGTAATCTATAGAATTTTGGAAGATGACAACCAATGCATCCACTATTTCCATGGCTACCTCTTTTAGTACTCTGGGATGCAGATTATCAGGCCCTGGGGATTTATCAGCTTTCAGTCCCATTAATTTCTCCAGCACTTTTTTCACTAGTACTAATTTCCTTTAATTCCTCCTTCTCACTAGTCCATTGGTTCCCTAGCATTTCTGGAAGTTATTTGTGTCCTCTTCCGTGAAGACAGAACCAAAGTATTTGTTTAATTGCTCTGCCATTTCCTTGTTCCCCATTATAAATTCTCCCGTTTCTGACTGTAAGGGACCTACATTTGTCTTGACTAATCTTTTTCTTTTTACATACTTGTAGAAGCTTTTACAGTCCATTTTTATGTTCCTTGTAATTTTACTCTCATATTCTATTTTTCCCCTCTTAATCAATCTCTGGGTCCTTTTTTGCTGAATTCTAAACTGCTCCCAATCCTTAGGCTTGCTACTTTTTCTGGCAACTTTATATAACTCCTCTTTGGATCTAATATCCTTAATTTCTTTTGTTAGCCATGGTTGGGCCGCTTTTCCTTTTGTGTTTTGGCGCCAGAAAGGAATGTATAACTGTTGCAATTCATGCATTCGTTCCTTAAATGTTAGCCATTGCCTATCCACTGTCATGCCTTTTAATGACGCTCCCCAATCTATCATAGCCAACTCACTCCTCATACCTTCATAGTTTCCTTTGTTTAGATTTAGGAACTTAGTTTTGGATTGGACTACTTCACTTTCCATCTTAATGAAGAATTCTATCATGTTGTGGTCACTCTTCCCTCAAGGACCCTACACAACAAAATTATTAATTAACCCCTTCTCATTGCACAATACCCAATCTAGGATAGCCTGGGGGAGAGAGTTGTAGGTTTTCGCTACCCTTTGTGTGAAAATATGCTTTCTGATTACTAACTGCTACAGTCACCTCTTGTTCAATTCTGAATATTGACAAACTGTATAGAATCACTGTCACTGCAGCAAAGGTGACTGTTCCTGGTCACATTCCTAATCTTTGTTAGCTTCCCTTCAATATCAGACCAGCTTAAGACCAAATTAATCAGGAACTCATATAATCAGACCCTCAAAAACCCCGAGTAGCATTCCTCTCTTGATACCACTTTCATGGGAGGGAAATACCTCTCAGCTCACTGTATGCAAATTTCTATGAGATGTTTAAACGGTCGTTAGTGAGGGGCCGGATGTCTCTGGTTATGCCTCTGTCCTTAATAGAGCTAAAATGAATGGCTAGTTGGCACTCTGCCAGTCTCTAATACGCAGTAATATCAGGGCTGAGGCAGACCACAGACACGACTTGCAGTTAATTGCCAACTTCTGGCACTGGCTCTTGATGAGGTTAGACTGAATCTATTCCAGTCCAGCAAGAAATTGGGTTGTTTATTGCTAACCTGTGAGTCTGCTGAAAACTCTTGTTTAAAATGAGCCCTTGTAGGTGACAGGATGATTGCAGTGAAGTTTGTGTGTTTATGTCTGTTCAGATTGTTTTTATATCACTGTTTTTGCAGAGTTCAGGAGCTGAAGGCAGCTGAACGAGCTACTTTCCTGGGCCCTGCACAGCCACATTTCAGTTGCCAAAGTGGAGCAGAGGCACTGATATGATGCAAGCCCTTGGAATGTGTCTATTTGTGATGTGTCAGTGGGAGTGGTCTGTTAGGAGACTGTTGCAGACCATCTTCCTTCTCTTGTCTCTGCCAGTATCAGTGGTTGGTCCCAAATGACACCCATGAGAAGTGGAAATACTCCAGAATTTATCCTCAGTGCTTCTAAAGATAACAGACCTCCCATTCCTGGTAGCCAGCAGGCATCCTCTGACGTTGGGCACATTGTTGAAGACAGGATGAGGAGCAGGCTCGCTGTATTCTCCACTCCAGTCTGCCAAGACTGGCTCACAGATAATGTCATTTGGATATCAAGGATGAGTCACAAACTTCTCCAGCTCAAGCTTCAGGCCCTCGTACTCTGCTCTTGCTACTAACTCCAGCCCCTTGTCATTGATTCCATCCCCCTTCCTGATCTGTTACTCAGGCTGCACCTAGCCATGCAGAGCCTCGTCCCACTTGACGCTGAGCTGAGCTTCAAACCCTACATCCTCTCCACCATCAAGACCACATATTTCCATCACCGCAACCCTGCCCACCCATCCCCCCCTCACTGGTGAAACCCTTACCCATGCTTTTGTTTTAACCCAGGTTTGCCCTCTTTCCCCAGGCTTGCCCTGTGTTTTAACCCTGGTTCGCCCTCTTTCCTCAGGCTGGATCCACGCTGTCCTGACCTCCAAGGATTGCATGGCTTTCGGTGGAAATTTCCTGCACAACCTCAACATCAGCACACAACTCAGGTTAGTAGCCACCCTCGATATCCTGTTCTTTGCCTGCTGCTTCTCTCTCCCACACCCAATAACAGATCAGATAAATTTAATCCCAACTTACCAGCACACTTCTCAAAAATTCCTTATTAATACCAGTGTCCAGGAACAGCCCCCTTGCAACTGTGGTGTGTGATCCAGTTGGGCCGCCGCGTTTGGACCAGTTGGGCCGGACTTTTGCACAGTTCAGCATGTGATATCGGGAGTGTAACTGAGCTTTGATTCAACGGAGCACTACGCTGAGAGGGCGGCAACAGCCATTGATCATTAATCCGTTAGTGTGGATGTTTTTCTGGCCCCCTCTGCCCCGGCAGTGAACAGCCAAAGTGAGCGTGAAGTATACTCAGGGCCAACCCGCCCTCAGTAGGGTGATGTGCTGTGAAATGGGGTTGGAAAGAGGTAAGCAGCTGCACACCTTCTGCCGCTGGACTCGGGGCCTTCTGCCGCTGGACTTGGGATGCTAGCCTTGGGGCTAAAAGGTGCTGTATGCCTGTTGGCTGACCTGCCTTTCTGCGACCTCCGGCTTGCTGCTAGACCCCATCAGATCCTCGGATCTGAGGGAGGCCCTGGCGTGCGGGCTGTGCCAGCTACCTGGGTGACCCTGCATTGCCTTGGCAGGAAATTGAGGTGGAAGGCTAGGCCCTGTGGCCCCTTTCACTCATTACTCATTCACATTGCCCCATGGGCAAAGGCCCAAACCCATTGCATTCCTAAATTGGAGAATAGAACTGTTAGTGATTTGGGCTGGGTTTACTTAACTCTTTAAAGAAACTTTGGGAACTCCGTTGACCAAATTATAAAACTGCAATATTTGGAGCTTTTTCTGAGAATATTGTGATTTAAAATATTAGTGGTTTGTGAAAATCTAATTCTGCTCAACAAAATGCAGGAGTGTGTCTTTGCACTTTGAATGTGAAGATATTTATGACAAGGTATTGCAAGGGTCAGTTATACACTGCCTTTTACTGGCCAACTCCTTGGACTATGGTCAAAAACATGCAGCCTCTATCAGAAACATTGCAAACAGTCAGCCCAGTGATGAGATGTTTGGGTGATGGTTTTATGATCTGGTGTCAGTAGATCTGATTGTTGGTAACACCAGGTCCATGTTGCACCACAGGATGGTCATTTTCTGAAACTGGATAGGAGCAGCTGCTCTGCAAGATCATGGCACCAATGTCAACCCAATCTCTCCCCTCCAGCTCCCCCTAGAACCCCAATGAAGTGTACAAAACAACTGGGGATGTTCCATAGTGAGCATACCAACCGAGTACAAGGTGACTGCACAGGGCGATTTGTAAGTCTCTTTTCTCCTGACCCTAAGGAAGCTAAAGGGGTCACTTCATTGTCATTTTCATTTTCAGGGTCTATGAGATGGAGAAGCGATTAAAGACTCCGGAGCTTTTCAAGTTTCCATACTTTGAGGCAATTTGTTGGTACGTGGCAAACAGCCTTCAGGAAACTCTAAAAGGTATGGGGAGCTAATGAGAATCAAGCAGCAAAATAGGCCATTTAACTTGTTCAGTGATGCGTTCATAAGAGCAGTCATAGAATTTCCAATTAAATGGGGTGAATTTTAGAGGTGGCCATGTTGGCAGCGGCTAGATACAGGCAAAAAGACCTGCGTTAGAAGTTGAAACTTGGGCATCTCCCCAATCTCTCAAATTCACATCTTTAATTGGAAATTCTTCAACTGTTCTGTTTTTGCAAGAAGCTAAAGGTTTGTTTGGGGTTTATGAATGTACAGGACCTCTGGATTCACACTTGATGCAGAGAAATGTGAGGTGTTATATTTAGGGCGGATGAATAAGGAAAGGAAATATACACAATGTGGTGAATTTTAAAAGGAGCAGAGAGACTTGGGCTCAGATTCAACGATCTTTAAAGGTGAGAGAACAAGCTGATAAAGCTGTTTCTTTATGGGATCCTAAGTTTTATAAATAGGGGCATGGAGTACAACAGCAAAGAGTGAATGCTAAACCTGTACAAATCATTGGTTAGGCCACAGTTACAACATGGTGTTCAGTTTTGGGTACTTACTTTAGCAATGATGTCAAGGTCATGGTGAGGCTGTGGAAGAGATACAGTAAGATAATACCAGGGGTGAGAAGCTTTAGTTATGAAGAGAGATTCGACAAACTGGAGCTCTTTTCATTAGAATATTATGAGGGGGTTTGTGACAAGGTCAATAGAGAGTGTGTTATGGAGTGGTTTGTTGGACACTGTCAGTGCTCCATCTCACTGTGTTATGGAATTGAATTATTTGCTCATCAAATCTCAATTTAACTGTAACAATTGACATAGTTGGTACTCGTGCATCGTAGATAAGAAGTTAAATCTGAATTCTTTGATTCTATATTTAGAAATGAGGGAGGAGAGCTGTCAGCCACAGGAATACCTAGTGGAAGGAGTTAAGTCGCTGATCCCTTCACTTAAATGCTGGATTCAGAAAGAGGTAATGGAGCTTTAATAAAGACATCTTCTAAACACTTGTCGCTCTCACCCATTGCAGTAGTGTGGTTGGTTCATGCCTGTGATTCTTCAGGTGTGTGTGGATACTGGGTGAGAATTTCATCAAGCTCCATGATGCTCCCATAGTGGAACTCACTGACTTGCTTCACATATAAAGAATCGCCAGATTGGTGAGGTAGTGGCAGGCCGGCCGAAATATAAGACCAGTTAGATGGTGTTGATTGAGCAGTTTTGCCCAGGACAATGGGAGCGTTCCTTTCTCTGGGAATCGTTAATGAAGCAAGCAGATGAGGCCTCAGTTCAACATTGCATTTAATGGATGGAACCTTCAACCATGCAGCAGTCCCTCACTGCTGCACTGTAGTGTCATCCTGGATTGTGTACATGAGTACTGGATCCAAGTGTTGTGTGAGCTGAACTGCAGAACGCCCTTCACTCTAGGCAGTAATTGGATCCCTTGCCCTACAGGAACCAAGGACGGGTACTGAAGGGGAAGTGGTGATCTACTGAAAGCTGACCAGGTTTCAGTTCACCCCAGAAGGGATGTACCCTGGCATCACAGTCATGCCCTGGGTTGACCCCTCCTACACCAAATGTGACTGATTCCACGGTGTGGGCTCTTTTACCCATTCTGTGTATCTAACGCAATGTGTGTTGAGCAGTGATGCTGTGTACTAGACGTTCTCTGTAGGGACTGTCATAGCTGCATGTACTGGGTCATCACCTTAGGTTCAAATTAAACTGTGAAAAAGGAGGTGACTTTTCTTATTTTACCAAAGGTCACCTTTTAAGTATCCTGGGGCACCTTGTTTGATTTGGGTCTTGTGGTTTTGCCCCCTCAGGTACACACTGCACAGTCACCTCGAGACAAGCACACAGGTTCATCTTGGCCATCAAGTACTCTACATAGAACCATAGAAAGGTTACAGCATGGAAGGAGGCCATTCGGCCCATCGAGTTCGCGCCGGCTCTATGCAAGAGTAATCCAGCTAGTCCCACTCCCCCGCCCTATCCCTGTAGCCCTGCAAATTTTTTCCTTTCAAATACTTATCCAGTTCCCTTTTGAAGGCCATGATTGAATCTGCCTCCACCACCCCCTCGGGCAGTGCATTCCAGATCCTAACCACTCGCTGTGTAAAAACATTTTTCCTTATGTCACCTTTGGTTCTTTTGCCAATCACCTTAAATCTATGTTCTTGACCCTTCCGCCAATGGGAACAGTTTTTCTCTATCTACTCTGTCTAGACCCTTCATGATTTTGAATACCTCTATCAAATCTCCTCGCAACCGTCTCTGTTCCAAGGAGAACAATCCCAGCTTCTCCAGTCTATCCACGCAGCTAAAGTTCCTCATTCTAGTAAATCTCTTCTGCACCCTCTCTAAGGCCTTCACATCTTTCCTAAAGTGCGGTGCCCAGAACGACGCAATACTCCAGTTGTGGCCGAACCACTGTTTTATAAATCATGACTTCCATACTTTTGTACTCTCTGCCTCTATTTATAAAGCCCAGGATCTCGTTTGCTTTTTTAACCGCTTTTTCAACCTGCCTTGCCACCATCAACGATTTGTGCACATATACCCCCAGATCCCTCTGTTCCTGTACCCCTTTTAGAGTTGTGCCCTCTAGTTTATATTGCCTCTCCTTGTTCTTCCTACCAAAATGTATCACTTCGCATTTTTCTGTGTTAAATTTCATCTGCCACGTGTCTGCCCATGCCACCAGCCTGTCTATATCCTCTTGAAGTCTATCACTATCCTCCTCGCTGTTTACTACCCTTCCAAGTTTTGTGTCATCTGCGAATTTTGAAATTGTGCCCTGTATGTCCAAGTCATTAACATATATCAAGAAAAGCAGTGGTCCTAGTACCGACCCTTGGGGAACACCACTGCACACCTTCCTCCAGTCCAAAAAACAACTGTTCACCACTACTCTCTGTTTTCCGTCCCTTAGCCAATTCTGTATCCATGTTGCTACTGCCGTCTTTACGCTATGGGCCGCAATCTTGAGGATAAGCCACCGGCCCCTCATCAAACGCCTTTTGAAAGTCCACATACAGCACATCAACTGCATTGCCCTCATCTACCCTCTCTGTTATCTCATCAAAAAGCTCTATCAGGTTAGTTCAACATGATTTGCCTTTAACAAATCAGTGCTGGCTTTCCCTAATCAATCCACACTCGTCCAAGTGACTGTCCCGGATTATCATTTCTCAAAGTTTCCCCACCACTGTGGTTAAACTGACCTGGCATGTAGTTGCTGGGTTTATCCTTACACCCTTTTTTGAACAAGGGTGTAACATTTGCAATTCTCCAGTCCTCTGGCACCACCCCTATATCTATGGATGTTTGGAAGATTATGGCCAGTACCTCTGCAATTTCCACCCTTACTTCCCTCAACAACCTAGGACGTATCCCATCCGGACCGGGTGACTTATCTACTTTAAGTACAGCTAGCCTTTCTAGTACATCCTCTTTATCAAGTTTTTAGCCCATCCAGTATCTCAACTACATCTTCCTTTACTGAGACTCTGGCAGCATCTTCTTCCTTGGTAAAGGCAGATGCAAAGTACTCATTTTGTACCTCGGCCATCCCCTCTGCCTCCATGAGTAGATCTTTTTGGTCCCTAATTGGCCTTAGCTCTCCTCTTACTACCCATTTACTGTTTACATGCCTGTAGAAGGCTTTTGGATTCACTTTTATGTTAGCCGCCAGTCTATTCTCATACTCTCTCTTTGCCCCTCTTATTTCCTTTTTCACTTCCCCCTTGAACTTTCTATATTGCGTTATCAACCTGACATCTGTAATGCGCCCCTTTTTTCCGATTCATCTTACTCTCTATCTCTTTTGTCATCCAGGGAGCTCTGGCTTTGGTTGCCCTACCTTTCTGCCTTGTGGGAATGTGCCTAGACTGTACCCGAACCATCTCCTGTTTAAAGGCCGCCCATTGTTCAATTACATTTTTGCCTGCCAATCTGTGATTCCAATTTACCCGGGCCAGATCCGTTCTCATCCCATTGAAATTGGCCCTCCTCCAATTGAGTATATTTTTTACTTTAGAGTGGTTCTTGTCCTTTTCCATAGCTATTCTAAACCTTATGATACTATGATCGCTGCTCCCTAAATGCTCCCCCACTGACACTTGCTCCACTTGGCCCGCCTCATTCCCTAGAACCAAGTCTAGCATATATAAGCAACATATGGAAAAATTCACTAGAATGATACCGGGGCTAAAAGGGTTAAATTATAAGGCTAATTTGCAGAGACTTGGTTTGTATTCCCTTGAGTTTAGAAGATTATGGGGTGATCTAATTGAGGTATTTAAGATGATCAAATGAGTTAATAGGTTAGATAGAGAGAAACTATTTCCTCTGGTGGGAGAGTCCAGAACAAGGGACATAACCTTAAAATTAGGCTAGGCTGTTGAGGAGTGATATCAGAAAGCACTTCTTCACACATAGGGTAGAAGTAATTGGGACCTCTTCTCTTTCCACCCCCCCACCCCCCCCTCGCCCACTTCCCAAAAAATGCTGTCGCAGATGGGGGCCAATTGATAATGTCAAAACTGAGATTGATAGATTTTTGTTAGGCAAGGGTATTAAGGGTTACGGAGTCAAGATGGATAAATAGAGTTAAGATACAGATCACCCATGATCTAATTGAATGGTGGAACAGGCTGGAGGGGCTGAATGGCCTATTCCTGTTCCTAAATTCCTAAAACTTGTAAAGCACATCTACCAACTTGTTAAAGATTGGCCTGATCCTTTCCACTGGCTTCATGCTGGGGTGGGAATGAACACTGACTCTGCCAATGGCATTCTGTTTGGTTGATGTGTTGTGTGGCTTGCTTGAGCTGTGTGGCAGGTTCCCTTCCCTAATGGTTTGTTTCCCCTCTTCCCTGACCCAGGGTCACAGAAGCCAATTGTAGTATCCCAACTAACAGCATTACTGAGATCAGCGAACTCAGCACAGACCAAGGATCCGACCTGGAACAACCTGGTCTGTATGACTACCAAAACTCACCCAGCCAAAACAGCCCGGAAATTCTTTGGTTGATCGTTGATTAAATAGTTTAAGTTGTTTTATACTGAGCAGTGTTTCTTGATTGAAGTTCACTTTTTGGCCAAGAAGCAGTTGAGTGGTGATTTAGAAATGTTAGACTGGGGGAGGCGTTAGTGAGGCAGGCACCAGGCTGCGTTTCAATAGCAGTGCTAGACTCCTGAAATAAAATCCAAAAGTGCTGCAAGGTCAGACAGCATCAGAGGGGAGAGCAAAACACGGTCAACGTTTCAAGTCAATGACCTTTCATCAGAACTAGATTCCTCCTGAGTAGGTTTTAGGCTGCAACTGGGCCAAAGGTGAGGGGACCTGATAATGTCCTTGAGAGGCACATGACAGGGACCTTCACAGAACTGCATCATCCAATGCATCAACAACAACAACAACTTGCATTTATATTGCGCCTTTATCTGAGAAAATTTGACACCGTGCAACGAAGAGATATTAGGACAGGTGACCAAAGGCTTGGTTAAAGAGGTAGGTTTTAAGGAGCGACTTAAAGAAGGAGGGAGAGATGCACTCAATCTACAAGATGCATGGCAGCAACTCACCAAGGCTTCTTCGACAGCACCTCCCAAACCCGCGATCTCGACCACCTAAAAGGACAAGGGCAGCACGCATATGGGAACAAAACCACCTGCACGGTCCCCTCCAAGTCACACTGGACGGTTCCTGTCTTGAAAATATATTGCCGTTCATCGTCGCTGGGTCAAAATCCTGGAACTCCCTACCTAACAGCACTATAGGAGAACGTTCACCACATGGACTGCAGCGGTTCAAGAATTAGGGATGGGCAATAAATGCTGGCCTTGCCAGCGACGCCCACATCCCATGAATGAATAAATAAAATTCCAGAGCTTAGGGCCTAGGCAGCTGAAGGCACGGCTGCCAGTGGTCTGGGGTGATTGAGCTGGGGTGTCCCCCTCTCTGTCCACACTCCTCACATCATTGGAGAGATTTGATGTTTTCCTTTCTTCTGTTGGTGACAGCCCGCTGCGATATCTCACCAGAGCCATTCTTCATGTGTAAGGAAATAGAGAATGTGCAAGAAGCAAGAATTGGAGGAGCGCAGAGATCACGGAGGGTTGTAGGGCTAGAGGAGGTTACAGAGATAGGGAGGGGCGAGGCCATGGAGGGATTTGAACACAAGGATGAGAATTTTAAAATCGAGGCGTTGCCGGACCAGGAGTGAGCACAGGGATCACGGATGAACGGGACTTGGTGTGAGTTAGGATACAGGCAGCAGAGTTTTGGATCAGCTCAATTTTGCGGGGGGTGGAAGACAGGAGGCCGGCCAGGAGAGCATTGGAATAGTCGAATCTGGAGGTAACAAAAGCATTGATGATGAGGGTTTCAGCAGCAGATGAGCTGAGGCAGGGGCGGAGTCGGACGATGTTAGGGAGGTGGAAGTAGGTGGTCTTGGTGATGGAGCGGATATGTTGGGAGCTCATCTCAGGGTCAAAATAGGACGCTGAGGTTGGGAACGGTCTGGTTCAGCCTCAGACAGTGGCCAAGGAGAGGGCTGGAGTCAGTGTGGGCTAGGGAACGGAGTTTGTGGCGGGGACTGAAGACAATGGCTTCGGTCTTCCCAATATTTAGTTGGAGGAAATTTCTGCTCATCCATTACTAGATATCGGACAAGCAGTGTGACAAATCAGAGACAGTGGAGGGGTCAAGGGCAGTGGTGGTGAGGTAGAGCTGGGTGTCGTCAGTATATGTGTGGAACCTGACATTGTGTTTTCAGATGATGTTGCTGAGGGGCATCATGTGGATGAGAAATAGAACCCAAGAGGTTACGGTGTGGGAGCGAGATGAGAAGTCATTGCGTAAATAGGACCCCTGATTGTTTGCTTTGAGATCTGGGTTGGAGAGGGGATGGAAACCCAAGCTCAGTGTGCTTGAGGTTGTTGGCTGTGAGCAGGGTGCTCCGTGGTTTGGCTGCTGTATTGCCAGCACTCTCGACCTGCCTCAGCCTGAGTCCATCACAGGAGTAGAAGAATTCCCTATCAAAAGACTGGTCTTTCTTTCCCACCTGGAAAACCAACTCCTTGGATGGTACGAAGCCCAAGGTCGGACTTTTTCCAGGAACAGATCTGTGCCTTTGCCGTAAATGAAATGTATGGAATGGTTTGTGACCATGGGCTCAGGTGCCATGATTCCCCAGTAGTATAAGGGCCCATGGATCAGGTACAGTTAGCTGCGATCATTGCAGTGAAAGAAAATCAGGAAATGCTGGAAATACACAGGTCAGACAGCATCTGTAAAGGGATAACAGGTTATGAGATTTCAGGTGTGTACCATAAATCAAAACATATATATCTGAAATACTATAACCTGACTTTCCGTTTGTCATTTTACATAATTGCTGAATTTGTGCATTTTTTTTATTCGTTCATGGGATGTGGGCATCGCTGGCAAGGCCGGCATTTATTGCCCATCCCTAATTTCCCTCGAGAAGGTGGTGATGAGCTGCCTTCTTGAACCGCTGAAGTAATTGTGGTGAAGGTTCTCCCACAGTGCTGTTAGGAAGGGAGTTCCAGGATTTTGACCCAGCGACGATGAAGGAACGGCGATATATTTCCAAGTTGGGATGGTGCGTGACTTGGAGGGGAACGTGCAGGTGATGTTGTTCCCATGTGCCTGCTGCTCTTGTCCTTCTCGGTGGTAGAGGTCACGGGTTTGGGAGGTGCTGTCAAAGAAGCCTTGGCGAGTTGCTGCAGTGTATTCTGTGGATGGTACACACTGCAGCCACAGTGCGCCGGTGGTGAAGGGAGTGAATGTTTAGGGTGGTGGATGGGGTGCCAATCAAGCGAGCTGCTTTGTCCTGGATGGTGTCGAGCTTCTTGAGTGTTGTTGGAGCTGCGCTCATCCAGGCGAGTGGAGAGTATTCCATCACACTCCTGACTTATGCCTTGTAGATGGTGGAAAGGCTTTGGGGAGTCAGAAGGTGAGTCCCTTATCACAGAATATCCAGCCTCTGACCTGCTCTTGTAGTCACAGTATTTATGTGGCTGGTCCAGTTAAGTTTCTGGTCAATGGTGACCCCCAGGATGTTGATGGTGGGGGATTTGGCGATGGTAATGCCGTTGAATGTCAAGGGGAGGTGGTTAGCCTCTCTTGTTGGAGATGGTCATTGCCTGGCACTTGTCTGGTGCGAATGTTACTTGCCACTTATCAGCCCAAGCCTGGATGTTGTCCAGGTCTTGCTGCATGCGGGCACGGACTGCTTCATTATCTGAGGGGTTGCGAATGGAACTGAACACTGTGCAATCATCAGCGAACATCCCCATTTCTGACCTTATGATGGAGGGAAGGTCATTGATGAAGCAGCTGATGATAGTTGGGCCTAGGACACTGCCCTGAGGAACTTCTGCAGCAATATCCTGGGGCTGTGATGATTGGCCTCCAACAACCACTACCATCTTCCTTTGTGTTAGGTATGACTCCAGCCACTGGAGAGTTTTCCCCCTGATTCCCATTGACTTCAATTTTACTAGGGCTCCTTGGTGCCACACTCGGTCAAATGCTGCCTTGATGTCAAGGGCAGTCACTCTCACCTCACCTCTGGAATTCAACTCTTTTGTCCATGTTTGGACCAAGGCTTTAATGAGGTCTGGAGCCGAGTGTTCCTGGCTGAACCCTCGGTGAGCACGTTATTGGTGAGTAAGCGTCGCTTGATAGCACTGTCGACGACACCTTCCATCACTTTGCTGATAATTGAGAGTAGACTGATGGGGCAGTAATTGGCTGGATTGGAATTGTCCTGCTTTTTGTGGACAGGACACACCTGGGCAATTTTCCACGTTGTCAGGTAGATGCCGGTGTTGTAACTGTACTGGAACAGTTTGGCTAGAGGCGCAACTAGTTCTGGAGCACAAGTCTTCAGCACTACAGCCGGGATGATGTCGGGGCCCATAGCCTTTGTTGTACGCAGTGCACTCAGCTGTTTCTTGATATCATGTGGAGTGAATCGAATTGGCTGAAGACTGGCTTCTGTGATGGTGGGGATATCGGGAGGAGGCCGAGATGGATCATCCACTCGGCACTTCTGGCTGAAGATGGTTGCAAACGCTTCAGCCTTTTTTGCACTCGCGTGCTGGACTCTGCCATCATTAAGGATGGGGATGTTTACAGAGCCTCCTCCTCCCGTTAGTTGTTTAATTGTCCACCACCATTCACAACTGGATGTGGCAGGACTGCAGAGCTTTGATCTGATCCGTTGGTTGTGGAATCGCTTCGCTCTGTCTATAGCCTGTTGCTTCCGCTGTTTAGCATGCATGTAGTCCTGAGTTGTAGCTTCATCAGGTTGGCACCTCATTTTTAGGTACACCTGGTGCTGCTCCTGGCATGCTCTTCTACACTCCTCCTTGAACCAGGGTTGATACCCTGGCTTGTTGGTAATGGTAGAGTGAGGAACATGCCAGGCCATGAGTTTACAGATTGTGCTGGAATACAATTCTGCTGCTGATGGCCCTCAGCGCCTCATGGATGCCCAGTTTTGAGCTGCTGGATCTGTTCTGAATCTATCCCATTTAGCATGGTGGTAGTGCCACACAATATGTTGGATGGTATCCTTAGTGTGAAGATGGGACTTTGTCTCCACAAGAACTGTGCGGTGGTCACTCCTACCAATACTGTCACGGACAGATACATTTGTGACAGGTTGATTGGTGAGGACGAGGTCAAGTCGGCTTTTCCCTCGTGTTGGTTCGCTCACCACCTGCTGTAGGCCCAGTCTGGCAGTTATGTCCTTCAGGACTTGGCCATCAGTGGTGCTACTGAGCCATTCTTGGTGATGGACATTGAAGTCCCCCACCCAGAGTATCTTCTGTGCCCTTGCTACCCTCAGTGCTTCCTCCAACTGGTGCTCATGGAGGAGGACTGATTCATCAGCTGGGGGAGGGCGGTAGGTGGTAATCAGCAGGAGATTTCCTTGCCCGTGTTTGACCTGATGCCATGAGATTTCATGGGGTCCGGAGTCAATGTTGAGGACTCCCAGGGCCACTCCCTCCTGATTGTATATCTCTGTCCTACCGGTGGGACAGGACATACCCAGGGATGGTGATGGAAAAGTCTGGGACGTTGGATGAAAGATATGATTCTGTGAGTATGGCTATGTCAGTCTGTTGCTTGACTAGTCTGTGGAACAGCTCTTCCAATTTTGGCACAAGTCCCCAGATGTTAGTGAGGAGGACTTTTCAGGGTGGACTGGGCTCGGTTTGCCTTTGTCGTGTCTGGTGCCTAGTGGTCCATCTGGTTTTATTCTTATTGTGACTTTCTGTAGAGAGATTGTACAACTGAGTTTAAGAGGGCAGTTAATAATCAACCACATTGCTGTGGGTCTGGAGCCACTTATAGGCCAGACCAGGTAAGGACGGCAGACATTAGCGAACAAGATGGGTTTCATGGTCACCATTACAGATACTAGGTTTCTTTTATCCCAAGTTTTATTTAATTGATTGAATTTAAATTCCCCAGGTACCGTGGCAGGATTTGAACTCATGACTCTGGATTGTTAGTCCAGGCCTCTGGATTACTAGTTCAGTAACATAACCACTATGCTACCGTACCCGTACTGCATCTTGATTTGCTGCTTTCGTTGTCTCCTTGTGTAATAAACCTGATCGGGTTCCTCAGTGTCACCCCTCTGGTCAATCTTCATGTATGACAGCAAGCTATTTTACCATAGGATGCATCACATTCTATCCTCTCCTGTCCTCTGTACACACTTTTTCCAGCAGAAGTTACTGGATAGCGATCAGGAGTGGGAACCATGGTTGGTATTCCCCACCCTTTCCTGTCCCAGTAGCACTAATGCCTGTTGTAGTGTCTTACCTGCTGCCCCTGGTGAGATCAGTGAAACAGGCAGAGTGTGGGACCATTTGTGGTTTTTATGCTTCTACATCAGGCATTTACCCGCTCTGCCATCAAGGGGCTTGTACTAGTGTATTTAACTTCATTTCTACTCAAAGGGAACCCTAATCAGGTGGATTGGCATGCAATCCCGCTAGCTATAAAGGGCAAAGGCCTGTGCACTGGAAGTCTCCCAGCAGTTGTATGGATTGACTGTGAATATCATCCCTCTCTGACGTCATTTCGCAGGAAGGCTGGGGAAGACTTTACACAACATATCTGTCCTCTGGTCGCCTCCAAGCAATGAGTGAACTTGCGGTAACTTTGACAGTCGCAAAAAGACCTGGTCTGTCCGGAAACACTGGGAACTTGGGCAATTCTGACTGAGCAAAATGCCATCATTTTGTGTTGGAGCATAAAGCAGTGAATGGTTGGTGGAATTAGGGGTGTGAGAGTGTGCTGCTCTCCCAGAGCTGAGGGTCAGGTCTGTAGATCCCGGGAATTGTTCCGTTCAGTCACGTCAAGCAGATCACCAGTTATGCATAGTAAACTGGAGTGTCCCTCTCTCTGTCCACACTCCTCACATCATTGGAGAGATTTGATTTTCCCCTTTCCTCCTTGGGTGTCGGCCACACTCCAATATCTTGCCAGAGCGATTCTTCATGTGTGAGGCCAGACAGTGAGTGTCGGTGCCTATTTGACTATGGAGAACATCATACTTGAGCGGGATCTTGTCCTTACCCAAAGTTCACGAGTGCTTTCTGGCAGCAAAGGTCACTGGATAGTGATCTGGAGCCTTGGCTGATCGTTTTCTTCTGGAGCCAGAGGCACTGAGGCCAATTGCAATCCCACTACTGCTGCCCTGGTTGAGATCAGCTAACTAGACAGAGGCCAGGGATCAAGCCTGGAACCATCTGGTCTGTGTGGTTTTCCTTTTTATGACCACTGTGTTTTCAGTATTGCTGTCAGGGTCTTTCATTACTTTACGAATGCTGTTCTAAAAACCTCTTTTAATCCATGTTTTGACTGCAGGGTCTGATGGAGTGCATGTACGAAATTCCAGATCATATCAGACCAGGACAGCTTATCAAAGAACTCAGCAAGGAAATTCGTTTCATGGAGGTAAAAGCAGCAGCAACTTCCCATTGGAGCCTCCGGTGTGAGGAGCAATGATTGCAATCACCACTGACGGGCAGGCAGTGTCGTTCATATGACTGGGCAGGAAGAACAAAAATAAAAGCAGTGACCCTCTGAAAAATGACCTATTTTGGCTCTGTGCTAAAACGTCATCCTTTAAGCTTCAGGCGTCATTATCCATTAAGGCAGGAGGCCAGCACTGTAATCCACCTGAACTAGTCCCTGTTTGTTCTATTTGCCTATAGATAGAAACAGCTTTGTGGATGAATCCATTGTGTAGCTGAACCATGAAGACCAAAGCCCCCAGGTTCAGTGCCCAGTCTATGTTAACTGACCTCAGCTGGAACACCAGTCATGACGCTATCAGTAGTCTCAGCCACTTGGGTTCAGGAGGAAAAATCCTCCCATTTTTCTCACTTCTGATTACCATCCAGTAACTCTTGCTGGAATGTGTGTGTGCCTGTGAGTGCACAGGTGTGAGCATGCGCGTCTGTGCAAGAGAGAGATAGATGCACACGTTGGATGAGAACAGGATTGGGCTCAGCTGTCTTATTCCTACCGTCACATCTCTACATGAAGACTGGTCATTTGGGTATTGGAGGGCAACTGACATCTCATGCAGAGGATAAACACCAGCACAGACTGGTTGGACCCAATGGCCTGTTTCTCTGTTCTATGTAAATGCCTCAGCAAGAATCAGCACCTTCTTCAGGGAGAGGGAAAAAACAGGCCAGTCCCCTTATCATATCAACCAACCTAAACTCAGGACATCTGGGGCCTGTGGGAGGTAGTAGGTGGAGAGGGGTGAACAATTCATCTGAATCTCTGCATCCTCTTAAATATAGTTCCGATACCTAGTACTAGTTCATAATAACCAGCTGTGAAGACCTTTTGAATATCTCTGTTCTCCTGTTGATAATTTAATGAATTAATCAGTCTCTGCTTATCATTCAAAGTTCATAATAGTACATGACTCAGATCCTAGAAAACTGCGCTACAGGGTAGGAAAGTAAATTTTCCTTCCCCTTTAACAAACCTTTCCTAAAATACTATTGGGCATAGAGTCACAGTCAAAAAACAGTTACATTTATGTGCTTATTACATCTCAAACATTCCAATCACTTTGAAGTACAGTGACTGTTATTATGTAATACTAGTGATCTCACATTGCAGTCCCACTTGAGAGTTGTGACTGCACTAAAAAAAATGAAATGTAAATCTGCTCTAGTCACCATCCCTAATTCCTAACCTGGGCTGTGTTAACTGCAGTACTTCACTAGAGGGCTAGGTTAGCTTTCAGTTTGGCAAAGTTTAGGTTGGCCCATGGTCTGAAATTGCAGCAAGTACCAGCTAGAGTGTTCATATGGACTACGGTTAGAACCATCCCTTTTTCATATGTGCCCAGCACATCCAGCCTGCAAACAAAAGTTATGGGCAATCTGGCCTTCAGTTTTAATCACGTGTGTGTCTGTGTGTGCACGCGGGTGTCTGTGTACATATGGTGGTGGTTTTACCTGTTAATGTCAGTATGTCGTTATGTTCTGCTGTAACCAGAGTGAAGACATTGTTAGCGAGAGACGGTCAGCAGAAGAGTATGAAGCCAAAATCAGACTAGAGAGTAGTTTGGCTTATTTTGAGTCTTCACACACTCTGTGCAGAAGCTCCTTGTCCCTTCATATAAAGCTTGTGTGTGTGTTTGCAGGAGATGAACATTGGAAACAAGCCCATGAAATCTCAGGGAATCGTGGCTACAGTGCCAGTCACACGGGTCACTCAGGACAAGAGTTGTTTCTTCAGTGTAAGCCCAGGTAAGAGGAAATGCAGGAGGCTGAGAGACCCCTCAAACAGGATACATTCAGACCTGGACATTCTGGAGCTCCACACCCGGGAGGTGTTGAAGAAGATGGAGATGGCTCAGTGGGGTGAGGTAGGTGGAGTACAATTCTGTACCGGGTTAAAGGTGAAGTGGCAAAGAATTCCCCTACCCATGTACCTGTGAATGTGTTTCGTTAACAGGATAATATGTCCAGCTCCACATTGAGAGTAAAGATCAGCAGGACCTCACCACCATCTTCGACAGTGGCTGAGAAAGGCCCCAGTGACAATAACTTACAGTTGGTGTTATCGAAAGGAAGGATCATTAGGTATGTGCCACGGTGTAGAGTTTTCAAGCACTTTCAAAAGAGCCTGTATTGAAAATAGTCCCATTCCTTCATTCTGTCTTCCCCATCCTCATGTCATGTGGACCCACTGAGTCATTGGCTATTCCTAGCCAACATCACCTTAAGAGAGCCATTTACAGCACAGAAGAAGGCCATTCAGCCCATTGTGCCTGTGCCAGCTCCATGCCAAACCAATCCAAATTTAATCCCACTAACCTGCTCTCTCCCCAACGCCCTGTATGCTACTGCTTCAGATATTTATTCCTTAAAAGATGCATTGGTCTCTGCCTCAAGCACTCCCTGTGGAAAAGCATCTCATGTTCCAACAACCCTCTGTGCAAAGAAATCTCTCCTAAATGCTCTCCTCACTCTTGTAGTGAAATTTTATATTGATGATCCCTCATCTCAGACTCCCCAACCACATGACACATAGTATCTCCTTATTCACACTCAAAGCCCTTCATAATTTGAAAAACCTGTATTAAATCTTCACTTAGTCTTCACTACTCCAATGGAATCAGTTCGAGTATCTCTAGTCTCTAATTTCCCATATTTGGTATTATCCTGGTGAATCTACGCTGTACAGCTCTATGGCATTAATATCCTTTCTATAATATACTATCACATAGTACTCTGAGCTAATTAATGCTTTGTACAAATTTATCATTAGTTTTTACTCTTGTATTCTGTGCCCCTATTTCTAAAACCCAAAATGCCATTGGTCTTTTTATGGCTTTACCTACTTAGAATCATAGAAAGGTTACAGCATGAAAGGAGGCCATTCGGCCCATCGAGTCCGCGCCGGCTCTATGCAAGAGCAATCCAGCTAGTCCCACTCCCCTGCCCTATCCCCGTAGCCCTGCAATTTTTTTTCCTTTCAAGTACTTATCCAGTTCCCTTTTTGAAGGCCATGATTGAATCTGCCTCCACCACTCCCTCGGGCAGTGCATTCCAGATCCTAACCACTCGTGTGTAAAAAAGTTTTTCCTCATGTCACCTTTGTTTCTTTTGCCAATCACCTTAAATCTGTGTCCTCTGGTTCTTGAACCTTCCGCCAATGGGAACAGTTTCTCTCTCTCTACTCTTGTCTAGACCCTTCATGATTTTGAATACCTCTATCAAATCTCCTCGCAACCGTCTCTGCTCTAAGGAGAACAACCCCAGTTTCTCCAGTCTATCCACGTAACTAAAGTCCCTCATCCCTGGAATCATTCTAGTAAATCTCTTCTGTATCCTCTCTAAGGCCTTCACACCTTTCCTGAAGTGCGGTGCCCAGAACTGGACGCAATACTCCAGTTGTGGCCGAACCAGTGTTTTATAAAGGTTCATCATGACTTCCATACTTTTGTACTCTATGCCTCTGTTTATAAAGCCCAAGATCCCGTATGCTTTTTTAACCGCTTTCTCAACCTGCCTTGCCACCATCAACAATTTGTGCACATATACCCCCAGATCTCTCTGTTCCTGTACCTCTTTTAGAGTTTTTAGCCCATCAAATATGTCAACTATATCTTCCTTTACTGAGACTCTGGCAGCATCATCTTCCTTGGTAAAGACAGATGCAAAGTACTCATTTAATACCTTGGCCATGCCCTCTGCCTCCATGAGTAGATCTCCTTTATGGCCCCACCCCTCCTCCTACTACCTGTTTACTGATAACATGCCTGTAGAAGACTTTTGGATTCCCTTTTATGTTGGCCGCCAGTCTATTCTCACACTCTCTCTGCCTCTCTTATTTCCTTTTTCACTTCCCCTCTGAACTTTCTATCTTCTGCCTGGTTCTCACTTGTGTTATCAACCTGACACCTGTCATATGCCCCTTTTTTCCGTTTCATCTTACTCTCTATCTCTTGTCATCCAGGGAGCTCTAGCTTTAGTTGTGCTACCTTTCTGCCTCGTGGGAATGTGCCTAGACTGTACCTGAACCATCTCCTCCTTAAAGGCAGCCCACTGTTCAATTACAGTTTTGCCTGCCAATCTTCAATTCCAATTTACCCGGGCCAGATCTGTTCTCATCCCATTGAAATTGGCCCTCCTCTAATTGAGTTTTTTACTTCAGAGTGGTCTGTGTCCTTTTCCATAGCTATTCTCAACCTTATGATACTATGATCGCTGCTCCCTAAATGCTCCCCCACTGGCACTTGCTCCACTTGGCCCGCCTCATTCCCTAGAACCAAGTCCAGCAATGCCTCCTTCCTCGTTGGGCCGGATTACTTGCACTCGCACTTTTAAGGAATTTGGTCTCACTGTTCATTTACACCATTAAGTATCTTTCCATTGAGTGTACACTCCCATTCCTTATTTTTCCTCCCATCCAAAATGTATTACCTCACATTATCCACATTAAGTTGCATTTGCCGCCTGTCTGCCCATTCCACTAACTTGTCTGTTTGCCTGAAAGTCTTCCACAGTTTTTCCTCTTCATTGTCTGTCAAACCTGTGTTCTCAATAAATTTCGTGTTTGTGCCCCCTGTGTGGAAATCCAAATTATCTACACACAGAGAACAGAAGGGGTGCTAGCACTGACCCCTGGGGTACACCAGTTACAATCCTTCTCCAGTCCGAGCAGCACACATTTACACTAACTCTTTGTTTCCTGTCGGCCACCCAACTTTTTATCCGTGCTGCTACATTTCCTCTTGTACCATGATCCACCTGTGAGACACTTTTTTGATTCATTCATGGGATGTGGGCGTTGCTGGCAAGGCCAGCATTTATTGCCCATTCCTAATTGCCCTTGAGAAGGTGGTGGTGAGCCGCCTCCTTGAACCGCTGCAGTCCATGTGGTGAAGGTTCTCCTACAGTGCTTTTAGGTAGGAAGTTCCAGGATTGTGACCTAGTAACGATGAATTTCCGAATTCGGAATGGTGACTTGGAGGGGAATGTGCAGGTGGTGGTGTTCCCATGAGCCTGCTGCCCTTGTCCTTCTAGGTGGTAGAGGTCGCGGGTTTGGGAGGTGCTGTTGAAGAAGCCTTGGCGAGTTGCTGCAGTGCATCCTGTAGATGGTACACACTGCAGCCATGGTGCGCTGGTGGTGGAGGGAGTGAATGTTTAAGATGGTGGATGGGCTGCCAATCAAACGGGCTGCTTTGTCCTGGATGGCGTCGAGCTTTTTGAGTATTGTTGGAGCTGCACCCATCCAGGCAAGTGGAGAGTATTCCATCATAAAATTACGAAGCGATATTGATAGATTAGGTGAATGGACAAAACTGTGGCAAATGGAATTCAATGTAGACAAATGTGAGGTCATCCACTTTGAATTAAAAAAAGGATAGAACAGGGTACTTTCTAAATGGTTAAAAAGTTAAAAACAGTGGATGTCCAAAGGGACTTAGGGGTACAGGTACATAGATCATTGAAGTGTCATGAACAGGTGCAGAAAATAATCAATAAGGCTAATGGAATGCTGGCCTTTATATCTAGAGGACTAGAGTACAAGGGGGCAGAAGTTATGCTCCAGCTATACAAAACCCTGGTTAGACCGCACCTGGAGTACTGAGAGCAATTCTGGGCACCGCACCTTCGGAAGGACATACTGGCCTTGGAGGGAGTGCAGCGTAGGTTTACTGGAATTATACGGTTCAATGGTTAAGTTACGAGGAGAGATTACACAAATTGGGGTTGTATTCTCTAGAGTTTCGAAGGTTAAGGGGTGATCAGATCGAAGTTCATAAGATATTAAGGGGAACAGATAGGGTGGATAGAGAGAAACTATTTTTGCTGGTTGAGGATTCTAGGAGTAGGGGGCACAGTCTAAAAATTAGAGCCCGACCTTTCAGGAGCGAGATTCGAAAACATTTCTACACACAAAGGGTGGTAGAAGTTTGGAACTCTCTTCCGCAAATGGCAATTGATACTAGCTCAATTGCTAAATTTAAATCTGAGATAGATAGCTTTTTGACAACCAAAGGTATTAAGGGATATGGGCCAAAGACAGGTATATGGAGTTAGATCACAAATCAGCCATGATCTTATCAAATGGCGGAGCAGGCACGAGGGGCTGAATGGCCTACTCCTGTTCCTATGTTGTGCCTTGTAGATGGTGGAAAGGCTTTGGTGAGTCAGAAGGTGAGTCACTTGCTGCAGAATACCCAGACTCTGACCTGCTCTTGTAGCCACAGTATTTATGTGGTTGGTCCAGTTAAGTTTCTGGTCAATGGTGACCCCAAGTATGTTGTGATGTGGAGATGCCGGTGATGAACTGGGGTTGACAAATGTAAGGAATCTTACAACACCAGGTTATAGTCCAACTGTTTTATTTGAAAATCACAAGCTTTCGGAGGCTTTCTCCTTCGTCAGGTGAGCAAGTATGTTGATGGTGGGGAATTCGGCGATGGTAACGCCATTGAATGTCAAGGGGAGATGGTTTGACTCTCTTTTGTTGGAGATGGTCATTGCCTGGCACTTGTCTGGCGCGAATGTTACTTGCCACTTATGAGCCCAAGCCTGGATGCTGTCCAGGTCTTACTGCATGCGGGCTCAGACTGCTTCCTTATTTGAGGGGTTGCAAATGGAACTGAACACTGTGCAATCATCAGCGAACATCCCCATTTCTGACCTTATGGTGGAGGGAAGGTCATTGTTGAAGCAGCTGAAGATGGTTGGGCCTAGTTGACTGCTCTGAGGAACTCTTGCTGCGACGTCCTGGGGCTGAGATGATTGGCCTCCAACAACCACTACCATCTTCCTTTGTGCTAGGTGTGACTCCAGCCACTGGAGAGTTTCCCCCCTGATTCCCATTGACTTCAGTTTTACTAGGGCTGCTTGATGCCACACTCGGTCAAATGCTGCCTTGATGTCAAGGGTAGTTAATCTCACCTCACCTCTGGAATTCATCTCTTATCAAATGCCATCTGAAAATCCACATCCACCACATGTACTGCATTCCCTTTATCTAATTAGCCACTTCTTGTCAAACTACTAAATTGTCAAACAGGATGCTCCTTTAACACATCTCATTAACCTGCATTTCAGAATGCTCACTAATTATCCTCAATTATGGAGTCTAAAAATTTGCACATGAATGACATTAGAATAACTGGTCTCAGTTCAACTTTCTCTCCCTTCTTGAACAAGCCTGTTACACCAACTATTTTCCACTCCCCATACGCGATTTGAACGTTGAATGAGGATTGAAATATTGTGGCCAGAGCCTCTACTATCTCCTACCTGACACAAGCCTACCTCCTGCAGGGCCTTGCACAGGGGAATGAGGGTGGAGGGCAGCTCCAGGCCTGGCCACTGGCCTTGGGACTCCTGTTGCTAATCCTCAAGATCTAGAGGGGAGGCCAAAAATGCAAGTGTCTGTTGCCGGGCCCTTCCAGGTTCTTAGGGGTCCCAGTAAAGGGTGCACTGCTTGTGTCAGTGTGCTCCTGGGCCACCATGTAAGGACGATGAGCCAGGGGACCAAGGAAGCACTGGAAACCTCTCCCCACATACAGTGAGTTATAATTCAGGGAATCTCTCCCCACACAGAGTGTGTTATAGGAACGTAGAAACAGGAGTAGGCCATTCAGCCCCTCGTGCCTGCTCCGCCATTTGATAAGATCATGGCTGATCTGTGATCTAACTCCATATACCTGCCGTTGGCCCATATCCCTTAATACCTTTGGTTGTCAAAAAGCTATCTATCTCAGATTTAAATTTAGCAATTGAGCTAGTATCAATTGCTGTTTGCGGAAGAGAGTTCCAAACTTCTACCACCCTTTGTGTGTAGAAATGTTTTCTAATCTCGCTCCTGAAAGGTC
Organism: Heptranchias perlo; assembly: GCF_035084215.1. Taxonomy (NCBI): domain Eukaryota; kingdom Metazoa; phylum Chordata; class Chondrichthyes; order Hexanchiformes; family Hexanchidae; genus Heptranchias; species Heptranchias perlo. Next base: position 57,643,215 of record NC_090342.1, read on the forward strand.
GGGCTCTAATTTTTAGACTGTGCCCCCTACTCCTAGAATCCCCAACCAGCGGAAATAGATTCTCTCTATCCACCCTATCTGTTCCGCTTAATATCTTATAAACTTCGATCAGATCACCCCTTAACCTTCTAAACTCGAGAGAATACAACCCCAATTTGTAACTTAACCCTTGAAGTCCGGGTATCATTCCAGTAAACCTACGCTGCACTCCCTCCAAGGCCAGTATGTCCTTCCGAAGGTGCGATGCCCAGAACTGCTCACAGTACTCCAGGTGCGGTTTAACCAGGGTTTGTAGAGCTGCAGCATAACTTCTGCCCCCTTGTACTTGAGTCCTCTAGATATAAAGGCCAGCATTCCATTAGCCTTATTGATTATTTTCTGCACCTGTTCATGACACTTCAATGATCTATGTACCTGTACCCCTAAGTCCCTTTGGACATCCACTGTTTTTAACTTTTTACCATTTAGAAAGTACCCTGTTCTATCCTTTTTTGATCCAAATTGGATGACCTCACATTTGTCTACATTGAATTCCATTTGCCACAGTTTTGCCCATTCACCTAATCTATCAATATCACTTTTTGTAATTTTATGTTTTCATCTATACTGCTTACAATGCCACCAATCTTTGTGTCATCGGCAAACTTAGATATGGGACTTTCTATGCCTTCATTTAAGTCGTTAATAAGTATTGTGAATAATTGAGGCCCCAAGACAGATCCCTGCGGGACTCCACTAGTCACATCCTACCAATGTGAGCACCTACCCATTATCCCTACTCTCTGTCGCCTTTCGCTCAGCCAACCTCCTAACCAAGTCCGTACTTTTCCCTCGATTCCATGGACTTCTATCTTAGCTAACAGTCTCTTATGTGGGACCTTATCAAATGCCTTCTGGAAGTCCTTATAAATAACATCCATTGACATTCCCCTGGCCACTACTTTAGTCACCTCTTCAAAAAATTCAATCAAGTTTGTCAGGCACGACCTACCTTTCACAAATCCATGCTGGCTCTCTCTGATTAACTGAAAATTCTCGATGTTTTCAGTCACCCTATCCTTAATTATAGACTCCAGCATTTTCCCCACAACAGATGTTAGTTCTAGCTGGTCTATAATTCCCTGGGTTCCCTCTCCTTTCTTAAAAAGCGGAGTGACGTGCAATTTTCCAATCTAGAGGGACAGTTCCTGAATCTAGAGAACTTTGAAAGATTATAGTTAGGGCATCTGCAATGTGTTCACCTACTTCCTTTAAAACCCTGGGATGGAAACCATCTGGTCCTGGGGATTTGTCACTCTTTAGTGCTATTATTTTTTTCATTACTGTTGCTTTACTTATGTTCATTTTATCGAGTCCCTGTCCCCAATTCAATATTAGTTTTCTTGGGATTTCCGGCATGCTATCCTCTTTTTCTACTGTAAATACTGACGCAAAGTAATCGTTCAACATGTCCACCATTTCCCCATTGTCAATGACAATATCCCCACTTTCAGTTTTTAAGGGGCCAACACTGCTCCTGACAACCCTCTTTTTCCTAATGTAACTATAAAAGTTCTTATTGGTTTTGATATCCCTTGCAAGTTTCTTTTCATACTCTCTTTTTGTAGCTCTTACTATCTGTTTTGTGACCCTTTGTTGATCTTTGTATCTTTCCCATTCACCAGGATCTGTGCCATTTTTTGCCTTTTTGTATGCCCTTTCCTTATGTCTTATAGTGTCCCTTACCTCTTTAGTTGTCCATGGCTGTTTTTTTCGGCAAGTAGAGTTCTTGCCCCTCAGGGGTATAAACCGATTCTGTATCACGTTAAATGTTTCTTTAAACATTTCCCACTGATCATCAGTCATTTTACCCATTAACAGATTTGCCCAGTTTACTGTGGACAGTCTCTGTCTCATCCCATTGAAGTCGGCCTTACCCAAGTCAAGAATCTTAGCAACTGATTCACTTTTTTTCCCTTTCAAACACTACATTGAACTCAATCATGTTATGATCGCTATTGGATAGATGTTCGCATACAGTTAAGCCGTTAACTAAATCTGGTTCATTACTCATTACTAAATCTAGTATGGCTTGTCCCCTTGTTGCCTCTAGGACATACTGCTGTAGAAAAGCTATCCCGGACACACTCAAGAAATTCACTACCTTTCTGACAGTTGCTAGTCTGCTTTTCCCAATCTATGTGAAGGTTAAAGTCCCCCATTAAGACCACTATGCCTTTGTTACACGCTTGTCTAATCTCTGCATTTATACAATCTAGCACTTCAGAGCTGCTGCCAGGGATCCTATAAACAACTCCCACTATAGTCTTAGATCCTTTCCTATTTCTCAGTTCAACTCTTAAGGTCTCTGTTGGCTGCTTACCTCTCGTTATATCCTCCTTTATCATTGAAGTGATTTCATCTCTAATCATTAAAGCTACTCCTCCCCCTCTTCCATTTTCCCTATCTCTCCTGTAGACCTGATAACCCGGTATATTTAGTTCCCAATTCTGACCATCCTGCAGCCATGTCTCAGTAATAGCTATCATGTCATACCCTCCAATTTGAATTTGAACCTGTAGTTCATTTAATTTATTCCTTGTACTCCGTGCATTTGTATATAGAACTCTTAGTTGGGCCACACACCCTAGCCTGACCTTCAGCTTTGATGCTGGGTTAATCGCCTTACGCCTTCTAGTTTTCACTTTATCTGTAGTGCCTAAAGTACACTTTCTTTCTGCTGCTCTACGCTTTTCCCTTTCACTTGTTCTTGAACAACTGTTTGTACTATTTGTATTGTAGATTTCCCCTGGGTCTTCCCCTCTCTTTCTGCTCTCAACTTTACTCCCTTCTGACTCCCCGCTCAGGTTCCCATCCCCCTGCCATTCTAGTTTAAACCTTCCCCAACAGTACTAGCAAACACCCCCGCGAGGAAATTGGTCCCGGTCCTGTTTGGATGTAACCCGTCCCACTTGTACAGGTCCCACCTTCCCCAGAACCGGTCCCAATGTCCCAGGAATCTAAATCCCTCCCTCCTACACCATCCCTGCAGCCACGCATTCATCTGGTCTATTCTCCTGTTCCTATACTCACTAGCACGTGGCACTGGTAGTAATCCTGAGATCACTACGTTGAAGTCCTGCTTTTTAATTTATCTCCTAACTCCTTAAATTCACCTTGCAGGACCTCATCCCTTTTTTTACCTATGTTGTTGGTACCGAAATGGACCACGACTACTGGCTGTTCACCCCCCCCCACCTCTAAAATGTCCTGCAGCCGCTCCGCAACACCCTTGACCCTAGCACCAGGGAGGCAACATACCATCCTGGAGTCACGTTTGCGGCCACAGAAACGCCTATCTGTTCTGCTTACAGTTGAATCCTCTATCACTATAGCCCTGCCACTCTTCTTCCTCCCCTCCTGTGCAGCAGAGTCATCCGTGGTGCCACGGTCTTGGCTCTTGCTGCTTTCCCCTGATAAGCCATCTCCCCCAACAGTATCCAAAGCGGTATATCTGTTTGAGAGGGAGATGGCCCCAGGGAACTCCTGCTCTACCTGCCTAGTCCTTTTACTCTGCCTGGCGGTCACCATATCCTTTCTGCCTGCGTAATCTTTACCTGCGGTGTGACCACCTCACTGAACGTGCTATCCGCGATAGTCTCAGCATCACGGATGCTCCACAGCAAATCCACCCGCAGCTCCAGCTCCAAAATGCGGTTAGCCAGTAGCTGCAGCTGGACACACTTCCTGCACACATGGTTGCCAGGAACACTGGTAGCGTCCATGACTTCCCACATAGTGCAGGAGGAGTATATCACGGGTGCGAGCTGTGCTGCCATGACTTGCCTTAGATTTACCCTGCGTTCATCTCTCAGACTTTCCTCCCACTCTCGGTCTCTCCTTTTATACTGTGCTCACCTCTCAGACTCTCCTGCCTCACCCATGACGTCGCACAGTAGTTTTCTCTTGTTGCAGGTCTGCTGCTGCTTTTATTCCCCACTCTGTCTTCTGCTGCTCAGGTCCGCTGCCGTTCTGCAGAAAAAATTAGGAAAAGCAAGGCAAAGCAGCATCTCCTTCCCCCACTTCATTGAACTCCCACACTCACCAAACTCTCAGCTGTCTCACTCTGTGCCTGCCGCACTATAGTTCAGGGAATCTCTCTCCACACACAGTGCGTTATAGTTCAGGGAAACCTCTCCCCACACACAGTGCGTTATAGTTCAGGGAAACCTCTCCCCACACACAGTGCGTTATAGTTCAGGGAAACCTCTCCCCACACACAGTGCGTTATAGTTCAGGGAAACCTCTCCCCACACACAGTGCGTTATAGTTCAGGGAAACCTCTCCCCACACACAGTGCGTTATAGTTCAGGGAATCTCTCTCCCCACACACAGTGCGTTATAGTTCAGGGAAACCTCTCCCCACACACAGTGCGTTATAGTTCAGGGAAACCTCTCCCCACACACAGTGCGTTATAGTTCAGGGAAACCTCTCCCCACACACAGTGCGTTATAGTTAAGGGAAACCTCTCCCCACACACAGTGCGTTATAGTTCAGGGAAACCTCTCCCCACACACAGTGTGTTATAGTTAAGGGAAACCTCTCCCCACACACAGTGCGTTATAGTTAAGGGAAACCTCTCCCCACACAGTGCGTTATAGTTAAGGGAAACCTCTCCCCACACACAGTGCGTTATAGTTCAGGGAAACCTCTCCCCACACACAGTGCGTTATAGTTCAGGGAAACCTCTCCCCACACACAGTGCGTTATAGTTCAGGGAAACCTCTCCCCACACACAGTGCGTTATAGTTAAGGGAAACCTCTCCCCACACACAGTGCGTTATAGTTCAGGGAAACCTTTCCCCACACACAGTGCGTTATAGTTCAGGGAAACCTCTCCCCACACAGTGCGTTATAGTTCAGGGAAACCTCTCCCCACACACAGTGCGTTATAGTTCAGGGAAACCTCTCCCCACACACAGTGCGTTATAGTTCAGGGAATCTCTCTCCCCACACACAGTGCGTTATAGTTCATGGAAACCTCTCCCCACACACAGTGCGTTATAGTTCAGGGAAACCTCTCCCCACACACAGTGCGTTATAGTTCAGGGAAACCTCTCCCCACACAGTGCGTTATAGTTCAGGGAAACCTCTCCCCACACACAGTGCGTTATAGTTCAGGGAAACCTCTCCCCACACACAGTGCGTTATAGTTCATGGAAACCTCTCCCCACACACAGTGCGTTATAGTTCAGGGAAACCTCTCCCCACACACAGTGCGTTATAGTTCAGGGAAACCTCTCCCCACACACAGTGCGTTATAGTTCAGGGAAACCTCTCCCCACACACAGTGCGTTATAGTTAAGGGAAACCTCTCCCCACACACAGTGCGTTATAGTTCAGGGAAACCTTTCCCCACACAGTGCGTTATAGTTCAGGGAAACCTCTCCCCACACACAGTGCGTTATAGTTAAGGGAAACCTTTCCCCACACACAGTGCGTTATAGTTCAGGGAAACCTCTCCCCACACAGTGCGTTATAGTTAAGGGAAACCTCTCCCCACACACAGTGCGTTATAGTTCAGGGAAACCTCTCCCCACACACAGTGCGTTATAGTTCAGGGAAACTCTCCCCACACACAGTGCGTTATAGTTCAGGGAAACCTCTCCCCACACACAGTGCGTTATAGTTCAGGGAATCTCTCTCCACACACAGTGCGTTATAGTTCAGGGAAACCTCTCCCCACACACAGTGCGTTATAGTTAAGGGAAACCTCTCCCCACACACAGTGCGTTATAGTTCAGGGAAACCTCTCCCCACACACAGTGCGTTATAGTTCAGGGAATCTCTCTCCACACACAGTGCGTTATAGTTCAGGGAAACCTTTCCCCACACACAGTGCGTTATAGTTCAGGGAAACCTCTCCCCACACACAGTGCGTTATAGTTCAGGGAAACCTCTCCCCACACACAGTGCGTTATAGTTCAGGGAAACCTCTCCCCACACACAGTGCGTTATAGTTCAGGGAATCTCTCTCCCCACACACAGTGCTTTATAGTTCAGGGAATCTCTCTCCCCACACACAGTGCGTTATAGTTCAGGGAAACCTCTCCCCACACACAGTGCGTTATAGTTCAGGGAAACCTCTCCCCACACACAGTGCGTTATAGTTCAGGGAAACCTCTCCCCACACACAGTGCGTTATAGTTCAGGGAAACCTCTCCCCACACACAGTGCGTTATAGTTCAGGGAAACCTCTCCCCACACACAGTGCGTTATAGTTCAGGGAAACCTTTCCCCACACACAGTGCGTTATAGTTCAGGGAAACCTTTCCCCACACACAGTGCGTTATAGTTCAGGGAAACCTTTCCCCACACACAGTGCGTTATAGTTCAGGGAAACCTTTCCCCACACACAGTGCGTTATAGTTCAGGGAAACTCTCCCCACACACAGTGCGTTATAGTTCAGGGAAACCTCTCCCCACACACAGTGCGTTATAGTTCAGGGAATCTCTCTCCCCACACACAGTGCGTTATAGTTCAGGGAAACCTTTCCCCACACACAGTGCGTTATAGTTCAGGGAAACCTCTCCCCACACAGTGGAATGTAATTCACTGAACTTTCCTTTTTTAATCTTACAGTCATGACACGGAGGAGTTGATGGAGTTTGAGCAGTGCAGCACAGACAGTGAAGATGAAGACGGGGAACGATCAGATGAGCAGGGCAGTGTGCTGCGTCAAGGAGATAGCTCTGACTGGGAAGATGAGAAACCTGAATCTCAAAACCCACTCAACAGTAAGTGTGTACACCCAATTTCTGGTCTTTACGAACGTGTGAATCTATGACTGGGTGAAATCAGATATTTGATTGAAGGATGTAAACGAAAGAAAATGCCCAGGTACTTCAGAAAGATGAATTATTCAGCTCTGCAGCACTGCTTCTAGTCTTCAGTCAAACAACCTGCCAACTCCCAGTCTCCACACTCCAGCACCCTTTATCTCAAGGGGGCTAGAATAGAAAGGGAAGGAAGTGATGCTTCAGCTGTACAGAGCCTTGGTCGGACCGCATCTGGAGACTGTGTTCAGTTCTGGGCACCGCACCTCAGGAAAGATATATTAACCTTGGAGGGAGTGCAGCGCAGATTCACCAGAATGATACCGGGGCTAAAAGGGTTAAATTATGAGTATAGGTTGCATAGACTAGGCTTGTATTCCCTTGAGTTTAGAAGATTAAGGGGTGATCTAATTAAGGTGTTTAAGATGATTAAAGGAGTCAATAGGGTAGATAGAGAGAAACTATTTCCTCTGGTGGGGGAGTCCAGAACAAGGGGGCATAAACTTAAAATTAGAGCCAGGCCGTTCAGGGGTGATGTGAGGAAGCACTTCTTCACACAAAGGGGAGTGGAAATCTGGAAAACTCTCCCCAAAAAGGTGTGGATCAGGGGGATAATTGACATATCCAAGACTGAGATCGATAGATTTTTGTTAAGTAAGGGTATTATGGGATATAGAGCAAAGGCGAGCTAATGGATTTGAGGTACAGATGAAACATGATCTGATTGAATGATATAATGGGCTCGAGGGGCTGAATGGCCTGCTTCTGTTCCTTTGTTCCTATGCAGTAAATAGAGGTTGTTTCACTGGGCTTCTCTTCCACTTTGCCCCTCCTCTGCATGCAGAATCCTGGTATATGTGGGAACCTAGCTGTATTTACCTGCTCTAATTTATTACGTTATACATCCTGTCCCTACCTCATATTGATGGCAGTTTTCCTCGTGTAAAGATTCCTGCATGGAAGGGGAGGACTGTGACTAAGGGTGGGTTTGGGGGGTGGGGAGCACTGACGGGATGGGTTTGGGGAAGGGGAGCACTGTGTTTGGGGATGGATTTGAGGGGAGGGGAGCACTGTGTCCAGGGGTGGATTTGAGGGGAGGGGAGCACTGTGTCCGGGGGTGGGTTTGGGGGGAGGGGAGCACTGTGTCCGAGGGTGGGTTTGGGGGGTGGGGAGCACTGTGTCCGGGGGTGGGTTTGGGGGGTGGGGAGCACTGTGACTGGGGGTGGGTTTTGGGGGAGGGGAGCACTGTTTTTGGGGATGCATTTGAGGGGAGGGGAGCACTGTGACTGGGGGTGGGTTTGGGGGGAGGGGAGCACTGTTTTTTGGGATGCATTTGAGGGGAGGGGAGCACTGTGACTGGGGGTGGGTTTGGGGGGAGGGGAGCACCGTGACTGGGGGTGGGTTTGGGGGGAGGGGAGCACTGCGTCTGGGGGTGGGTTTGGGGGGAGGGGAGCACTGTGACTGGGGGTGGGTTTGGGGGGAGGGGAGCACTGTGACTGGGGGTGGGTTTGGGGGGAGGGGAGCACCGTGACTGGGGGTGGGTTTGGGGGGAGGGGAGCACTGTGTCCGGTGGTGGGTTTGGGGGGAGGGGAGCACTGTGTCCGGGGGTGGGTTTGGGGGGAGGGGAGCACCGTGACTGGGGGTGGGTTTGGGGGGAGGGAAGCACCGTGACTGGGGGTGGGTTTGGGGGGAGGGGAGCACCGTGACTGGGGGTGGGTTTGGGGGGAGGGGAGCACTGTGTCCGGTGGTGGGTTTGGGGGGAGGGGAGCACTGTGTCCGGGGGTGGGTTTGGGGGGAGGGGAGCACCGTGACTGGGGGTGGGTTTGGGGGGAGGGGAGCACTGTGTCTGGGGGTGGGTTTGGGAGGTGGGGAGCACTGTGACTGGGGGTGGGTTTGGGGGGAGGGGAGCACTGCGTCTGGGGGTGGGTTTGGGGGTAGGGGAGCACTGCGTCTGGGGGTGGGTTTGGGGGGAGGGGAGCACTGCGTCTGGGGGTGGGTTTGGGGGAGGGGAGCACTGTGTCTAGGGGTGATTTTAGGGGGAGGGGAGCACTGTGTCTAGGGGTGATTTTGGGGGGAGGGGAGCACTGCGTCTGGGGGTGGGTTTAGGGGGAGGGGAGCACTGTGTCCAGGGGTGATTTTAGGGGGAGGGGAGCACTGTGTCTAGGGGTGATTTTGGGGGGAGGGGAGCACGGTGTCTGGCGGTGGGTTTGGGGGGAGGGGAGCACTGTGTCTGGGGGGGTTGGGGGAGGGGTGCACTGTGTCTAGGGGTGGGTTTGGGGGGAGGGGAGCACTGGGGGTGGGTTTGGGGGAGGGGAGCACTGTGTGTAGGGGTGATTTTAGGGGGAGGGGAGCACTGTGTCTGGGGGTGGGTTTGGGGGGAGGGGAGCACTGTGTCTAGGGGTGATTTTAGGGGGAGGGGAGCACTGTGTCTGGGGGTGGGTTTGGGGGGGGAGGGGAGCACTGTGACTGGGGGTGGGTTTGGGGGGAGGGGAACACTGTGACTGGGGGTGGGTTTGGGGGGAGGGGAGCACTGTGACTGGGGGTGGGTTTGGGGGGAGGGGAGCACTGTGACTGGGGGTGGGTTTGGGGGGAGGGGAGCACTGACTGGGGGTGGGTTTGGGGGGAGGGGAGCACTGTGACTGGGGGTGGGTTTGGGGGGAGGGGAGCACTGACTGGGGGTGGGTTTGGGGGGAGGGGAGCACTGTGACTGGGGGTGGGTTTGGGGGGAGGGGAGCACTGTGACTGGGGGTGGGTTTGGGGGGAGGGGAGCACTGTGACTGGGGGTGGGTTTGGGGGGAGGGGAGCACTGTGACTGGGGGTGGGTTTGGGGGGAGGGGAGCACTGTGACTGGGGGTGGGTTTGGGGGGAGGGGAGCACTGTGACTGGCAGGTGGATTTGGGGGGAGGGGACTTGAAGGAGGCAGTTCAGAATCGACAGAATGAGTCGGTCAAAATATCAAAGTAGGGAGAATAATGGGAGATGAATTTAATACAGACAAATGGAAAATTCTGTATACTGGAAGGAAAAATGGGCACACGTACACCGTGAATTGTGCTGAAATAACAAATGAATTTGGAAGAGCCCTGTGGGAGTTAGTAAACTCAACATCCAACCAATGCAGAGGAGCAATCAACAAACCCCATAGGAGGTTGAACGACACAGCAAAAAGCAGTAGGGTAGAAGTTTGAGGGAGCAATGGTCAAACTGTGCAGAACTCTGGTCAGACTGCATCACGAGTACTGAAACCGAGACACAAGGGAGACATTCAAGTGTTGGAGGAAGTGCAGAGATGAGCTACAGGGTCAATCTGTAGTGTCAGGAGTCTGAGTTCAGGGGAAATGCTGGAGCCACTCAGGCTTTTCAGCATGGAAAAGAGGTGCCTGAGAGGTGATCTTATCGAGGGACATGCAGTTGTTAACTGTATGCAAAGGTAAATCCGGAGAATTCCTTTGAATTAAGTTGCAAGACTAGGATGTTGTGTTTATTATTGAGCAGCCAGCCTACCAGTTTGAATGGGGCCTGTCACTTGGGCCTGACAATCTTTCTGCATGGCTCCAGTGTGAGTGAAAACCAAGTGAGAATGATTTGGTCTTGGTGGTAATGCTGTCCAAGATTGAATAACCTGTTCACTGTCAGGGTTCACATGATGAACGACCACAGAAGGACTTTCTTCCCCCTCCCCTGAAAGCCAGACAGTATCCTCGCCTTCAAGGAAGGAGGGGGAAGAAAGTTAGTTTGGGAGACCCACTCCTAAGGTTTGCCTGCAGTGGATGCAACAGATGGGTTGCTGTGTGTTCTCAGAGATGCAGTTTTCTGGCCAGCGATGTAGCTGTGGAAATCCCGGAAAGTGAGCTCAAACTTGTGTCTGGATCTCTGGGGTGATAGTTTGACTGATTATTGTGCCTCAGCTCTTGATGTGAGAACAATGCAAGTTATCGACTTGTATGTTTGGTGTCTGATTCGGGTAGACAGGAGTGGCCTACGAACATAGGAACAGGAAGAGGCCATTCCGCCATTCAATCAGATCATCGCTGGCCTGTACCTCAAATCCATTTACCCATCTTTAATCCATATATCTTGATACCCTTACCCAACAAAAATCTATCAATCTCAGTCGGCCTCCATTCTTTTTTTTGCAGGGTTCTTCGAGAGTGTGAAAACGGAACTCCGAGATGGACTGTCCAGATCCTCTGACCTGTCCGACTCTGACGATGTGGAGAAGGAATGTAGCATGCAGGTACCTGCTTTAGTACTCTGTCCATTCATGTTCTGCTAGATTGTAGTTAAAGACAGTGACACACTCACTACATGATCCTAGTGAGACAGCAGCTCAGCCACTCCAGTTTTGGGGTACTTTGGCACCTCTAGTGATGTCTGCCAGTGCTGTACTATTGCTGGATTGTTTTGGGGCAGAGTGCATGGCGCAGTTTGTTTTAGTGCTGATCTACTCTGCCATGGGACGGTGGGTTTCAGCACTGTGCTTGTGATTCCTGCCTTGCAGCGTTGGGAGGCTAGGTGCTTTACCTGATAGTGCACCCCTTACGGACAGCACTGAGTTACTGGCCTGCTCACTCTGCCTCCTGGGTAGAAGACAACGTATTCCTGAGGCTAAAAGCATCTGGATGACAATCCTGTACTGTATTGCCAGGCTGCAGTGATGCAGGTTATTGGAGTAATGGTTCCATAAAATGCATTCATTGTTAAGCTAATGATGCGGGAGCGCTATGTGCTGCTGCCGAAAGGTGCCAACTCTCGCTGTGGTACTTTTCTACAGGTCTCTGACTAATTGGCCATTCTTCATGTGTGAGCCTAGACAGTGAGTATTGGCAAGCTACTCACCATGGGGCATCACATTCAAACCCCATCCTGCAACAACCACACACCCACACTTTCCAGCAGGGGCCATGGGATAGTGAGGAGGCGAGGGAGCCCTGGCTGAAATTCTTCTCCTTAAGTAAAGGCCAATTTGTGCACTCGGAGAACTGGGCACAGCCTGAGGATTTGTCTTTCTTTCTTCTCTTCAACACTAACGTGAATTTCTACTGCAGAGAGTGGACTCTTGGTGTGAGGTGTCCCGCCAGTCAGATGTTAGTGAGAAGAATGGGTTGACAAATGAGTCAGAGACTGAGAGGTCCCAACAAGCTCTGGATAAGCCCAGGACGAGTCTGAAGCGTTGCAAGAAGGACAGCACAGTTCAGAGGTAAGGACAGGGATGAGGGACTTCAGTCATATGGAGAGACTGAAGAAGCTGTGTCAATGGACTGGTCAGATGGGCAGAAAGTGGCAAATGGAATTCAATCCGGAGAAGTGCATTTGGGGAAAGCAAACAAGGCAAGGGAATACACAATAAATGAGAGGATACTGAGAGGTGTGGAGGAAGTGAGGGACCTTGGAGTGCATGTCCACAGATACCTGAAGGTAGCAGGACAGGTAAATAAGTTGGTTAAGAGGGCATATGAAATGCTTTCCTTTATTAGCCAAGGCATAGAATATAAAAGCAGGGATGTTATGCTGGAACTGTATAGCACACTAGTTAGGCCACAGTTTGAGTACTGCGCACTGTTCTGGTCACCACATTACAGGAAGGATATAATTGCACTAGAGAGGGTACAGAGGAGATTTACGAGGATGTTGCCAGGACTGGAGAATTTTACCTATGATAACAGATTGGATAGGCTGGGGTTGTTTTCCTTGGAACAGAGGAGGCTGAGGGGTGATTTGATTGAGGTGTACAAAATTATGAGGGACCTAGATAGAGTGGATAGGAAGGAGCTATTTCCCTTAGCAGAGAGGTCAGTGAAGAGGGGGCATAGATTTAAAGTGGTTGGTAGAAGGATTAGACTGGAAATGAGGAATAATCTTTTCACCCAGAGGGTGGTGGGGGTCTGGAACTCACTGCCTGAAAGGGTGGTAGAGGCAGAAACCCTCAACTCATTTAAAAAATGATGTGCATCTGAAGAGCTGTGACCTGCAGGGCTACGGACCAAATGCGGGAAAGTGGGATTAGGCTGGGTGGCTCGTTTCTCAGCCGGTGCGGACACAATGGGCCGAATGGCCTCCTTCTGTGCTGTAAATTTTCTATGATTCTATGAAGCTGGGGTTGTTCTCCTTGGAGCAGAGAAGATTAAGGGTAGATTTGATAGAGGTGTTCAAAATCATGAACGGTTTTGATAGAGTAAATAAGGAGAAACTGTTTCCACTGGCAGAAGGGTGGGTAACCAGAGGACACAGATTTAAGGTAATTGGCAAAAGAACCAGAGGGAAAATGAGGAGAATTTCTTTATGCGGTGAGTTGTAATGATGTGGAATACACTGCTTGAAAGGGTGGTGGAAGCAAATTCAATAGTAACTTTCAAATGAGTATTGGATAAATACTTGAAGGGAAAAAAATTATAGGGCCTTTGGAAAGAGCAGGAGAATGGGACTAATTGGATAGCTCTTTCAAAGAGCCAGCACAGGCACGATGGGCTGAATGGCCTCTTCCTGTGCTGTAAGATTCTATAATTTGGGCTTGGGCACAGAGAGGACAATCTCAAAATCTGCTGACAACACAAAAGGAGGAGGTTTGGCCAACAATGAATCGCACTGTAATAGACTTCAGGAAGACACAGGTTAGTGAAATGGGCTGACAGGTTGCAGATGTAATGTGGAGAAGTGTGAAGGAATGTATATTGAAAAGAAAAGCAAGGAAAGGGAGTGTACACTTCATGGAGAGACAGTGAAGCCTGTGGTGAACAGAGATACCTAGGAGTTCAAGTACAGAATGCTCTAAAAGTACAAGTGCATGTTGAAAGAACTAAAACAATGGCCAACAGCATTTTGGGTTTTATAAATAGGGGCACAGAATACAAGAGTAATATAATGTATAAATCGTTGTTTAGCTTATAGTTAGAGTACTATGTGGAGTTTTGGGGCCCTGTTTTAGAACATGCATTAAAGCCATAGAGAGTATTCACCAGGATGGTGCCAGGAGATGCTCGAAATACTGGGCTACTTCCACTGGAGCTGCGAAGGCTAAGAGAAAATGTAATCATTTTTTAAAGTTATGCTATATCTGACTATTTCCTCTGGGAGTCAGTGACGAGGAGTTATCAATTTAAAATCGTTACTAAGGGGGTTAGGAGAAATGTCCTTACAGGTACTGGGGCATCGAATGAAGGCTTTGCCACAGGGAGCGGTTGAGACTATTGTATCTCATAAGAAAAAAGTGGATAAATATTTGAAGCCAAGGAAGACACAGGGCTATGGGTAGAGAGCGGGGCAATGGGATTAGTGTGAGATTGATACTAGGGCTATGGGGAAAGAGCGGGGCAGTGGGATTGGTGTGGGATTGATACAGGGCTATGGGGAGAGAGCGGGGCAGTGGGATTGGTGTGGGATTGATACTAGGGCTATGGGGAAAGAGCGGGGCAGTGGGATTGGTGTGGGATTGATACAGGACTATGGGGAGAGAGTGGGGCAGTGGGATTGGTGTGGGATTGATACAGGACTATGGGTAGACAGTGGTGCAGTCGAATTGGTGTGGGATTGATACAGGGCTACAGGGAGAGAGCGGGGCAGTGGGATTAGTGTGGGATTAATACAGGGCTATGGGGATAGAGTGGGCAGTGGGATTAGTGTGGGATTGATACAGGGCTATGGGGGAGAGTGTGGGGCAGTGGGATTAGTGTGGGATTGATACAGGGCTATGGGGAGAGAGCGGGGCAGTGGGATTGGTGTGGGATTGATACAGGGCTATGGGGAGAGAGCGGAGCAGTGGGATTGGTGTGGGATTGATACAGGTCTATTGGAGAGAGAGTGGGGCAGTGGGATTAGTGTGGGATTGATACAGGGCTATTGGAGAGAGAGTGGGGCAGTGGGATTAGTGTGGGATTGATACAGGGCTACAGGGAGAGAGCGGGGCAGTGGGATTGGTGTGGGATTAATACAGGGCTATGGGGAGAGAGTGGGCAGTGGGATTGATACAGGGCTATGGGGAGAGAGTGGGCAGTGGGATTAGTGTGGGATTGATACAGGGCTATGGGGAGAGAGTGGGGCAGTGGGATTAGTGTGGGATTGATACAGGTCTATTGGGGAGAGAGTGGGGCAGTGGGATTAGTTTGAGAAAGCTCTAGCAAAGAACCAGCACAGACACATTGTTCTGAATGGCCTCTGTGTGCGCTGCATGGTTTTATGGCACAAGGGTAAATTACAATATGGTCATCAGGTACAAGTGGACGGGAGAGGAGACTGATGTTCCAAATTTAATATCTGAAAATAAATCACAGTAAAGTATACTTTAGCCCTGTGTATGAATCTAAGGACCTGAGGCTGAAGTGAATTCAAACATGGTCCTTTTGCAGCAGGACTGGGGGATGAAAGACTCCTTGGTCTGCCCTCCGAAAGGGCCTTTGGGGAAATAGATGCAAGTCCATATTTCAAAGCTGCCTATCATTTAGAACGACTCGTGTGTGTAGTTATGAGAAATTGACCGATTACACTG
The DNA here is from genome assembly GCF_035084215.1 of Heptranchias perlo. Lineage (NCBI taxonomy): Eukaryota > Metazoa > Chordata > Chondrichthyes > Hexanchiformes > Hexanchidae > Heptranchias > Heptranchias perlo. Next base: position 57,658,514 of record NC_090342.1, read on the forward strand.
GTGCAGCAAGGTATACTGTTGTGGTTTATGACGTTGCATCTTATTGGATCAGAAAAGTCGGAGCTTTACTTTGTATCAAACTTCGGTAATAACTGACCTGGAGTGTAGGGGCAGTTGTACTGTACCTGACCTGGAGTGTAGGGGCAGTTGTACTGTACCTGACCTGGAGTGTAGGGGCAGTTGTACTGTACCTGACCTGGAGTGTAGGAGGAGTTGTACTGTACCTGACCTGCACTATTGAGGGAACTGTGCTATATCTGACCTGTACTGAAGGGGTACTTGTGCTGTACCTGACCTGGAGTGTAGGCAGAACTGTGTTGTATCCCGCTCCACTCACATCCCCCTTCCCCCTCCCAACCCCACTTCCTTCTGTGTCCGCCCATGGGAAAAAAAACTCTTCCCCCAAGTCACTTATAACTCCACTTTCAAATTCCCAACTGTCTAGCCTTTGGCCCTCCATTTCTGTAGCTATCGATCTGCTCAATCACACTCTCACCTTCACCTTTGATGCCCTTGTCCCCATTAAAACCATTACACACTTTCACCCTGGTCATTCCCTGGTACGGCCCTTATCTCCGCTCCCTTAAGTCCAAGGGACACAGTCTTGAACATTTATGGCGGACAGTTGGTTTCGCCATTCATCGCCCGATCTGGCTGGACCACATAAAGCAGTATCGGGTCCAGCTCTCCTCTGTCAAAACTGCTCACTATTCCAGGATCATGCTGGAATGTAAAGGTATCCCTGGCTTCTCTTCACTACAGCTTTTCTTAAATCCCTCTCCCCTGCTCCCTCCACCCTTTCCTCCAAGTGCGAGGAGCTCAGGGACTTCTTTGTCACTAAGATTAAGACCATCCGTTCAGCTGCCTCTGCCACTTCCCTCCCTTCCCCTAGCCCACTGAGCCAAACTTCCCCTAAGGTTCCCCTCGGCCCTAGCCCTGAACTCACATCTTTCTCCAGTTTCTCTCCTATCTCCTCTCATGCCCTCACTGAGCTCACCTTGACCATGAGACCCACCTCCTGCTCCCTCGACCCTATTCCCACCAAACTGCTGACCACCCAACTTCCCTTCCTGGTCCCCATGTTAGCTGATATTGTTAACGGTTCTCTCTCCTCAGCTACTGCCTCTCCCCCACCCCCCCTTCAAATCTGCCATCATCATCACCCCCCTCAAAAGACGCACCCTTGTCCCCTCTGTCCTTGCAAACTAGCGCCCCATCTCCAACCTCATTTTCCTCCCCAAAGTCCTTCAATGTATTGTCACCTCCCAAATCCGTGCCCATCTTTCCTGTAACTGCACCTTTGAATCCCTCCAATCAGGTTTCCGCCCCTGCCTCTGTACTGAAACAATCGTTATCAAAATCACAAATGACATCCGATGTGACTGTGACCATGGTAACCTATCCCTCCTCATCCTTCTCCACCTGTCTGCAGCCTTTGACACGGTTGACCACACCATCCTCCTCCAACGCCTCTCCTCCGTCGTCCAGCTGGGTGGGACTGCGCTCACCTGGTTCCATTCCTATCTATCCAGTCGTAACCAGAGAATCAACTGCAATGGCTTCTCTTCCCACACCCGCAACGTTACCTCTGGAGTCCCCCAAGGATCTATCCTTGTCCCCTCCTATTTCTCATCTACACACTGCCCCTCGGCGACATCATCCGAAAACACGGCAGGTTCCATATGTACGCTGACGACACCAGCCATATCTCACCACCACCTCCCTCGACCCCTCCACTGTCTCTGATTTGTCACGCTGCTTGTCCAACATCCAGTACAAGATGAGCAGAAATTTCTTCCAACTAAATATTGGGAAAATCGAACCCATTGTCTTCTGTCCCCGCCGCAAACTCCGTTCCCTAGCCACCGACTCTATCCCTCTCCGTGGCCACTGTCTGAGGCTGAACCAGATCGATCGCAACCTTGGCGTCCTATTTGGACCTGAGATGAGCTTCCGACTACTTATCTGGTCCATCGCCAAGACCACCTACTTCCACCTCCGTAATATCGCTTGTCTCCGTCCCTGCCTCAGCTCATCTGCTGCTGAAACCCTCATCCATGCCTTTGTTACCTGTAGACTTGACTATTCCAGTGCTCTCCTGGCCGGCCTCCCATTCTCCACCCTCCATAAACTTGAGCTCATCCAAAACTCTGCTGCCCGTATCCTAACTTGCACCAAGTCCCATTCCCCCATCCCCCCTGTGCTCACTGACTTACATTGGCTCCTGGTCCAGGAACACCTCGATTTTAAAAATCTCATCCTTGTTTTCAAATCCCTCTATGGCCTCACCCCTCCCTACCTCTGTAACCTCCTCCAGCCCTACAACCCTCCGTGATCTCTGCACTCCTCCAATTCTGGCCTCTTGCGCATCCCTCATTTTAATCACTCCACCATTGGTGGCCGTGCCTTCAGCTGCCTAGGCCCTAAGCTCTGGCATTCCCTCCCTAAACCTCTCTGCCTCTCCGCCTCTCTCTCTTCCTTTAAGATGCTCCTTAAAACCTACCTCTTTGACCAAGCTTTACTAATATCTCCTTATGTGGCTTGGTGTCAAATTTTGTTTGATTACACTCCTGTGAAGAACTTTGGAAGGTTTTACCATGTTAAAGGTGCTATATAAATGTGAGTTGTTGTTGTTGTTGTTGTTGTTGTGGGAGCTGTAGTGTACCTGACCTATATTGTAGGGGAATTGTACTATAACTGACCTGGAGTGTTGGGAAATTTGTGTTGTAGTTGACCTGGATTGAAGGAGAGCTGTATTTACCTGAACTGGAGTGTAGAGAGAGGTCTTTGGAACTGATCTAGTCCGGTATCTTAGATCACTCGCCTAAGTGAATGCCATCCGCTAGTTTGCACTAGCCTATCCAGGTAAATGTTCAGTTTTAATACCTGTTAAAATTAAAGCAGGTGTGATTTAAAAAAAAAATAAAAACCCATTAAATTGCTTGCACAGCAATGTATAGAACATGAGCAACCAAAAGTATGACAGGTCATCAAGTTCATAAACACCATCAGGGCATACAGGCAGAATGGGGACAATTACCCAAATAACTATTTGTTTGTTGGTGAACGACTCGGAACTGTGGAGGAGCAAAGGGATTGGGTGTCTAGTATGCACATGACTAAAATGCAAGGAATAACTGAATACAAAGGAGAGGAAGTGATGCTTCAATTGTATAAAGCTCTGGTTGGACTCCATCTGGAGACCGCACCTCAGGAAGGATCGATTGGCCTTGAAAGGGGTGTAGCGCAGATTGTCAGGGTCCATAGACACTGGACACGACAAAGGCAAACCGAGCCCAGTCGACCCTGTAAAGTCCTCCTCCCTAACATCTGGGGACTTGTGCCAAAGAGCTGTCCCACAGACAAGTCAAGCAACAGCCTGACATAGCCATACTCACAGAATCATACCTTTCAGCCAATGTCCCAGACTCTTCTATCACCATCCCTGGGTATGTCCTGTCCCACCGGCAGGACAGACCCACCAGAGGTGGCGATACAGTGATATACAGTCAGGAGGGAGTGGCCCTGGGAGTCCTCAACGCTGACTCTGGACCCCATAAAATATCATGGCATCAGGTCAAACATGGGCAAGGAAACCTCCTGCTGATTACGATCCACCAACCTCCCTCAGCTGATGAATCAGTCCTCCTCCATGTTGAGCACCACTTGGAGGAAGCACTGAGGGTAGCAAGGGCACAGAATGTACTCTGGGTGGGAGACTTCAATATCCATCACCAAGAGTGGCTCGGTAGCACCACTACTGACCGAGCAGGCCAAGTTCTGAAGGACATAGATGCCAGACTGGGCCTGCAGCAGGTGTGAGCGAACCAACACGAGGGAAAAACCTACTTTACCTTGACCTCGTCCTCACCAATCTACCTGTCGCAGATGCATCTGTCCATGACCATATTGGTAGGAGTGACCACCGCATAGTCCTTGTGGAGACGAAGTCCCGATTTCACACTGAGAATACCATCCAACGTGTTGTGCAGCACTACCACCGTGCTAAATGGGATAGATTCAGAATGGATCTAGCAGCTCAAAACTGGGCATCCATGAGGCGCTGTGGGCCATCAGCAGCAGAAGAACTGTATTCCAGCACAATCTGTAACCTCATGGCCCGGCATATTCCTCACTCTACCATTACCAACAAGCCAGGGGATCAATCCTGGATCAATGAGGAGTGTAGAAGAGCATGCCAGGAGCAGCACCAGGCGTACCGAAAAATGAGGTGCCAACCTGGTGAAGCTACAACACAGGACTACATGCATGCTAAACAGCGGAAACAACATGCTATAGCCAGAGCTAAGCGATTCCACAACCAACGGATCAGATCACGGCTCTGCAGTCCGGCCTCATCCAATCGTAAATGGTAGTGGACAATTAAACAACTAATGGGAGGAGGAAACTCTGTGAACATCCCCATCCTCAATGATGGCGGAGTCCAGCTCGTGAGTGCAAAAGACAAGGCTGAAGCCTTTGCAACCATCTTCCCATCTTCAGCCAGAAGTGCCGAGTGGATGATCCATCTCGGCCTCCTCCCGATATCCCCACCATCACAGAAGCCAGTCTTCAGCCAATTTGATTCACTCCACGTGATATCAAGAAACGGCTGAGTGCACTGGGTACAACAAAGGTTAGGGACCCTGACAATATCTCGGCTGTAGTGCTGAAGACTTGTGCTCAGAACTAGCCTCTAACCAAACTATTCCAGCACAGCTACAACACTGGCATCTACCTGACAATGTGGAAAATTGCCCAGTTATGTCCTGTCCACAAAAAGCAGGACAAATCCAATCCGGCCAATTACCGCCCCAACAGTTTACTCTCAATCATCAGCAAAGTGATGGAAGGTGTTGTCGACAGTGCTATCAAGCGGCACTTACTCACCAATAACCTGCTCACCGATGTTCAGTTTGGGTTCCGCCAGGATCACTCGGCTCCAGACCTCATTACAGCCTTGGTCCAAACATGGATGAGAGCTGAATTCCAGAGGTGAGGTGAGAGTGACTGCCCATGGCATCAAGGCAGCATTTGACCGAGTGTGGCACCAAGGAGTCCTAGTAAAATTGAAGTCAATGGGAATCAGGGGGAAAACTCTCCAGTGGCTGGAATCATACCTAGCACAAAGGAAGATGGTAGTGGTTGTTGGAGGCCAATCATCTCAGCCCCAGGACTTTGCTGCAGGAGTTCCTCAGGGCAGTGTGCTTGGCCCAACCATCTTCAGCTACTTCATCAATGACCTTCCCTCCTTCATAAGATCAGAAATAGCGATGTTCACTGATGATTGCACAGTATTCAGTTCCATTCGCAACTCCTCAGATAATGAAGCAGTCCGAGCCCGCATGCAGCAAGACCTGTACAATATCCAGGCTTGGGTGGATAAGTGGCAAGTAATATTCGTGCCAGATAAGTGCCAGGCAATGACCATCTCCAACAAGAGAGAGTCTAACTGCCTCGCCTTGACATTCAACAGCATTACCATCGCCGAATCCCCCACCATCAACATCCTGGGGGTCACCATTGACCAGAAACTTAACGTGACCAACCACATAAATACTGTGGCTACAAGAGCAGGTCAGAGGCTGGATATTCTGCGGCAAGTGACTCGCCTTCTGACTCCACAAAGCCTTTCCACCATCTACAAGGCACAAGTCAGGAGTGTGATGGAATACTCTCCACTTGCCTGGATGAGTGCAGCTCCAACAATACTCAAGAAACTCGACACCATCCAGGACAAAGCAGCCCGCTTGATTGGCACCCCATCCACCACCCTAAACATTCACTCCCTTCACCATCAGCGCACAGTGGCTGCATTGTGTACCATCCACAGGATGCACTGCAGCAATTCGCCAAGGCTTCTTCGACAGCACCTCCCAAACCCGTGGCCTCTACCACCTAGAAGGACAAGGGCAGCAGGCACATGGGAACAACACCACCTGCACGTTCCCCTCCAAGTCACACACCATCCCGACTTGGAAATATATTGCTGTCCCTTCATCGTCGCTGGGTCAAAATCCTGGAACTCCCTTCCTAACAGCACTGTGGGAGAACCTTCACCACACGGACTGCAGTGGTTCAAGAAGGCGGCTCACCACCACCTTCTTAAGGGCAATTAGGGATGGGCAATAAATGATGGCCTTGCCAGCGACCCGCACATCCCATGAACGAATTTAAAAAAAATGAGACTAGGTTGGGAAGCACAGTAAGTTGTGTGGATGGGAGCAGGAAATTACAAAGGGACATTGACAGAATTAGTAAGTGGGCAATACTGATGGAGATCACTGTGGGAACGTGTGAAGTCATCCACCTTGGATCCAAGAAAGACAAATCGGAATATTTTCTCAATGGTAAAAGATTAAGAACTGCGGAGAAGTAGATAAATTTAGGAGTTCAAGTACACAAATCACTAAAAACTAGAGGACAGGTGCAAAAAGTAATAAAAATGCTAATAGAATGTTGACCTTTACCTCAAGAGGGCTGGAATGCAAAGGGGTAGAAATTATACTTCAGTTGTACAGAGCCTCGGTCAGACCTCACCTGGAGTACTGCGTTCAGTTCTGGGCACTGCATCTCAGGAAGGATATATTGGCCTTGGAGGGTATACAACACAGAGTCACCAGAATGATACCAGGGCTTAAAGGGTTAAATTATGAGCACAGGTTCCATAGACTAGGCTTGTATTTCCTTGAGTTTTGAAGGTTGAGGTGTGATCTAATTGAGGTATTTAAAATGATTAAATGATTTGATAGAGTAAACATAGAAACATAGAAAATAGGAGCAGCAGTAGGCCATTTGGCCCTTCGAGCCTGCTCCGCCATTTAATATGATCATAGCTGATCCTGTACCTCAACACCATATTCCTGCTCTCTCCCCATACCCCTTGATGCCTTTTTGTGTCTAGAAATCTATCTAGCTCCTTCTTAAATATATTCAGTGACTTGGCCTCCACAGCCTTCTGTGGTAGAGAATTCCACAGGTTCACCACCCTCTGAGTGAAGAAATTTCTCCTCATCTCAGTCCTGAATGTCCTACCCCGTATCCTGAGACTGTGACCCCTCATTCTGGACCCCCCAGCCAGGGGAAACATCCTCCCTGCATCCAGTCTGTCTAGCCCTGTCAGAATTTTATGTGTTTCAATGAGATGCCCTCTCATTCTTCTAAACTCGAGAGAATACAGGCCGAGTCGACTCAATCTCTCTTCATACGACAGTCCTACCATCCCAGGGATCAGTCTGGTGAATCTTCGCTGCACTCCCTCTGTGGCAAGTATATCCTTTCTTAGGTAAGGTAAGGTAGGGTAGATGCAGAGAAACTATTTCCTCTGGTGGGGAATCCAGAACAATGGGGCACAATCTTAAAATTAGAGCTTGCCATTTAGGAGTGAAATCAGGAAGCACATTTTCACACAGAGTAGTGGAAATCCCGAACTCTCTCCGCCAAAAGACTGTGGGTAGTGGGTCAACTGAATTTTCACTGCTGAAATAGATAAGAGTTTTATGAGGTAAGGGTATGAAGGGATATGGAACAAAGATGGGTAAGTAGAGTTGAGGTGCAGATCAACCATGATCTAATTCATAGGATCATAGAATGATACAGCACAAAAGAAGGCCATTCATCCCATCATGCCTGTGCCGGCGCTTTGAAAGAGCTGTCCAATTAGTCCCATAGCCCTGTGAATTTTTCCCCTTCAAATATTTATCCAATTCCTTTTTGAAAGTTATTATTGAATTTGCTTCCACCATCCTTTCAGGCAGTGCGTTCCAGATCATAACAACTCGCTGCATTAAAAAATTCCCCATCTTCCCTCTGGTTCTTTTGCCAATTGCCTTAAATCTGTGTCCTCTGGTTACCGACCCTTCTTCTGCCACTGGAAATAGTTTCTCCTTATTTACTCTATCAAAACCCCTTTGGATCAGCCATGATCATATTGAATGGCGGAGCAGGCTCGAAGGGCGAATGGCCTACTCCTACCCCTATTTTCTATAATTTTGAACACCCCTATCAATTCCCCTTAACCTTCTCTGTTCTAAGGAGAACAGTCCCAGCTTCTCCAGTCTATCCACGTAACTGAAGTCCCTCATCCCTAGTACCATTCCAGTAAATCTCTACTGCACCCATAATCCACCTGGGGCCTAACTAGTTTTTTTTTATAAAGGTTTAACATAACTTCCTTGCTTTTGTACTTTTGCATCTGTTTATACAGCCTTCGCAATTTGTCCTGCCACCTTCAAAGATTTGTGTACATATACTCCCAGGTCTCTCTGTTCCTGCACCCCCTTTAAAATTGTACCATTCAGTTTATATTACCTCTCCTCATGCAAAAATGCATCACCTTATACTTCTCTGCGTTAAATTTCAACTGCCATGTGTCCACCCATTTCACCAGTCTGTCTATGTCCTCCTGAAGTCTGTTACTATCCTTTTCACTGTTTACTACATTTCCGAGTTTCGTATCATGTGCGAGCTTTGAAATTGAATGGGGACTGAATGGCCTACTCTTGTTCTTATGTTCCTCATTCTGGAATAATGTATTGCTGATGTCAGCTGGGTTGTGGAACTTAGTCCTAAGCCAAGGCACTCCCTGAAGGGAGTGGACCCACCTGCCTCACCATAGCAACCCCTAGCATCCAAATCAAGATCAACAGTGACCTTAATCTTGGAGGTGGGACAGGTTGTCCACTCACTTTGGTTGTAAAGCCGCATTTGGGGAAATGGGTGATTGCAAAGAGAAAACAATACCTATGGCCAACAATTTTCCTTGCTGCATTTCAGGGAACGGCCACCATCTCCGAGCACAGCAGAGGCCATTCAGGGCATGCTATCAATGGCAGCCCTGCAGTACTCAGACCTTCGCAACAGCCCAAGAAAGAATAGCGACAGCATGGATAAAAGGAACCTCCCCAGGTCACATCAAGACATAAGAACTAATAGGAGAGAGAAAGGAGAGCTGAGCCCATGTTCCAGGGCATCAGAGTGTGGTGGGTATTTCAGTGTGTTTATACATGTACTCGGGAAGATGGATGATAACAGAAGGCATTGTAGGGAAACCCTGCTTTTCAGGAGGATTGTGGACTTGAAACCTTGCAATTCCACAGGACTTCAGACGGTGGACCAGTGTCTGCTCAATACCAAAAGAAGGGAGGTGGGGAGTGGCGTGGAGCGGGTAGAGGCAGTGGGGTGGGGGGGGGCGTTAGACGTGGGGAAGGAAGTACTGGTGGGGAGGGGAGGTATTAATTGGGAAGGGGATAAAGGTGGGGAGATACTAGGAACATAGGAAGAAACATAGGAACAGGAGGAGGTCATTCAGCCCCTCGAGCCTGTTCCGCCATTCAATTAGATCATGGCTGATCTGTATCTCAACTCCATTTACCGGCCTTGGTTCCGTAACCCTTAATACCCGTACCTAACAAAAATCTATCAATCTCAGTTTTGAAATTTTCAATTGACCCCCAGCCTCAACAGATTTTTTTGGGGGGGGTGGGGGGAGAAAGAGTTCCAGATTTCCACTCCCCTTTGTGTAAGGAAGTGCTTCCTGACATCACCCTGAATGGCCTAGCTCTAATTTTAAGGTCGTACCCCCTTGTTCTGGGCTCCCCCACCAGAGGAAATAGTTTCTCTCTATCTACCCTATCAAATCCTTTAATCATCTTAAACACCTCAATTAGATCACCCCTTAATCTTCTATATTTAAGGGAATACAAGCCTAGTATGTGTAACCTGTCCTCATCGTTTAACCATTTTAGCATTCTGGTGAATCTGCGCTGCAGCCTCCAAAGCCAGTATATCCTTCCTGAGGTGCGGAGCCCAGAACTGAACACAGTCTCCAGATGGGGTCTAACCAGAGCTTTATATAAACTCTAACACCCCTTTGTATTCCAGCCCTCTTGAGATAAAGGCCAACATTCTATCAACCTTTTAAATTATTTTTTATACTTGTCCACAAGCTTTTAGTGATTTCTGTACTTGAATCCCTAAATCTCTCTGCTCCTCCACAGTTCCTAGCTTCTCACCATTTATAAAATACTCTGATCTATCTTTGTTGGGTCCAAAGAGGATGGCCTCAGACTTCCCCACATTGAACTCCATCTGACACGGTTTTGCCCACTCACTTAATCTATCAATGTCCCATTGCAACTTTCTGCTCCCATCTACACTTTTTACCGTGCTACCTAACTTGATGTCGTCAGTAAACTTAAGTCATTTATAAATATAATGAAAAGCTGAGGCCCCAGTACAGATCCCTGAGGGACACCACTAGTCATATCCTGCCAATTTGAGTACATACCCATTATCCCTATTCTCTGTCTCCTACCTCCTGACCAATTCCCATGTCAATAGGTTGCCTCCAATTCCATGCACTCTCATTTTTGTTAACAGTCTTTTATGTGGAACGTTATCAAATGCATTCCGGAAGTCCACATGAATAACATCCATGGACACTCCCTTATCTATCACGTTTGTTACCTTCTCAAAAAATTCAACCAGGTTCGTGAGACATGACTTACCCTTTATAAATCTATGCTGGCGCTCTCTGATCAGTTCATGTTTGTCCAAGTGCTCAGTCGCTCTGTCCCCAATAACAGATTCTAGTAACTTCCCCACAACTGACGTTAGACTAATAGGTCTATAATTTCATGGTTTCTCCCTCCCACCCTTCTTAAATATTTACAGTGGAGGCATGCTGGACACCCCAAGGAAACTAATTTTGGGGTATGGACTCACCATAATTAACATAAGCGAATTAACAGTAATGAAGAAAGTAATGGCACTAAAGAGTGACAAATCCCCAGGACCAGATGGTTTCCATCCCAGGGTTTTAAAGGAAGTAGGTGAGAACATTGCAGATGCCCTAACTATAATCTTCCAAAGTTCTCTTGATTCAGGAACCGTTCCTTTAGATTTGAAAATTGCAGGTGTCACTCTGAGAGAGTGAAACTAGGGAATTATAGACCAGTTAGCCTGACATCTGTTGGGAAATTACTAGAGTCTATAATTAAGGATAGAGTGACTGAACACCGTGAAAATTTTCAGCTGATCAGAGAGAGCCAGCATGGATTTGTAAAGGGTAGGTCATGCCTGATGAACCGATTGAATTTTTTGAAGAAGTGACTAAAATAGCGGACAGGGGAATGTCTATATGGACTTCCAGAAAGCATTAGTAAGAATCTGTCAGCTAAAGTTGTAGCTCATGGAATTGAGGGCAAATTATTGACCTGGTTAGGAAATTGGTTGAGCGACAGGAGACAGAGAGTAGGGATAATGGGCAGGTACTCAAATTGGCAGGATGTGACCAGTGGTGTCCCACAGGGATCTGTGATGGGGCCTCAACTATTCACTGTATTTATTAACTATTTAGATGACGGGATAGAGAGCCACATATCTAAGTTTGCCGATGACGCAAAGATAGGCAGCTTTGTAAGCAGTGTAGATGGAAGCACAAAGTTAGAGAGAGATATTAATAAAGTGAATGGGCAAAACTGTGGCTAATGGATTTCAATGTAGGCAAGTGTGAGGTCATCCACTTTGGACCATAAAGGAAAGATCAGAGTACTTTCTAAATGGTGAAAAGCTCGAAACAGTGGAGGTCCAAAGAGACTTAGGGGTCTACGTACATAATCATTAAAATGTCACGGACAGGTACAGAAAATAAGGGGTGATTTGATCGACGTTTTCAAGATATTAAGGGGAACTGAGAGGGTATATAGAGATAAACTATTTCCGCTGGTTGGGGAGTCTAGGACTAGGGGATCTAGCCTATAAATTAGGCGTGAAGTTGGGAAACACTTCTACACACAAAGGGTGGTAGAAGTTTGTAACTCTCTTCCGTAAACAGCAGTTGATGCTAGCTCAATTTTAAATCTGAGATGGATAGATTTTTGTTAACCAAAGGTATTAAGGGATACGTGGCTAAGGCGGGTATATGGAGTTAGGTCACAAATCAGCCATGAATGGAGGAATAGGCTGGAAGGGCTAATTGGCCTGCTTCTGTTGTTATGTTCCTATGAGTGACATTGGCTATTTTGCAATCCTGAATCAAGAGAGTTTTGGAAGATCATGATTAAAGAATCTGCAATTTCCTCACCCACTTCTAATACCCTGGGATGGAAACCATCGGGTCTTGGAGATTTATTAATCTTCAGTCTCATTATCTTTCCCATTACCATTTTTAAAACTTTTATGAAGTCTAGTAAGATCCTCCCCTTGATTTATTTTTATTTTTCCTTGTATCTCTTGTACTTTATCCTCATCCTCCACTGTGAAGACCGATACAAAGTAATTATTTGACAATCAGCCATTTCCTGATTCCCAATTACAGTACCGCCTGCGTCTGTCATGAAGGGGCCCACATTATTTTTAACCACCCTCTTTCTCTTAATATACTTGTAAAAACCTTTAGTGTTGTCCTTGATATTCCTCTCAAGCTTTTCCCCGTATTCCCTTTTTGCAGCTCTTACCACTTTCTTTATATCCCTTTGCTGTTCCTTATATCTCTCCCCGTCCCCGGGATCTCTATTGTTCTTTACCTGCATATAAGCCCTTTCTTTAGCCTTATATTATCTCTCACTTCCTTTATTGACTAAGGTTATTTCATTACATACATAGAGCTCTTGCCCTTCAGGAGTATATGCAGGTCTTGTATCATACCAAATCCTGGTTGGGGAGGGGATAGAAGTGGGGAGGGCAGGTACTGTGGGGAGGGGTTGGAAGTTAGCAAGGGGGGTAGAGTTGGGGGGGGAGGTACTATTTGGGAAGGAGGAACAGTTGGGGAAGGGTAGAGGAGGGGAGGGTGGGTATAGAGGGAGGGGAGGTACTGGTTGGGAAGGGAGTATTGATTGGGGAGGGGATTAGAGGGGGTAGGGTAGTTACTGGTTGGGGTGGGGTAGAAGACTGGAGGGTTGCAAAGGTGGGGAGGGCAGCACTGGTTCGGGAGGGGGGTAGAGGGAGGGAGAATAGGTACTGGTTGGGAAGAGGTGGGGAGGGGAGGTACTGGTTGGGGAGTGGGGTAGAGGTAGGGTGGAGAGGAGGTACTGGTTGGGAGGGTAGGTACTAATTGAGAAGGGGGTTAGAGGTGGGGTGGGTGGTGCTGGTTGGGCAGGGGAGGGGAGATACTGGTTGGGAAGGGAGTAGAGATGGGGTGGGAGTTACTGGTTGGGGAGGGGAGCAGATATGGACTGGGGAGATACTAGTTGCGGAGATGGTAGAGGTGGGGAGGGGAGATGCTAGTTTTTTTTTATTCGTTCATGGGATGTGGGCGTCGCTGGCGAGGCCGGCATTTATTGCCCTTGAGAAGGTGGTGGTGAGCCGCCTTCTTGAACCGCTGCAGTCTGTGTGGTGAAGGTTCTCCCACAGTGCTGTTAGGAAGGGAGTTCCAGGATTTTGACCCAGCGACGATGAAGGAACGGCGATATATTTCCAAGTCAGAATGGTGTGTGACTTGGAGGGGAACGTGCAGGTGGTGTTGTTCACATGTACCTGCTGCCCTTGTCCTTCTAGGTGGTAGAGGTCGCGGGTTTGGGAGGTGCTGTCGAAGAAGCCTTGGCGAATTGCTGCAGTGGATCCTGTGGATCGTACACACTGCAGCCACAGTGCGCCAGTGGTGAAGGGAGTGAATGTTTAGGGTGGTGGATGGGGTGCCGATTAAGCGGGCTGCTTTATCGTGGATGGTGTTGAGCTTCTTGAGTGTTGTTGGAGCTGCACTCATCCAGGCAAGTGGAGAGTATTCCATCACACTCCTGACTTGTGCCTTGTAGATGGTGGAAAGGCTTTGGGGAGTCAGGAGGTGAGTCACTCGCCGCAGAATACCCAGCCTAATACTAGTTGGGAATGGGGAAGAGGGGGATAGAGATGGGAAGGGAGATATTGGTTAGGAAGGGGGTTGAGGGTGGAGGGAAGGTACTGGTTGGGAAGGGGGTCGAAGGGGGAGGATAGGTACTGGTTGGGAAGGTAGAGGGGTGAGGGGAGTACTGGTTGGGAAGGGGATAGAGGGGGGAGGGGAGTGCTGGTTGGGAAGAGGGTAGGGGGGGAGGGGAGGTACTTGTTGGGAAGGGGCAGAGGAAGGGAGGGTGGTACAGCTGAGGAGGGTGGGTCCCGAGCCTGTATTTGTTGTACTGACTGTAGTTTCCGGTCCTGTATTTACTGTGAGGACTGTACGATCAGGCTCTGTATTCAGTGTACAGACTATAGGTTCCGGTTCTGTATTCACTGTTAGGGCTGTCGGTTCCCGTCCTGTATTTAGTGTGCGGGCTGTAGGTTCCAGTCCCGAATTTAGTGTGCGGTGTGTAGGTTCTGTTTCTGCATTTATTGTGTGGACTGTCAGCTCTAGTACTGAGTTTACTGTGCGAAGTGTCGGCTCTGGTACTGAGTTTACTGTGCTTAGTGTCGGCTCTGGTACTGAGTTTACTGTGCTTAGTGTCGGCTCTGGTACTGAGTTTACTGTGCGGACTGTCGGCTCTGGTACTGAGTTTACTGTGCGAAGTGTCGGCTCTGGTACTGAGTTTACTGTGCGAAGTGTCGGCTCTGGTACTGAGTTTACTGTGCGAAGTGTCGGCTCTGGTACTGAGTTTACTGTGCGGAGTGTCGGCTCTGGTACTGAGTTTACTGTGCGGACTGTCGGCTCTGGTACTGAGTTTACTGTGTGGACTGTCGGCTCTGGAACTGAGTTTACTGTGCGGACTGTCGGCTCTGGTACTGAGTTTACTGTGCGAAGTGTCGGCTCTGGTACTGAGTTTACTGTGCGGACTGTCGGCTCTGGTACTGAGTTTACTGTGCGGACTGTCGGCTCTGGTACTGAGTTTACTGTGTGGACTGTCGGCTCTGGTACTGAGTTTACTGTGCTTAGTGTCGGCTATGGTACTGAGTTTACTGTGCGGACTGTCTGCTCTGGTACTGAGTTTACTGTGCTGAGTGTCGGCTCTGGTACTGAGTTTACTGTGCTTAGTGTCGGCTCTGGTACTGAGTTTACTGTGCGGACTGTCGGCTCTGGTACTGAGTTTACTGTGCTTAGTGTCGGCTCTGGTTCTGAGTTTACTGTGCGAAGTGTCGGCTCTGGTACTGAGTTTACTGTGTGGACTGTCGACTCTGGTACTGAGTTTACTGTGTGGACTGTCGACTCTGGTACTGAGTTTACTGTGCGGACTGTCGGCTCTGGTACTGAGTTTACTGTGCTTAGTGTCGGCTCTGGTACTGAGTTTACTGTGCTTAGTGTCGGCTCTGGTACTGAGTTTACTGTGCGGACTGTCGGCTCTGGTACTGAGTTTACTGTGCAGACTGTCGGCTCTGGTACTGAGTTTACTGTGCTTAGTGTCGGCTCTGGTACTGAGTTTACTGTGCGGACTGTCGGCTCTGGTACTGAGTTTACTGTGCGGACTGTCGGCTCTGGTACTGAGTTTACTGTGCTTAGTGTCGGCTCTGGTACTGAGTTTACTGTGCTTAGTGTCGGCTCTGGTACTGAGTTTACTGTGCGGACTGTTGGCTCTGGTACTGAGTTTACTGTGTGGACTGTCGGCTCTGGTACTGAGTTTACTGTGCTTCGTGTCGGCTCTGGTACTGAGTTTACTGTGCTTAGTGTCGGCTCTGGTACTGAGTTTACTGTGTGGACTGTCGGCTCTGGTACTGAGTTTACTGTGCGGACTGTCGGCTCTGGTACTGAGTTTACTGTGCTTAGTGTCGGCTCTGGTACTGAGTTTACTGTGCGGACTGTCGGCTCTGGTACTGAGTTTACTGTGTGGACTGTCGGCTCTGGTACTGAGTTTACTGTGCGAAGTGTCGGCTATGGTACTGAGTTTACTGTGTGGACTGTCGGCTCTGGTACTGAGTTTACTGTGCGGACTGTCGGCTCTGGTACTGAGTTTACTGTGCGGACTGTCGGCTCTGGTACTGAGTTTACTGTGCGGAGTGTCGGCTCTGGTACTGAGTTTACTGTGCTTAGTGTCGGCTCTGGTACTGAGTTTACTGTGCTTAGTGTCGGCTCTGGTACTGAGTTTATTGTGCGGACTGTTGGCTCTGGTACTGAGTTTACTGTGCTTAGTGTCGGTTCTGGTACTGAGTTTATTGTGCGGACTGTCGGCTCTGGTACTGAGCTTATTGTGCGGACTGTCGGCTCTGGTACTGAGTTTACTGTGCGGACTGTCGGCTCTGGTACTGAGTTTACTGTGCTTAGTGTCGGCTCTGGTACTGAGTTTATTGTGCGGACTGTCGGCTCTGGTACTGAGCTTATTGTGCGGACTGTCGGCTCTGGTACTGAGTTTACTGTGCTTAGTGTCGGCTCTGGTACTGAGTTTATTGTGCGGACTGTCGGCTCTGGTACTGAGTTTACTGTGCTTAGTGTCGGCTCTGGTACTGAGTTTACTGTGCGGACTGTCGGCTCTGGTACTGAGTTTACTGTGCTTCGTGTCGGCTCTGGTACTGAGTTTACTGTGCTTAGTGTCGACTCTGGTACTGAGTTTACTGTGCGGACTGTCGGCTCTGGTACTGAGTTTACTGTGCTTAGTGTCGGCTCTGGTACTGAGTTTACTGTGCTTAGTGTCGGCTCTGGTACTGAGTTTACTGTGCTTAGTGTCGGCTCTGGTACTGAGTTTACTGTGCGGACTGTCGGCTCTGGTACTGAGTTTACTGTGCGGACTGTCGGCTCTGGTACTGAGTTTACTGTGCTTAGTGTCGGCTCTGGTACTGAGTTTACTGTGCTTAGTGTCGGCTCTGGTACTGAGTTTACTGTGCGGACTGTTGGCTCTGGTACTGAGTTTACTGTGTGGACTGTCGGCTCTGGTACTGAGTTTACTGTGCTTCGTGTCGGCTCTGGTACTGAGTTTACTGTGCTTAGTGTCGGCTCTGGTACTGAGTTTACTGTGCTTAGTGTCGGCTCTGGTACTGAGTTTACTGTGCGGACTGTCGGCTCTGGTACTGAGTTTACTGTGCTTAGTGTCGGCTCTGGTACTGAGTTTACTGTGCGGACTGTCGGCTCGGGTACTGAGTTTACTGTGCGGACTGTCGGCTCTGGTACTGAGTTTACTGTGCTTAGTGTCGGCTCTGGTACTGAGTTTACTGTGCTTAGTGTCGGCTCTGGTACTGAGTTTACTGTGCGAAGTGTCGGCTCTGGTACTGAGTTTACTGTGCGGACTGTCGGCTCTGGTACTGAGTTTACTGTGCGGACTGTCGGCTCTGGTACTGAGTTTACTGTGCTTAGTGTCGGCTCTGGTACTGAGTTTACTGTGCGAAGTGTCGGCTCTGGTACTGAGTTTACTGTGTGGACTGTCGGCTCTGGTACTGAGTTTACTGTGCGAAGTGTCGGCTATGGTACTGAGTTTACTGTGTGGACTGTCGGCTCTGGTACTGAGTTTACTGTGCGGACTGTCGGCTCTGGTACTGAGTTTACTGTGCGGACTGTCGGCTCTGGTACTGAGTTTACTGTGCGGAGTGTCGGCTCTGGTACTGAGTTTACTGTGCTTAGTGTCGGCTCTGGTACTGAGTTTACTGTGCTTAGTGTCGGCTCTGGTACTGAGTTT
Organism: Heptranchias perlo; assembly: GCF_035084215.1. Lineage (NCBI taxonomy): Eukaryota > Metazoa > Chordata > Chondrichthyes > Hexanchiformes > Hexanchidae > Heptranchias > Heptranchias perlo. The sequence goes on from NC_090342.1 coordinate 57,676,018, forward strand.
ATTGTGCGGACTGTTGGCTCTGGTACTGAGTTTACTGTGCTTAGTGTCGGTTCTGGTACTGAGTTTATTGTGCGGACTGTCGGCTCTGGTACTGAGCTTATTGTGCGGACTGTCGGCTCTGGTACTGAGTTTACTGTGCGGACTGTCGGCTCTGGTACTGAGTTTACTGTGCTTAGTGTCGGCTCTGGTACTGAGTTTATTGTGCAGACTGTCGGCTCTGGTACTGAGCTTATTGTGCGGACTGTCGGCTCTGGTACTGAGTTTACTGTGCTTAGTGTCGGCTCTGGTACTGAGTTTATTGTGCGGACTGTCGGCTCTGGTACTGAGTTTACTGTGCTTAGTGTCGGCTCTGGTACTGAGTTTACTGTGCGGACTGTCGGCTCTGGTACTGAGTTTACTGTGCTTCGTGTCGGCTCTGGTACTGAGTTTACTGTGCTTAGTGTCGGCTCTGGTACTGAGTTTACTGTGCGGACTGTCGGCTCTGGTACTGGGTTTACTGTGCTTAGTGTCGGCTCTGGTACTGAGTTTACTGTGCGGACTGTTGGCTCTGGTACTGAGTTTACTGTGCTTAGTGTCGGCTCTGGTACTGAGTTTACTGTGCGGACTGTCGTCTCTGGTACTGAGTTTACTGTGCTTAGTGTCGGCTCTGGTACTGAGTTTACTGTGCTTAGTGTCGGCTATTGTACTGAGTTTACTGCGTGGACTGTCGGCTCTGGTACTGAGTTTACTGTGCTTAGTGTCGGCTCTGGTACTGAGTTTACTGTGCGGACTGTCGGCTCTGGTACTGAGTTTACTGTGCGGACTGTCGGCTCTGGTACTGAGTTTACTGTGCTTAGTGTCGGCTCTGGTACTGAGTTTACTGTGCGGACTGTCGGCGCTGGTACTGAGTTTACTGTGCGGACTGTCAGCTCTGGTACTGAGTTTACTGTGCTTAGTGTCGGCTCTGGTACTGAGTTTACTGTGCTTAGTGTCGGCTCTGGTACTGAGTTTACTGTGCTTAGTGTCGGCTCTGGTACTGAGTTTATTGTGCCTAGTGTCGGCTCTGGTACTGAGTTTACTGTGCGGACTATCGGCTCTGGTACTGAGTTTACTGTGCGGACTGTCGGCTCTGGTACTGAGTTTACTGTGCGGACTGTCGGCTCTGGTACTGAGTTTACTGTGCTTAGTGTCGGCTCTGGTACTGAGTTTACTGTGCGGACTGTCGGCTCTGGTACTGAGTTTACTGTGCGGACTGTCAGCTCTGGTACTGAGTTTACTGTGCTTAGTGTCGGCTCTGGTACTGAGTTTACTGTGCTTAGTGTCGGCTCTGGTACTGAGTTTACTGTGCTTAGTGTCGGCTCTGGTACTGAGTTTATTGTGCCTAGTGTCGGCTCTGGTACTGAGTTTACTGTGCGGACTATCGGCTCTGGTACTGAGTTTACTGTGCGGACTGTCGGCTCTGGTACTGAGTTTACTGTGCTTAGTGTCGGCTCTGGTACTGGGTTTACTGTGCTTAGTGTCGGCTCTGGTACTGAGTTTACTGTGCGGACTGTCGGCTCTGGTACTGAGTTTACTGTGCGGACTGTCGGCTCTGGTACTGGGTTTACTGTGCTTAGTGTCGGCTCTGGTACTGAGTTTACTGTGCTTAGTGTCGGCTCTGGTACTGAGTTTACTGTGCGGACTGTCAGCTCTGGTACTGAGTTTACTGTGCTTAGTGTCGGCTCTGGTACTGAGTTTACTGTGCTTAGTGTCGGCTCTGGTACTGAGTTTACTGTGTGAACTGTCGGCTCTGGTACTGAGTTTACTGTGCGGACTGTCGGCTCTGGTACTGAGTTTACTGTGCTAAGTGTCGGCTCTGGTACTGAGTTTACTGTGCGGACTGTCGGCTCTGGTACTGAGTTTACTGTGTGGACTGTCGGCTCTGGTACTGAGTTTACTGTGTGGACTGTCGACTCTGGTACTGAGTTTACTGTGCTTAGTGTCGGCTCTGGTACTGAGTTTACTGTGCGGACTGTCGGCTCTGGTACTGAGTTTACTGTGCGGAGTGTCGGCTCTGGTACTGAGTTTACTGTGCAAAGTGTCGGCTCTGGTACTGGGTTTACTGTGCGAAGTGTCGGCTCTGGTACTGAGTTTACTGTGCGAAGTGTCGGCTCTGGTACTGGGTTTACTGTGCGAAGTGTCGGCTCTGGTACTGAGTTTACTGTGCGAAGTTTCGGCTCTGGTACTGAGTTTACTGTGCTTAGTGTCGGCTCTGGTTCTGAGTTTACTGTGCGAAGTGTCGGCTCTGGTACTGGGTTTACTGTGCGAAGTGTCGGCTCTGGTACTGAGTTTACTGTGCGAAGTTTCGGCTCTGGTACTGAGTTTACTGTGCTTAGTGTCGGCTCTGGTACTGAGTTTACTGTGCTTAGTGTCGGCTCTGGTACTGAGTTTACTGTGCGGACTGTCGGCTCTGGTACTGAGTTTACTGTGCTTAGTGTCGGCTCTGGTACTGAGTTTACTGTGCGGACTGTCGGCTCTGGTACTGAGTTTACTGTGCTTAGTGTCGGCTCTGGTACTGAGTTTACTGTGCTTAGTGTCGGCTCTGGTACTGAGTTTATTGTGCGGACTGTCGGCTCTGGTACTGAGTTTACTGTGCTTAGTGTCGGCTCTGGTACTGAGTTTACTGTGCGGACTGTCGGCTCTGGTACTGGGTTTACTGTGCTTAGTGTCGGCTCTGGTACTGAGTTTACTGTGCGGACTGTCGGCTCTGGTACTGAGTTTACTGTGCGGACTGTCGGCTCTGGTACTGAGTTTACTGTGCGGACTGTCGGCTCTGGTACTGAGTTTACTGTGCTTAGTGTCGGCTCTGGTACTGAGTTTATTGTGCGGACTGTCGGCTCTGGTACTGAGTTTACTGTGCTTCGTGTCGGCTCTGGTACTGAGTTTACTGTGCGGACTGTCGGCTCTGGTACTGAGTTTACTGTGCGGACTGTCGGCTCTGGTACTGAGTTTACTGTGCGAAGTGTCGGCTCTGGTACTGAGTTTACTGTGCGGAGTGTCTGCTCTGGTTCTGAGTTTACTGTGCGAAGTGTCGGCTCTGGTACTGAGTTTACTGTGCGAAGTGTCGGCTCTGGTACTGAGTTTACTGTGCGAAGTGTCGGCTCTGGTACTGAGTTTACTGTGCGAAGTGTCGGCTCTGGTACTGAGTTTACTGTGCTTAGTGTCGGCTCTGGTACTGAGTTTATTGTGCGGACTGTCGGCTCTGGTACTGAGTTTACTGTGCTTAGTGTCGGCTCTGGTACTGAGTTTATTGTGCGGACTGTCGGCTCTGGTACTGAGCTTATTGTGCGGACTGTCGGCTCTGGTACTGAGTTTACTGTGCTTAGTGTCGTCTCTGGTACTGAGTTTATTGTGCGGACTGTCGGCTCTGGTACTGAGTTTACTGTGCGGACTGTCGGCTCTGGTACTGAGTTTACTGTGCTCAGTGTCGGCTCTGGTACTGAGTTTACTGTGCGGACTGTCGGCTCTGGTACTGAGTTTACTGTGCGGACTGTCGTCTCTGGTACTGAGTTTACTGTGCTTAGTGTCGGCTCTGGTACTGAGTTTACTGTGCGGACTGTCGGCTCTGGTACTGAGTTTACTGTGCTTAGTGTCGGCTCTGGTACTGAGTTGACTGTGCGGACTGTCGGCTCTGGTACTGAGTTTACTGTGCGGACTGTCGGCTCTGGTACTGAGTTTACTGTGCGGACTGTCGGCTCTGGTACTGAGTTTACTGTGCTTAGTGTCGGCTCTGGTACTGAGTTTATTGTGCGGACTGTCGGCTCTGGTACTGAGTTTACTGTGCTTCGTGTCGGCTCTGGTACTGAGTTTATTGTGCGGACTGTCGGCTCTGGTACTGAGTTTACTGTGCTTCGTGTCGGCACTGGTACTGAGTTTACTGTGCGAAGTGTCGGCTCTGGTACTGAGTTTACTGTGCGGAGTGTCTGCTCTGGTTCTGAGTTTACTGTGCGAAGTGTCGGCTCTGGTACTGAGTTTACTGTGCGAAGTGTCGGCTCTGGTACTGAGTTTACTGTGCGAAGTGTCGGCTCTGGTACTGAGTTTACTGTGCGAAGTGTCGGCTCTGGTCCTGAGTTTACTGTGCTTAGTGTCGGCTCTGGTACTGAGTTTATTGTGCGGACTGTCGGCTCTGGTACTGAGTTTACTGTGCTTAGTGTCGGCTCTGGTACTGAGTTTATTGTGCGGACTGTCGGCTCTGGTACTGAGCTTATTGTGCGGACTGTCGGCTCTGGTACTGAGTTTACTGTGCTTAGTGTCGTCTCTGGTACTGAGTTTATTGTGCGGACTGTCGGCTCTGGTACTGAGCTTATTGTGCGGACTGTCGGCTCTGGTACTGGGTTTACTGTGCTTAGTGTCGGCTCTGGTACTGAGTTTACTGTGCGGACTGTTGGCTCTGGTACTGAGTTTACTGTGCTTAGTGTCGGCTCTGGTACTGAGTTTACTGTGCGGACTGTCGTCTCTGGTACTGAGTTTACTGTGCTTAGTGTCGGCTCTGGTACTGAATTTACTGTGCTTAGTGTCGGCGATTGTACTGAGTTTACTGCGTGGACTGTCGGCTCTGGTACTGAGTTTACTGTTCTTAGTGTCGGCTCTGGTACTGAGTTTACTGTGCGGACTGTCGGCTCTGGTACTGAGTTTACTGTGCTTAGTGTCGGCTCTGGTACTGAGTTTACTGTGCTTAGTGTCGGCTCTGGTACTGAGTTTACTGTGCTTAGTGTCGGCTCTGGTACTGAGTTTATTGTGCTTAGTGTCGGCTCTGGTACTGAGTTTACTGTGCGGACTGTCGGCTCTGGTACTGAGTTTACTGTGCGGACTGTCGGCTCTGGTACTGAGTTTACTGTGCTTAGTGTCGGCTCTGGTACTGGGTTTACTGTGCGAAGTGTCGGCTCTGGTACTGAGTTTACTGTGCGAAGTTTCGGCTCTGGTACTGAGTTTACTGTGCTTAGTGTCGGCTCTGGTTCTGAGTTTACTGTGCGAAGTGTCGGCTCTGGTACTGGGTTTACTGTGCGAAGTGTCGGCTCTGGTACTGAGTTTACTGTGCGAAGTTTCGGCTCTGGTACTGAGTTTACTGTGCTTAGTGTCGGCTCTGGTACTGAGTTTACTGTGCTTAGTGTCGGCTCTGGTACTGAGTTTACTGTGCGGACTGTCGGCTCTGGTACTGAGTTTACTGTGCTTAGTGTCGGCTCTGGTACTGAGTTTACTGTGCTCAGTGTCGGCTCTGGTACTGAGTTTATTGTGCGGACTGTCGGCTCTGGTACTGAGTTTACTGTGCTTAGTGTCGGCTCTGGTACTGAGTTTACTGTGCGGACTGTCGGCTCTGGTACTGGGTTTACTGTGCTTAGTGTCGGCTCTGGTACTGAGTTTACTGTGCTTAGTGTCGGCTCTGGTACTGAGTTTACTGTGCGGACTGTCGGCTCTGGTACTGAGTTTACTGTGCGGACTGTCGGCTCTGGTACTGAGTTTACTGTGCGGACTGTCGGCTCTGGTACTGAGTTTACTGTGCTTAGTGTCGGCTCTGGTACTGAGTTTATTGTGCGGACTGTCGGCTCTGGTACTGAGTTTACTGTGCTTCGTGTCGGCTCTGGTACTGAGTTTACTGTGCGGACTGTCGGCTCTGGTACTGAGTTTACTGTGCGGACTGTCGGCTCTGGTACTGAGTTTACTGTGCGAAGTGTCGGCTCTGGTACTGAGTTTACTGTGCGGAGTGTCTGCTCTGGTTCTGAGTTTACTGTGCGAAGTGTCGGCTCTGGTACTGAGTTTACTGTGCGAAGTGTCGGCTCTGGTACTGAGTTTACTGTGCGAAGTGTCGGCTCTGGTACTGAGTTTACTGTGCGAAGTGTCGGCTCTGGTACTGAGTTTACTGTGCTTAGTGTCGGCTCTGGTACTGAGTTTATTGTGCGGACTGTCGGCTCTGGTACTGAGTTTACTGTGCTTAGTGTCGGCTCTGGTACTGAGTTTATTGTGCGGACTGTCGGCTCTGGTACTGAGCTTATTGTGCGGACTGTCGGCTCTGGTACTGAGTTTACTGTGCTTAGTGTCGTCTCTGGTACTGAGTTTATTGTGCGGACTGTCGGCTCTGGTACTGAGTTTACTGTGCTTAGTGTCGGCTCTGGTACTGAGTTTACTGTGCGGACTGTCGGCTCTGGTACTGAGTTTACTGTGCTTAGTGTCGGCTCTGGTACTGAGTTTACTGTGCAGACTGTCGGCTCTGGTACTGAGTTTACTGTGCGGACTGTCGTCTCTGGTACTGAGTTTACTGTGCTTAGTGTCGGCTCTGGTACTGAGTTTACTGTGCGGACTGTCGGCTCTGGTACTGAGTTTACTGTGCTTAGTGTCGGCTCTGGTACTGAGTTGACTGTGCGGACTGTCGGCTCTGGTACTGAGTTTACTGTGCGGACTGTCGGCTCTGGTACTGAGTTTACTGTGCTTAGTGTCGGCTCTGGTACTGAGTTTACTGTGCGGACTGTCGGCTCTGGTACTGAGTTTACTGTGCTTAGTGTCGTCTCTGGTACTGAGTTTACTGTGCGGACTGTCGGCTCTGGTACTGAGTTTACTGTGCGGACTGTCGGCTCTGGTACTGAGTTTACTGTGCTTAGTGTCGGCTCTGGTACTGGGTTTACTGTGCGAAGTGTCGGCTCTGGTACTGAGTTTACTGTGCGAAGTTTCGGCTCTGGTACTGAGTTTACTGTGCTTAGTGTCGGCTCTGGTTCTGAGTTTACTGTGCGAAGTGTCGGCTCTGGTACTGGGTTTACTGTGCGAAGTGTCGGCTCTGGTACTGAGTTTACTGTGCGAAGTTTCGGCTCTGGTACTGAGTTTACTGTGCTTAGTGTCGGCTCTGGTACTGAGTTTACTGTGCTTAGTGTCGGCTCTGGTACTGAGTTTACTGTGCGGACTGTCGGCTCTGGTACTGAGTTTACTGTGCTTAGTGTCGGCTCTGGTACTGAGTTTACTGTGCGGACTGTCGGCTCTGGTACTGAGTTTACTGTGCTTAGTGTCGGCTCTGGTACTGAGTTTACTGTGCTTAGTGTCGGCTCTGGTACTGAGTTTATTGTGCGGACTGTCGGCTCTGGTACTGAGTTTACTGTGCTTAGTGTCGGCTCTGGTACTGAGTTTACTGTGCGGACTGTCGGCTCTGGTACTGGGTTTACTGTGCTTAGTGTCGGCTCTGGTACTGAGTTTACTGTGCTTAGTGTCGGCTCTGGTACTGAGTTTACTGTGCGGACTGTCGGCTCTGGTACTGAGTTTACTGTGCGGACTGTCGGCTCTGGTACTGAGTTTACTGTGCGGACTGTCGGCTCTGGTACTGAGTTTACTGTGCTTAGTGTCGGCTCTGGTACTGAGTTTATTGTGCGGACTGTCGGCTCTGGTACTGAGTTTACTGTGCTTCGTGTCGGCTCTGGTACTGAGTTTACTGTGCGGACTGTCGGCTCTGGTACTGAGTTTACTGTGCGGACTGTCGGCTCTGGTACTGAGTTTACTGTGCGAAGTGTCGGCTCTGGTACTGAGTTTACTGTGCGGAGTGTCTGCTCTGGTTCTGAGTTTACTGTGCGAAGTGTCGGCTCTGGTACTGAGTTTACTGTGCGAAGTGTCGGCTCTGGTACTGAGTTTACTGTGCGAAGTGTCGGCTCTGGTACTGAGTTTACTGTGCGAAGTGTCGGCTCTGGTACTGAGTTTACTGTGCTTAGTGTCGGCTCTGGTACTGAGTTTATTGTGCGGACTGTCGGCTCTGGTACTGAGTTTACTGTGCTTAGTGTCGGCTCTGGTACTGAGTTTATTGTGCGGACTGTCGGCTCTGGTACTGAGCTTATTGTGCGGACTGTCGGCTCTGGTACTGAGTTTACTGTGCTTAGTGTCGTCTCTGGTACTGAGTTTATTGTGCGGACTGTCGGCTCTGGTACTGAGTTTACTGTGCTTAGTGTCGGCTCTGGTACTGAGTTTACTGTGCGGACTGTCGGCTCTGGTACTGAGTTTACTGTGCTTAGTGTCGGCTCTGGTACTGAGTTTACTGTGCGGACTGTCGGCTCTGGTACTGAGTTTACTGTGCGGACTGTCGTCTCTGGTACTGAGTTTACTGTGCTTAGTGTCGGCTCTGGTACTGAGTTTACTGTGCTTAGTGTCGGCTCTGGTACTGAGTTTACTGTGCTTAGTGTCGGCTCTGGTACTGAGTTGACTGTGCGGACTGTCGGCTCTGGTACTGAGTTTACTGTGCGGACTGTCGGCTCTGGTACTGAGTTTACTGTGCGGACTGTCGGCTCTGGTACTGAGTTTACTGTGCTTAGTGTCGGCTCTGGTACTGAGTTTATTGTGCGGACTGTCGGCTCTGGTACTGAGTTTACTGTGCTTCGTGTCGGCTCTGGTACTGAGTTTATTGTGCGGACTGTCGGCTCTGGTACTGAGTTTACTGTGCTTCGTGTCGGCTCTGGTACTGAGTTTACTGTGCGAAGTGTCGGCTCTGGTACTGAGTTTACTGTGCGGAGTGTCTGCTCTGGTTCTGAGTTTACTGTGCGAAGTGTCGGCTCTGGTACTGAGTTTACTGTGCGAAGTGTCGGCTCTGGTACTGAGTTTACTGTGCGAAGTGTCGGCTCTGGTACTGAGTTTACTGTGCGAAGTGTCGGCTCTGGTCCTGAGTTTACTGTGCTTAGTGTCGGCTCTGGTACTGAGTTTATTGTGCGGACTGTCGGCTCTGGTACTGAGTTTACTGTGCTTAGTGTCGGCTCTGGTACTGAGTTTATTGTGCGGACTGTCGGCTCTGGTACTGAGCTTATTGTGCGGACTGTCGGCTCTGGTACTGAGTTTACTGTGCTTAGTGTCGTCTCTGGTACTGAGTTTATTGTGCGGACTGTCGGCTCTGGTACTGAGCTTATTGTGCGGACTGTCGGCTCTGGTACTGGGTTTACTGTGCTTAGTGTCGGCTCTGGTACTGAGTTTACTGTGCGGACTGTTGGCTCTGGTACTGAGTTTACTGTGCTTAGTGTCGGCTCTGGTACTGAGTTTACTGTGCGGACTGTCGTCTCTGGTACTGAGTTTACTGTGCTTAGTGTCGGCTCTGGTACTGAATTTACTGTGCTTAGTGTCGGCGATTGTACTGAGTTTACTGCGTGGACTGTCGGCTCTGGTACTGAGTTTACTGTTCTTAGTGTCGGCTCTGGTACTGAGTTTACTGTGCGGACTGTCGGCTCTGGTACTGAGTTTACTGTGCGGACTGTCGGCTCTGGTACTGAGTTTACTGTGCTTAGTGTCGGCTCTGGTACTGAGTTTACTGTGCGGACTGTCGGCTCTGGTACTGAGTTTACTGTGCGGACTGTCAGCTCTGGTACTGAGTTTACTGTGCTTAGTGTCGGCTCTGGTACTGAGTTTACTGTGCTTAGTGTCGGCTCTGGTACTGAGTTTACTGTGCTTAGTGTCGGCTCTGGTACTGAGTTTATTGTGCTTAGTGTCGGCTCTGGTACTGAGTTTACTGTGCGGACTGTCGGCTCTGGTACTGAGTTTACTGTGCGGACTGTCGGCTCTGGTACTGAGTTTACTGTGCTTAGTGTCGGCTCTGGTACTGGGTTCACTGTGCTTAGTGTCGGCTCTGGTACTGAGTTTACTGTGCGGACTGTCGGCTCTGGTACTGAGTTTACTGTGCGGACTGTCGGCTCTGGTACTGGGTTTACTGTGCTTAGTGTCGGCTCTGGTACTGAGTTTACTGTGCTTAGTGTCGGCTCTGGTACTGAGTTTACTGTGCGGACTGTCGGCTCTGGTACTGAGCTTATTGTGCGGACTGTCGGCTCTGGTACTGAGTTTACTGTGCTTAGTGTCGGCTCTGGTACTGAGTTTACTGTGCGGACTGTCGGCTCTGGTACTGAGTTTACTGTGTGGACTGTCGGCTCTGGTACTGAGTTTACTGTGCGGACTGTCGGCTCTGGTACTGAGTTTACTGTGCTAAGTGTCGGCTCTGGTACTGAGTTTACTGTGCGGACTGTCGGCTCTGGTACTGAGTTTACTGTGTGGACTGTCGGCTCTGGTACTGAGTTTACTGTGTGGACTGTCGACTCTGGTACTGAGTTTACTGTGCTTAGTGTCGGCTCTGGTACTGAGTTTACTGTGCGGACTGTCGGCTCTGGTACTGAGTTTACTGTGCGGAGTGTCGGCTCTGGTACTGAGTTTACTGTGCAAAGTGTCAGCTCTGGTACTGGGTTTACTGTGCGAAGTGTCGGCTCTGGTACTGAGTTTACTGTGCTTAGTGTCGGCTCTGGTACTGAGTTTACTGTGCGGACTGTCGGCTCTGGTACTGGGTTTACTGTGCTTAGTGTCGGCTCTGGTACTGAGTTTACTGTGCGGACTGTTGGCTCTGGTACTGAGTTTACTGTGCTTAGTGTCGGCTCTGGTACTGAGTTTACTGTGCGGACTGTCGTCTCTGGTACTGAGTTTACTGTGCTTAGTGTCGGCTCTGGTACTGAGTTTACTGTGCTTAGTGTCGGCTATTGTACTGAGTTTACTGCGTGGACTGTCGGCTCTGGTACTGAGTTTACTGTGCGAAGTGTCGGCTCTGGTACTGAGTTTACTGTGCGGACTGTCGGCTCTGGTACTGAGTTTACTGTGCGGACTGTCGGCTCTGGTACTGAGTTTACTGTGCTTAGTGTCGGCTCTGGTACTGAGTTTACTGTGCGGACTGTCGGCTCTGGTACTGAGTTTACTGTGCGGACTGTCAGCTCTGGTACTGAGTTTACTGTGCTTAGTGTCGGCTCTGGTACTGAGTTTACTGTGCTTAGTGTCGGCTCTGGTACTGAGTTTACTGTGCTTAGTGTCGGCTCTGGTACTGAGTTTATTGTGCCTAATGTCGGCTCTGGTACTGAGTTTACTGTGCGGACTATCGGCTCTGGTACTGAGTTTACTGTGCGGACTGTCGGCTCTGGTACTGAGTTTACTGTGCTTAGTGTCGGCTCTGGTACTGGGTTTACTGTGCTTAGTGTCGGCTCTGGTACTGAGTTTACTGTGCGGACTGTCGGCTCTGGTACTGAGTTTACTGTGCGGACTGTCGGCTCTGGTACTGGGTTTACTGTGCTTAGTGTCGGCTCTGGTACTGAGTTTACTGTGCTTAGTGTCGGCTCTGGTACTGAGTTTACTGTGCGGACTGTCGGCTCTGGTACTGAGTTTACTGTGCTTAGTGTCGGCTCTGGTACTGAGTTTACTGTGCGGACTGTCGGCTCTGGTACTGAGTTTACTGTGTGGACTGTCGGCTCTGGTACTGAGTTTACTGTGCGGACTGTCGGCTCTGGTACTGAGTTTACTGTGCTAAGTGTCGGCTCTGGTACTGAGTTTACTGTGCGGACTGTCGGCTCTGGTACTGAGTTTACTGTGTGGACTGTCGGCTCTGGTACTGAGTTTACTGTGTGGACTGTCGACTCTGGTACTGAGTTTACTGTGCTTAGTGTCGGCTCTGGTACTGAGTTTACTGTGCGGACTGTCGGCTCTGGTACTGAGTTTACTGTGCGGAGTGTCGGCTCTGGTACTGAGTTTACTGTGCAAAGTGTCGGCTCTGGTACTGGGTTTACTGTGCGAAGTGTCGGCTCTGGTACTGAGTTTACTGTGCGAAGTGTCGGCTCTGGTACTGGGTTTACTGTGCGAAGTGTCGGCTCTGGTACTGAGTTTACTGTGCGAAGTTTCGGCTCTGGTACTGAGTTTACTGTGCTTAGTGTCGGCTCTGGTTCTGAGTTTACTGTGCGAAGTGTCGGCTCTGGTACTGGGTTTACTGTGCGAAGTGTCGGCTCTGGTACTGAGTTTATTGTGCGAAGTTTCGGCTCTGGTACTGAGTTTACTGTGCTTAGTGTCGGCTCTGGTACTGAGTTTACTGTGCTTAGTGTCGGCTCTGGTACTGAGTTTACTGTGCGGACTGTCGGCTCTGGTACTGAGTTTACTGTGCTTAGTGTCGGCTCTGGTACTGAGTTTACTGTGCGGACTGTCGGCTCTGGTACTGAGTTTACTGTGCTTAGTGTCGGCTCTGGTACTGAGTTTACTGTGCTTAGTGTCGGCTCTGGTACTGAGTTTATTGTGCGGACTGTCGGCTCTGGTACTGAGTTTACTGTGCTTAGTGTCGGCTCTGGTACTGAGTTTACTGTGCGGACTGTCGGCTCTGGTACTGGGTTTACTGTGCTTAGTGTCGGCTCTGGTACTGAGTTTACTGTGCTTAGTGTCGGCTCTGGTACTGAGTTTACTGTGCGGACTGTCGGCTCTGGTACTGAGTTTACTGTGCGGACTGTCGGCTCTGGTACTGAGTTTACTGTGCGGACTGTCGGCTCTGGTACTGAGTTTACTGTGCTTAGTGTCGGCTCTGGTACTGAGTTTATTGTGCGGACTGTCGGCTCTGGTACTGAGTTTACTGTGCTTCGTGTCGGCTCTGGTACTGAGTTTACTGTGCGGACTGTCGGCTCTGGTACTGAGTTTACTGTGCGGACTGTCGGCTCTGGTACTGAGTTTACTGTGCGAAGTGTCGGCTCTGGTACTGAGTTTACTGTGCGGAGTGTCTGCTCTGGTTCTGAGTTTACTGTGCGAAGTGTCGGCTCTGGTACTGAGTTTACTGTGCGAAGTGTCGGCTCTGGTACTGAGTTTACTGTGCGAAGTGTCGGCTCTGGTACTGAGTTTACTGTGCGAAGTGTCGGCTCTGGTACTGAGTTTACTGTGCTTAGTGTCGGCTCTGGTACTGAGTTTATTGTGCGGACTGTCGGCTCTGGTACTGAGTTTACTGTGCTTAGTGTCGGCTCTGGTACTGAGTTTATTGTGCGGACTGTCGGCTCTGGTACTGAGCTTATTGTGCGGACTGTCGGCTCTGGTACTGAGTTTACTGTGCTTAGTGTCGTCTCTGGTACTGAGTTTATTGTGCGGACTGTCGGCTCTGGTACTGAGTTTACTGTGCTTAGTGTCGGCTCTGGTACTGAGTTTACTGTGCGGACTGTCGGCTCTGGTACTGAGTTTACTGTGCTTAGTGTCGGCTCTGGTACTGAGTTTACTGTGCGGACTGTCGGCTCTGGTACTGAGTTTACTGTGCTTAGTGTCGGCTCTGGTACTGAGTTTACTGTGCTTAGTGTCGGCTCTGGTACTGAGTTTATTGTGCGGACTGTCGGCTCTGGTACTGAGTTTACTGTGCTTAGTGTCGGCTCTGGTACTGAGTTTACTGTGCGGACTGTCGGCTCTGGTACTGGGTTTACTGTGCTTAGTGTCGGCTCTGGTACTGAGTTTACTGTGCTTAGTGTCGGCTCTGGTACTGAGTTTACTGTGCGGACTGTCGGCTCTGGTACTGAGTTTACTGTGCGGACTGTCGGCTCTGGTACTGAGTTTACTGTGCGGACTGTCGGCTCTGGTACTGAGTTTACTGTGCTTAGTGTCGGCTCTGGTACTGAGTTTATTGTGCGGACTGTCGGCTCTGGTACTGAGTTTACTGTGCTTCGTGTCGGCTCTGGTACTGAGTTTACTGTGCGGACTGTCGGCTCTGGTACTGAGTTTACTGTGCGGACTGTCGGCTCTGGTACTGAGTTTACTGTGCGAAGTGTCGGCTCTGGTACTGAGTTTACTGTGCGGAGTGTCTGCTCTGGTTCTGAGTTTACTGTGCGAAGTGTCGGCTCTGGTACTGAGTTTACTGTGCGAAGTGTCGGCTCTGGTACTGAGTTTACTGTGCGAAGTGTCGGCTCTGGTACTGAGTTTACTGTGCGAAGTGTCGGCTCTGGTACTGAGTTTACTGTGCTTAGTGTCGGCTCTGGTACTGAGTTTATTGTGCGGACTGTCGGCTCTGGTACTGAGTTTACTGTGCTTAGTGTCGGCTCTGGTACTGAGTTTATTGTGCGGACTGTCGGCTCTGGTACTGAGCTTATTGTGCGGACTGTCGGCTCTGGTACTGAGTTTACTGTGCTTAGTGTCGTCTCTGGTACTGAGTTTATTGTGCGGACTGTCGGCTCTGGTACTGAGTTTACTGTGCTTAGTGTCGGCTCTGGTACTGAGTTTACTGTGCGGACTGTCGGCTCTGGTACTGAGTTTACTGTGCTTAGTGTCGGCTCTGGTACTGAGTTTACTGTGCGGACTGTCGGCTCTGGTACTGAGTTTACTGTGCGGACTGTCGTCTCTGGTACTGAGTTTACTGTGCTTAGTGTCGGCTCTGGTACTGAGTTTACTGTGCGGACTGTCGGCTCTGGTACTGAGTTTACTGTGCTTAGTGTCGGCTCTGGTACTGAGTTGACTGTGCGGACTGTCGGCTCTGGTACTGAGTTTACTGTGCGGACTGTCGGCTCTGGTACTGAGTTTACTGTGCGGACTGTCGGCTCTGGTACTGAGTTTACTGTGCTTAGTGTCGGCTCTGGTACTGAGTTTATTGTGCGGACTGTCGGCTCTGGTACTGAGTTTACTGTGCTTCGTGTCGGCTCTGGTACTGAGTTTATTGTGCGGACTGTCGGCTCTGGTACTGAGTTTACTGTGCTTCGTGTCGGCTCTGGTACTGAGTTTACTGTGCGAAGTGTCGGCTCTGGTACTGAGTTTACTGTGCGGAGTGTCTGCTCTGGTTCTGAGTTTACTGTGCGAAGTGTCGGCTCTGGTACTGAGTTTACTGTGCGAAGTGTCGGCTCTGGTACTGAGTTTACTGTGCGAAGTGTCGGCTCTGGTACTGAGTTTACTGTGCGAAGTGTCGGCTCTGGTCCTGAGTTTACTGTGCTTAGTGTCGGCTCTGGTACTGAGTTTATTGTGCGGACTGTCGGCTCTGGTACTGAGTTTACTGTGCTTAGTGTCGGCTCTGGTACTGAGTTTATTGTGCGGACTGTCGGCTCTGGTACTGAGCTTATTGTGCGGACTGTCGGCTCTGGTACTGAGTTTACTGTGCTTAGTGTCGTCTCTGGTACTGAGTTTATTGTGCGGACTGTCGGCTCTGGTACTGAGCTTATTGTGCGGACTGTCGGCTCTGGTACTGGGTTTACTGTGCTTAGTGTCGGCTCTGGTACTGAGTTTACTGTGCGGACTGTTGGCTCTGGTACTGAGTTTACTGTGCTTAGTGTCGGCTCTGGTACTGAGTTTACTGTGCGGACTGTCGTCTCTGGTACTGAGTTTACTGTGCTTAGTGTCGGCTCTGGTACTGAATTTACTGTGCTTAGTGTCGGCGATTGTACTGAGTTTACTGCGTGGACTGTCGGCTCTGGTACTGAGTTTACTGTGCGGACTGTCGGCTCTGGTACTGAGTTTACTGTGCGGACTGTCGGCTCTGGTACTGAGTTTACTGTGCTTAGTGTCGGCTCTGGTACTGAGTTTACTGTGCGGACTGTCGGCTCTGGTACTGAGTTTACTGTGCGGACTGTCAGCTCTGGTACTGAGTTTACTGTGCTTAGTGTCGGCTCTGGTACTGAGTTTACTGTGCTTAGTGTCGGCTCTGGTACTGAGTTTACTGTGCTTAGTGTCGGCTCTGGTACTGAGTTTATTGTGCTTAGTGTCGGCTCTGGTACTGAGTTTACTGTGCGGACTGTCGGCTCTGGTACTGAGTTTACTGTGCGGACTGTCGGCTCTGGTACTGAGTTTACTGTGCTTAGTGTCGGCTCTGGTACTGGGTTTACTGTGCTTAGTGTCGGCTCTGGTACTGAGTTTACTGTGCGGACTGTCGGCTCTGGTACTGAGTTTACTGTGCGGACTGTCGGCTCTGGTACTGGGTTTACTGTGCTTAGTGTCGGCTCTGGTACTGAGTTTACTGTGCTTAGTGTCGGCTCTGGTACTGAGTTTACTGTGCGGACTGTCGGCTCTGGTACTGAGCTTATTGTGCGGACTGTCGGCTCTGGTACTGAGTTTACTGTGCTTAGTGTCGGCTCTGGTACTGAGTTTACTGTGCGGACTGTCGGCTCTGGTACTGAGTTTACTGTGTGGACTGTCGGCTCTGGTACTGAGTTTACTGTGCGGACTGTCGGCTCTGGTACTGAGTTTACTGTGCTAAGTGTCGGCTCTGGTACTGAGTTTACTGTGCGGACTGTCGGCTCTGGTACTGAGTTTACTGTGTGGACTGTCGGCTCTGGTACTGAGTTTACTGTGCGAAGTTTCGGCTCTGGTACTGAGTTTACTGTGCTTAGTGTCGGCTTTGGTTCTGAGTTTACTGTGCGAAGTGTCGGCTCTGGTACTGGGTTTACTGTGCGAAGTGTCGGCTCTGGTACTGAGTTTGCTGTGCGAAGTTTCGGCTCTGGTACTGAGTTTACTGTGCTTAGTGTCGGCTCTGGTACTGAGTTTACTGTGCTTAGTGTCGGCTCTGGTACTGAGTTTACTGTGCTTAGTGTCGGCTCTGGTACTGAGTTTATTGTGCGGACTGTCGGCTCTGGTACTGAGCTTATTGTGCGGACTGTCGGCTCTGGTACTGAGTTTACTGTGCTTAGTGTCGTCTCTGGTACTGAGTTTATTGTGCGGACTGTCGGCTCTGGTACTGAGCTTATTGTGCGGACTGTCGGCTCTGGTACTGGGTTTACTGTGCTTAGTGTCGGCTCTGGTACTGAGTTTACTGTGCGGACTGTTGGCTCTGGTACTGAGTTTACTGTGCTTAGTGTCGGCTCTGGTACTGAGTTTACTGTGCGGACTGTCGTCTCTGGTACTGAGTTTACTGTGCTTAGTGTCGGCTCTGGTACTGAATTTACTGTGCTTAGTGTCGGCGATTGTACTGAGTTTACTGCGTGGACTGTCGGCTCTGGTACTGAGTTTACTGTTCTTAGTGTCGGCTCTGGTACTGAGTTTACTGTGCGGACTGTCGGCTCTGGTACTGAGTTTACTGTGCGGACTGTCGGCTCTGGTACTGAGTTTACTGTGCTTAGTGTCGGCTCTGGTACTGAGTTTACTGTGCGGACTGTCGGCTCTGGTACTGAGTTTACTGTGCGGACTGTCAGCTCTGGTACTGAGTTTACTGTGCTTAGTGTCGGCTCTGGTACTGAGTTTACTGTGCTTAGTGTCGGCTCTGGTACTGAGTTTACTGTGCTTAGTGTCGGCTCTGGTACTGAGTTTATTGTGCTTAGTGTCGGCTCTGGTACTGAGTTTACTGTGCGGACTGTCGGCTCTGGTACTGAGTTTACTGTGCGGACTGTCGGCTCTGGTACTGAGTTTACTGTGCTTAGTGTCGGCTCTGGTACTGGGTTTACTGTGCTTAGTGTCGGCTCTGGTACTGAGTTTACTGTGCGGACTGTCGGCTCTGGTACTGAGTTTACTGTGCGGACTGTCGGCTCTGGTACTGGGTTTACTGTGCTTAGTGTCGGCTCTGGTACTGAGTTTACTGTGCTTAGTGTCGGCTCTGGTACTGAGTTTACTGTGCGGACTGTCGGCTCTGGTACTGAGCTTATTGTGCGGACTGTCGGCTCTGGTACTGAGTTTACTGTGCTTAGTGTCGGCTCTGGTACTGAGTTTACTGTGCGGACTGTCGGCTCTGGTACTGAGTTTACTGTGTGGACTGTCGGCTCTGGTACTGAGTTTACTGTGCGGACTGTCGGCTCTGGTACTGAGTTTACTGTGCTAAGTGTCGGCTCTGGTACTGAGTTTACTGTGCGGACTGTCGGCTCTGGTACTGAGTTTACTGTGTGGACTGTCGGCTCTGGTACTGAGTTTACTGTGCGAAGTTTCGGCTCTGGTACTGAGTTTACTGTGCTTAGTGTCGGCTCTGGTTCTGAGTTTACTGTGCGAAGTGTCGGCTCTGGTACTGGGTTTACTGTGCGAAGTGTCGGCTCTGGTACTGAGTTTGCTGTGCGAAGTTTCGGCTCTGGTACTGAGTTTACTGTGCTTAGTGTCGGCTCTGGTACTGAGTTTACTGTGCTTAGTGTCGGCTCTGGTACTGAGTTTACTGTGCGGACTGTCGGCTCTGGTACTGAGTTTACTGTGCTTAGTGTCGGCTCTGGTACTGAGTTTACTGTGCGGACTGTCGGCTCTGGTACTGAGTTTACTGTGCTTAGTGTCGGCTCTGGTACTGAGTTTACTGTGCTTAGTGTCGGCTCTGGTACTGAGTTTACTGTGCGGACTGTCGGCTCTGGTACTGAGTTTACTGTGCTTAGTGTCGGCTCTGGTACTGAGTTTACTGTGCGGACTGTCGGCTCTGGTACTGGGTTTACTGTGCTTAGTGTCGGCTCTGGTACTGAGTTTACTGTGCTTAGTGTCGGCTCTGGTACTGAGTTTACTGTGCGGACTGTCGGCTCTGGTACTGGGTTTACTGTGCTTAGTGTCGGCTCTGGTACTGAGTTTACTGTGCTTAGTGTCGGCTCTGGTACTGAGTTTACTGTGCGGACTGTCGGCTCTGGTACTGAGTTCACTGTGCGGACTGTCGGCTCTGGTACTGAGTTTACTGTGCGGACTGTCGGCTCTGGTACTGAGTTTACTGTGCTTAGTGTCGGCTCTCGTACTGAGTTTATTGTGCGGACTGTCGGCTCTGGTACTGAGTTTACTGTGCTTCGTGTCGGCTCTGGTACTGAGTTTATTGTGCGGACTGTCGGCTCTGGTACTGAGTTTACTGTGCGGACTGTCGGATCTGGTACTGAGTTTACTGTGCGAAGTGTCGGCTCTGGTACTGAGTTTACTGTGCGGAGTGTCTGCTCTGGTTCTGAGTTTACTGTGCGAAGTGTCGGCTCTGGTACTGAGTTTACTGTGCGAAGTGTCGGCTCTGGTACTGAGTTTACTGTGCGAAGTGTCGGCTCTGGTACTGAGTTTACTGTGCGAAGTGTCGGCTCTGGTACTGAGTTTACTGTGCTTAGTGTCGGCTCTGGTACTGAGTTTATTGTGCGGACTGTCGGCTCTGGTACTGAGTTTACTGTGCTTAGTGTCGGCTCTGGTACTGAGTTTACTGTGCTTAGTGTCGGCTCTGGTACTGAGTTTACTGTGCTTAGTGTCGGCTCTGGTACTCAGTTTACTGTGCGGACTGTCGGCTCTGGTACTGAGTTTACTGTGCGGACTGTCGGCTCTGGTACTGAGTTTACTGTGCGGACTGTCGGCTCTGGTACTGAGTTTACTGTGTGGACTGTCGGCTCTGGTACTGAGTTTACTGTGCGAAGTGTCGGCTCTGGTACTGAGTTTACTGTGCAGACTGTCGGCTTTGGTACTGAGTTTACTGTGCTTAGTGTCGGCTCTGGTACTGAGTTTACTGTGCGGACTGTCGGCTCTGGTACTGAGTTTACTGTGCTTAGTGTCGGCTCTGGTACTGAGTTTACTGTGCGGACTGTCGGCTCTGGTACTGAGTTTACTGTGTGGACTGTCGACTCTGGTACTGAGTTTACTGTGCTTAGTGTCGGCTCTGGTACTGGGTTTACTGTGCGAAGTGTCGGCTCTGGTACTGAGTTTACTGTGTGGACTGTCGACTCTGGTACTGAGTTTACTGTGCTTAGTGTCGGCTCTGGTACTGGGTTTACTGTGCGGACTGTCGGCTCTGGTACTGAGTTTACTGTGCGGACTGTCGGCTCTGGTACTGAGTTTACTGTGTGGACTGTCGACTCTGGTACTGAGTTTACTGTGCTTAGTGTCGGCTCTGGTACTGAGTTTACTGTGCGAAGTGTCGGCTCTTGTACTGGGTTTACTGTGCGAAGTCTCGGCTCTGGTACTGAGTTTACTGTGCGAAGTGTCGGCTCTGGTACTGGGTTTACTGTGCGAAGTGTCGGCTCTGGTACTGAGTTTACTGTGCGAAGTTTCGGCTCTGGTACGGAGTTTACTGTGCTTAGTGTCGGCTCTGGTACTGAGTTTACTGTGCTTAGTGTCGGCTCTGGTTCTGAGTTTACTGTGCGAAGTGTCGGCTCTGGTACTGGGTTTACTGTGCGAAGTGTCGGCTCTGGTACTGAGTTTACTGTGCGAAGTTTCGGCTCTGGTACTGAGTTTACTGTGCTTAGTGTCGGCTCTGGTACTGAGTTTACTGTGCTTAGTGTCGGCTCTGGTACTGAGTTTACTGTGCGGACTGTCGGCTCTGGTACTGAGTTTACTGTGCTTAGTGTCGGCTCTGGTACTGAGTTTACTGTGCGGACTGTCGGCTCTGGTACTGAGTTTACTGTGCTTAGTGTCAGCTCTGGTACTGAGTTTACTGTGCGGACTGTCGGCTCTGGTACTGAGTTTACTGTGCTTAGTGTCGGCTCTGGTACTGAGTTTACTGTGCTTAGTGTCGGCTCTGGTCCTGAGTTTACTGTGCTTAGTGTCGGCTCTGGTACTGAGTTTACTGTGCTTAGTGTCGGCTCTGGTACTGAGTTTACTGTGCGGACTGTCGGCTCCGGTACTGAGTTTACTGTGCGGACTGTCGGCTCTGGTACTGAGTTTACTGTGCGGACTGTCGGCTCTGGTACTGAGTTTACTGTGCTTCGTGTCGGCTCTGGTACTGAGTTTATTGTGCGGACTGTCGGCTCTGGTACTGAGTTTACTGTGCGGACTGTCGGCTCTGGTACTGAGTTTACTGTGCGAAGTGTCGGCTCTGGTACTGAGTTTGCTGTGCGGAGTGTCTGCTCTGGTTCTGAGTTTACTGTGCTTAGTGTCGGCTCTGGTACTGAGTTTACTGTGCGAAGTGTCGGCTCTGGTACTGAGTTTACTGTGCGAAGTGTCGGCTCTGGTACTGAGTTTACTGTGCGAAGTGTCGGCTCTGGTACTGAGTTTACTGTGCTTAGTGTCGGCTCTGGTACTGAGTTTACTGTGCGGACTGTCGGCTCTGGTACTGGGTTTACTGTGCTTAGTGTCGGCTCTGGTACTGGGTTTACTGTGCTTAGTGTCGGCTCTGGTACTGAGTTTACTGTGCGGACTGTCGGCTCTGGTACTGAGTTTACTGTGTGGACTGTCGGCTCTGGTACTGAGTTTACTGTGCGGACTGTCGGCTCTGGTACTGAGTTTACTGTGTGGACTGTCGGCTCTGGTACTGAGTTTACTGTGCGGACTGTCGGCTCTGGTACTGAGTTTACTGTGTGGACTGTCGGCTCTGGTACTGAGTTTACTGTGCGGACTGTCGGCTCTGGTACTGAGTTTACTGTGCTTAGTGTCGGCTCTGGTACTGAGTTTACTGTGTGGACTGTCGGCTCTGGTACTGAGTTTACTGTGCTTCGTGTCGGCTCTGGTACTGAGTTTACTGTGCGGACTGTCGGCTCTGGTACTGAGTTTACTGTGCGAAGTGTCGGCTCTGGTACTGAGTTTACTGTGCGAAGTTTCGGCTCTGGTACTGAGTTTACTGTGCGAAGTTTCGGCTCTGGTACTGAGTTTACTGTGCGAAGTTTCGGCTCTGGTACTGAGTTTACTGTGCGAAGTGTCGGCTCTGGTACTGAGTTTACTGCGTGGACTGTCGGCTCTGGTACTGAGTTTACTGTGCTTAGTGTCGGCTCTGGTACAGAGTTTACTGTGCTTCGTGTCGGCTCTGGTACTGAGTTTACTGTGCTTAGTGTCGGCTCTGGTACTGAGTTTACTGTGCGGACTGTCGGCTCTGGTACTGAGTTTACTGTGCTTAGTGTCGGCTCTGGTACTGAGTTTACTGTGCGGACTGTCGGCTCTGGTACTGAGTTTACTGTGCGAAGTGTCGGCTCTGGTACTGAGTTTACTGTGCTTAGTGTCGGCTCTGGTACTGAGTTTACTGTGCGGACTGTCGGCTCTGGTACTGAGTTTACTGTGCGGACTGTCGGCTCTGGTACTTAGTTTACTGTGCGGACTGTCGGCTCTGGTACTGAGTTTACTGTGCGAAGTGTCGGCTCTGGTACTGAGTTTACTGTGCGAAGTGTCGGCTCTGGTACTGAGTTTACTGTGTGGACTGTCGGCTCTGGTACTGAGTTTACTGTGCGAAGTGTCGGCTCTGGTCCTGAGTTTACTGTGTGGACTGTCGGCTCTGGTACTGAGTTTACTTTGCGGACTGTTGGCTACGATCCTATACGTATTCTGCGTACTGTAGGTTCCGGTACTGTACTTACTGTGTTGACTGTAGGTTCTGGTACTGTATTAGCTGGGCCAACTGTTGGTTGTACTAGAGAAATTAATGCGACTGAAAGTCAATAAATCCCAAGGACCTGACGATCCACATCCCAGGGTTTTGAAAGAGGTGGCTGGAGATAGTGGATGCATTGGTTGTCATCTTCCAAAATTCTACAGATTCTGGAATGGTTCCTGCAGATTGGAGTGTAGGAACTGTAACCCCACTATTTAAGAAAGGAGGGAGAGAGAAAACAAGGAACTACAGACCTGTTATCCTGACATCAGTAGTCGGGAAAATGCTAGAGTCTATTATAAAGGATGTGGTAACAGGACACTTGAAAAATAATAATAGGATTTGGCAGAGTCAACATGGATTTATGAAAGGGAAATCATGTTTGACAAACCTATTGGAGTTCTTTGAGGATGTAACTAGTAGAATAGATAAGGGGTTAACTGCCTCTCCATTTTCTCAGTGGGGTAGGTCCCTGGGTACTCGGACCGTAGATGGCTTTAATTGCGCTGAAGAAGCTGCGCACGTTGTGGTTGTCGGCGAGTTGATGAGTCTGCTGCGCTCTTTCCACCCACCATTTGTTCTTTAGGTCATGGGTTCTTTGTTACACCTCTGCCTTCAGTTGCCTGTAGGCTTGTTTTCTCTCGCTTGACTTTTGGTGGAGCTGCCAATTCAGGAACGTCTTGCATTTGCGGTCTAGGAGATCCTGGATCTCCTGATCATTCTTGTCGAACCAGTCTTGGTGTTTCCTGGTCGGGAGACCGAGCGTCTCCTCACAGGTGCTGATTATGGTGGCTTTTAGGTCGGACCAGACACTGTGGGCACTCTGCGGCTCTGGTTCATTGGTCATCGCCAGGTTGGTTGTAAGGCGACGGCTGAGAAGGTCTTTCTTCTCAGGGTCTTTGAGTTCAGCGACATTAAGTCTCCTGCGGCAGAGTTTTTTCTGCCGCTGCTGGTTTGGGGCCAAGTTGTTGGAGATGGTAGAGCGGATTAGTCAGTGGTCAGTCCAGCAGTCGTCGGCTCCGGTTGTGGCAAGGGTAATGCAGACATCTTTGAGGCCCCTCGCTCGGACGATGATGTAGTCCATTAGGTGCCAGTGCTTCGAGCAGAGGTGTTGCCATGAGGTCTTGTACCTGTCCCTCAGGCGGAACAGGGTGTTCATTATGATGAGGTCATGTTCTAGGCATTTCGTCAGGAGGAGGACTCCATTGGGGTTTGCTTTCCCTACACCTTCCTTACCTAACACGCCTTTCCAAAGGTTTGCATCCCTCCTGACTCTGGCCTTGAAGTCGCCGAGGAGAATCAGCTTGTCTCCCTTTGGGATACGGGACAGCGATTGGTCATGGCTAGAGCAGAATGCCTCTTTTATCTCATCCATTGTGTCTAGGGTCGGGGAGTAGGCTGACGACTGGTGTGCTGCGTCTGGGCCAGGGTGAGCCGTAGGGTCGTGAGGTATTCATTTACCCCGCGGATGTCCAACCAATTTGTTTTTTAGCAATAGAGACGGCGTTCTTCTTCTGGTTTGCCTTTCCAGAAGGTGTATCCGCCGCCTTGTTCTTTAAGCTGGCCTTCTCCTGCCAGCCGTGTCTCACTCAGGGCGGCGATGTCGATGTTGTAGCGCTGGAATTCCGGGGCCATGATGGCAGTGCGACGTTGGGATTGTCCATAAGGGTCCTGATGTTCCAGGTCCCAAAATTCATTTGGGTGGGTAGGGTGGGGTTGGGGTGGAAGATGCCTGTGCATGGATTCTTTTAACGTGGGGTGGTCGTTGCACACCAACCACCACACAGTCCCAGCAGAGCGAGGTCTTGGCCCAATGGCAGGGAGATAACAAACACTCATCGTCCATCAATCCACAGGAGGGGAGGAGGAAGATCGGGAAAGCAATGGTGATAGGGGATTCAATAGTTAGGGGAACAGACAGGCGTTCCTGCGGCCGCAGACATGATTCCAGGATGGTATTTTGCCTCCCTGGGGCCAAGTTCCAGGATGTCACTGAGTGGCTGCATAATCTTCTGAAGGGTGAAGGTCAACTGCCAGAGGTCGTGGTGCATATCTGTACCAACGACATAGATAGAAAGAGGGATGAGGTCCTGCATACAGATTTTAGGGAGCTAGGAAAGAGATTAATAAGGAGAACCTCAAAGGTAGTAATCTCCGGATTACTCCCGGTGCCACGCGCTAGTGAGTATAGAAATAGGAGGATAGAGCAGATGAATGATGGCTGGCGAAATGATGCAGGAGGGAGGGCTTTCGATTCCTGGGGTATTGGAACCAGTTCGGGGGAAGGTGGGACCTGTCCAGGCCAGATGGGTTGTACCTCAACAGAGCTGGGACCAATGTCTTTGTGGGGAGTTTCACTAGTGCTGTGGGGGAGGGTTTAAACTAATTTGGCAGAAGGGTGGGCACCAGGATGTAGCAATCGAAAGGAGAAACAAGGGGCACAAAGAATCTGGGGAGAAAGATAGCACTAGAGTAAGAAATAGCACAATGTTAGGTGAGATCAGATAAGAGAAAATACAAGGAGATCTACGATAGGTTTACAGTGCACGTGTGTGAACACACGAAGTGTGGTAAATAAGGTTGGTGAGCTGCAGGCGCAAATAGCCACATGGGAATATGATGTGGCAATAACGGAGACCTGGCTCAAAAAAGGGCAGGATTGGGTATTAATTATTCCAAGATACAAAGTGTTCAGAAAAGAATGAAGGGGGGTGGCAGTATTGATTAAGGAGAATATTGCAGTGCCGGAGAGAATGTTCTGGAGTGGTCAAGGACAGAATCTATTAGGTTAGAGTTAAGGAACAATAGAGGTGCCATAAGACCATAAGAGACAGGAGCAGGAGTAGGCCATTCGGCCCCTCGAGCCTGCTCCGCCATTTAATGAGATCATGGCTGATCTGATTTTTACCTCAACTCCACTTTCCCGCCCTTTCCCCATATCTTTTGACTTCCTTGCTGATCAAAAATTTGTCTAACTCAGCCTTGAATGTATTCAATGACTCAGCCTCCACAGCTTTTTGGGGTAAAGAATTCCAAAGACTCATGACCCTCTGGGAGAAGAAATTCCACCTCATTTCCATCTTAAACGGTCGACCCCTTATTCTGAGACTATGCCGCCTAGTTTTAGATTCCCCCATGACGGGTAACATCCTCTCAGCATCCACCCTATCGAGTCCCCTCAGAATCTTGTATGTTTCAATAAGATCTCCTCTCATTCTTCTAAACTCCAATGAGTATAGACCCAACCTGTTCAATCTTTCCTCATAAGACAACCCTTCCATACCCGGGATCAACCTAGTGAATCTTCTCTGAACTGCCTCCAATGCAAGTATGTCCTTCCTTAAATAAGGGCACCAGAACTGTACGCAGTACTCCAGGTCTGGTCTCACTGGTACCCTGTACAGTTATAGCATGACTTCCTTGCTTTTATACTCCATCCCCCTAGAAATAAAGGCCAATATTCCGTATGCCTTCCGGATTACCTGCTGCACCTGTATGTTGACTTTTTGTGTTTCATGTACAAGGACACCCAGATCCCTCTGTACCGCAGCATTTTGTAGTATTTCTCCATTCAAATAATATTTTGATTTTTTATTTTTCCTCCCAAAGTGGATGACTTCATATTTTCCCACATTATATTCCATCTGCCAAATTTTTGCCCATTTGCTTAACCTGTCAACATCACTTTGCAGATACTTTGTGTCCTCCTTGCAACTTGCTTTTCCACCTATCTATCATCAGCAAATCTGGCCACAAGACACTCTGTTCCTTCATCCAAGTCATTGATATATATTGTAAATAGTTGAGGCCCCAGCACTGATCCCTGTGGCACCCCACTAGTTACAGATTGCCATTTTGAAAATGACCCTTTTATGACGACTCTTTGTTTTCTGTTAGTTAGCCAATCCTCTATCCATGCCACCCCCAACACCATGAGCTCTTATTTTGTGCAGTAATTTTTTATGTGGCACCTTATCGAATGCCTTTTGGAAATCCAAATGTACTGCATCCATTGGTTCCCCTTTATCCACCCTGCCTGTTACTTCCTCAAAGAACTCTAATAAATTTGGCATACATGATTTCCCCTTCATAAAACCATTTTGACTCTCCTTAATTGTAATTATGAGTCTCCAAATGTCCTGCTACTACTTCCTTAATAATGGATTCCAGCATTTTCCCAATGACAGATGTTAGGCTAACTGGTCTATAGTTACCTGCTTTCTGTCTCACTCCCTTCTTGAATAGGAGTGTTACGTTTGCAGTTTTCCAATCCGCTGGGACCTTTCCAGAATCTAGTGCCGTTACCCTACTGGGTGTATTCTATACTGGGAAGGATGTAGAGGAGCAAATTTGCAGAGATATTACAGAGAGGTGCAAGAACTATAGAGTAGTGATAATGGGGGACTTCAACTATCCTAATATAGACTGGGATAGTAATAGTCTATGGGGCAGAATTTTTGAAGTGTGTTCAGGAGAATGTTCTTGATCAGTACGTTTCCAGCCCATTGCTGGATCTGGTTCTGGGGAATGAGGTGGGTCAAGTGGAGCATGTGTCAGTGGGGGAACATTTAGGGAACAGCAATCATAGTGTCATAAGTTCAGATTAACTATGGAAAAGGACAAGGAGCAATCTAGAGTAAAAATACTTAATTGAAGGAGGGCCAATTTCAGTGGGTTGAGAACTGATCTGGCCCGGGTAAATTGGAATCAAAGATTGCCAGGTAAAACTGTGATCGATCAGTGGGCGGCCTTTAAACAAGAGATGGTTCGGGTACAGTCTAAGTACATTCCCACGAGGGGGAAAGGTAAGGCAACTGGAGCTCCCTGGATGATCAAAGAGATCGAGTGTAAGATGCAGCAGAGTATGACAGATGTCAAGTTGATAATACAAGTGAGAATGAGGCTAAATGTAGAAAGTTCAGAGGGGAAGTGAAAAAGGAAATAAGAGGGGCAAAGAGAGAGTATGAGAATAGACTGGCTGCTAACATAAAAGGGAATCCAAAAGTCTTCTATAGGTAGTAAGAGGAGGGATGGGGCCCATTAGGGACCAAAAAGGAGATCTGGGCATGGCTGAGGTACTAAATGAGTACTTTGCATCTGTCTTTACCAGAAAGAAGATGCTACCAAAGTCCCAGTAGTGTAAGAGCAGGGAGATTATGCTAGAACTGTATAAAACACTAGTTAGGCCACAGCTTGAGTACTGCATACAGTTCTGGTCACCACATTACAGGAAAGATGTGATTGCACTTGAGAGGGTACAGAGGAGATTTACGGGGATGTTGTCAGGACTGGAGAATTTTAGCTATGAGGAAAGATTGGATAGGCTGAGGTTGTTTTCTTTGGAACAGAGGGCCTTGGTGAGACCACACCTGGAGTATTGTGTACGGTTTTGGTCTCCTTACCTAAGGAAGGATATACTTGCCACAGAGGGAGTGCAGCGAAGGTTCACCAGACTGATACCTGCGATGGCCGGATTGTCGTATGAGGAGAGATTGAGTAGACTAGGCCTGTATTCTCTAGAGTTTAGAAGAATGAGAGGTGATCTTATTGAAACACACAAAATTCTTACAGGGCTCAACAGGGTAGATGCAAAGAGGCTGTATCCCCCGGCTGGGGAGTCTAGAACCAGGGGTCACAGTCTCAGAATAAGGGGTAGGCCATTTAGGACTGAGGTGAGGAGAATTTTTTTTCACTCAGAGGGTGGTGAATCTTTGGAATTCTCTACCCCAGAGGGCTGTGGAGGCTCAGTCATTGAGTACATTCAAAACAGAGATCGATAGATTTCTAGATATTAAAGGCAACAAGTGATATGGAGATAGTGCAGGAAAATGGCGTTGAGGTAGAAGATCAGCCATGATCTTGTTGAATGGCGGAGCAGGCTCGAGGGGCTGGATGGCTTACTCCTGCTCCTGTTTCTTATGTTTTGAGGGGTGATTTAATTGAGGTGTATAAAATTATGAGCGGCTTAGATAGAGTGGAGCTATTTCACTTAGCAGAGGGGTCAGTGACCAGTGGGCTTAGATTTAAAGTAATCTTTCGAACAGAGGAGGCTGCGGGGTGATTTAATTGAGGTGTATAAAATTATGTGGGGCCTAGGTAGAGTGGATAGGAAGGACCTATTTCCCTTAGCAGAGGGGTCAATAACCAGGTGGCATTGTTTTAAAGCAATTGTTAGAAGGATTAGACGGGAGTTGAGGAGAAATGTTTTCACCCAGAGGGTGTTAGGGGTCTGGAACTCACTGCCTGAAAGGGTGGTAGAGGCAGAAACCCTCATTACATTTAAACAGTACTTGGATGTGCACGTGGAGTGCCGTGACCTACAGGGCTTCGGACCAAGTGCTGGAAAGTGGGATTAAGCTGGATAGCTCTTTTTTGGCCGGCACGGACACAATGGGCCGAATGGCCTCCTTCTGTGCCATAACATAGAAACATAGAAAATAGGAGCAGGAGTAGGCCATTCGGCCCTTCGAGCCTGCTCCGCTATTCAATATGATCGTGGCTGATCCTCTATCTAAATACCATATTCCCGCTCTCTCCCCATAACCTCTTGATGCCTTTTGTGCCTCGAAATCTATCCAGCTCCTTCTTAAATATATTCAGTGACTTGGCCTCCACAGCCTTCTGTGGCAGAGAATTCCACAGGTTCACCACCCTCTGAGTGAAGAAATTTCTCCTCATCTCAGTCCTAAATGTCCTACCCCATATCCTGAGACTGTGACCCCCCCCATATTCTGGACCCCTCAGCCAGGGGAAACATCCTCCCTGCATCCAGTCTGTCTAGCCCTGTCAGAATTTTATATGTTTCAATGAGATCCCCTCTCATTCTTCTAAACTCGAGTGAATACAGGCCAAGTTGACCCAACCTCTCCTCATACGACAGTCCTGCCATCCCAGGAATCAGTCTGGTGAACTTTTGTTGCACTCCCTCTATGGCAAGTATATCCTTTCTTAGGTAAAGAGACCAAAACTGCACACAATACTCCAGGTGTGGTCTCACCAAGGCCCTGTATAACTGCAGTAAGACATCCTTGCTCCTGTACTCAAATCCTCTTGCAATGAAGGCCAACGTACCATTTGCCTTCCTAACTGCTTGCTGCACCTGTATGTTTGCTTTCAGTGACTGGTGTACAAGGACACCGAGGTCCCTTTGTACATCAACATTTCTCAATATATCACCATCTAAATAATACTCTGCCTTTCTGTTTTTCCTTCCGAAGTAGGTAACTTCACATTTATCCACGTTATACTGCATCTGCCATGTATTTGCCCACTCACTCAACTTGTCTAAATTGCCTTCAAGCCTCTTTGCATCCTTCTCACAACTCACGATCCCACCTAGTTTTGTGTCGTCAGCAAACTTAGAAATATTATACTTGGTTCTCTCATCAAATTCTTTCATATGTATTGTGAATAGCTAGGGCCCAAGCAATGATACCTGTGATACCCCATTAGTCACTGCCTGCCACCCTGAAAAAGACCCTTTTATTCCTTCTCTCCGTTTCCTGTCTGTTAACCAATTTTCAATCCATGCCAGTATATTACCCCCAATCTACCGACCAACGGATCAGATCAAAGCTTTGCAGTCCTGCCACATCCAGTCGTGAATGGTGGTGGACAATTAAGCAACTAACAGGAGGAGGAGGCTCTGTAAACATCCCCATCTTCAATGATGGTGGAGTCCAGCACATGAGTGCAAAAGACAAGGCTGAAGCGTTTGCAACCATCTTCAGCCAGAAGTGTTGAGTAGATGATCCATCTCGGCCTCCTCCCGATAGCCCCACCATCACGGAAGCCAGTCTTCAGCCAATTCAATTCACTCCACGTGATATCAAGAAACGGCTGAGTGCACTGGATACAGCAAAGGCTATGGGCCCCGACAACATCCCAGCTGCAGTGCTGAAGACTTGTGCTCCAGAACTAGCTGCGCCTCTAGCCAAGCTGTTCCAGTACAGCTACAGCACTGGCATCTACCCGACAATGTGGAAAATTGCCCAGATACGTCCTGTCCACAAAAAGCAGGACAAATCCAATCCGGCCAATTACCGCCCCATCAGTCTGCTCTCAATCATCAGCAAAGTGATGGAAGGTGTCGTCGACAGTGCTATCAAGCGGCACTTACCAATAACCTGCTCACCGATGCTCAATTTGGGTTCCGCCAGGGCCACTCGGCTCCAGGCCTCATTACAGCCTTGGTCCAAACATGGACAAAAGAGCTGAATTCCAGAGGTGAGGTGAGAGTGACTGCCCTTGACATCAAGGCAGCATTTGACCGAGTGTGGCACCAAGGAGCCCGAGTAAAATTGAAGTAATTGGGAATCAGGGGGAAAACTCTTCAGTGGCTGGAGTCATACCTAACACAAAGAAAGATGTGGAGATGCCGGTGATGGACTGGGGTTGACAATTGTAAACAATTTTACAACACCAAGTTATAGTCCAACAATTTTATTTTTAATCCCACAAGCTTTTGGAGGCTTCCCCCTTCCTCAGGTGGTGTGGAAATGACATTTTCGAATCCTTCGCATTTTAAAATCACATGAACAATGTCCTGGTGATTACTGCCCGTTGCCAAGGCAATCACAGTGAGCAGACAGAAAGGTGTCACCTAAAAAGGCCACCGAATATACAAACCCCTAAAAAAAAGAGAGAGAGAGATAAGGAAGACAGTCAATGACCCGTTATATTAAAAACAGATAACATTTGTTCGCTGGTGGGGTTACGTGCAGTGTGACATGAACCCAAGATCCCGGTTGAGGCCGTCCTCATGGGTGCGGAACTTGGCTATCAATTTCTGCTCGACGATTTTGCGTTGTCGTGTGTCTCGAAGGCCGCCTTGAAGGTGGTAGTGGTTGTTGGAGGCCAATCATCTCAGCCCCAGGGCATTGCTGCAGGAGTTCCACAGGGCAGTGTCCTAGGCCCAACCATCTTCAGCTGCTTCATCAATGACCTTCCCTCCATCTTAAGGTCAGAAATGGGGATGTTCGCTGATGATTGCACAGTGTTCAGTTCCATTTGCAACCCCTCAAATAATGAAGCAGTCCGAGCCCGCATGCAGCAAGACCTGGACAACATCCAGGTCTTGCTGCATGCATGGAGCAGAGGAGGCTGAGGGGGGACATGATTGAGTTGTACAAAATTATGAGGGGCACAGATAGGATGGATACTAAGGAGCTTTTTCCCTTCGTTGAGGGTACTATAACAAGGGGACATAGATTCAAGGTAAAAGGCGGGAGGTTTAGAGGGGATTTGAGAAAGAACTTTTTCACCCAGAGGGTGGTTGGAGTCTGGAACTCACTGCCTGAAAGGGTTGTGGAGGCAGGAACCCTCACAACATTCAAGAAGCATTTGGATGAGCACTTGAAATGCCATAGCATACAAGGCTACGGACCAAATGCTGGAATATGGGATTAGAGTAGACAGGGCTGATGGCCGGCGCGGACACGATGGGCCGACGGGCCTCTATCCGTGCTGTATAACTCTATGACTCTATGACTCTATAACATCCAGGCTTGGGCTGATAAGTAGCAAGTAACATTTGTGCCAGACAAGTGCCAGGCAATGACCATCTCCAACAAGAGAGAGTCTAACCACCTCCCTATGACATTCAACGGCATTACCATCGCCAAATCCCCCACCATCAACATCCTGGGGGTCACCATTGACCAGAAACTTAACTGGACCAGCCATATAAATACTGTGGCTACAAGAGCAGGTCAGAGGCTGGGTATTCTGCGGCGAGTGACTCACCTCCTGACTCCCCACACCTTTCCACCATCCACAAGGCACAAGTCAGGAGTGTAATGGAATACTCTCCACTTGCTTGGATGAGTGCAGCTCCAACAACACTCAAGAAGCTCGACACCATCCAGGACAAAGCAGCCCGCTTGATTGGCACCCCATCCACCACCCTAAACATTCACTCCCTTCACCACCGGCGCGCAGTGGCTGCAGTGCGTTCCATCCACAGAATGCACTGCAGCAACTCACCAAGGCTTCGTCGACAGCACCTCCCAAACCCGTGGCCTCTACCACCTAGAAGGACAAGGGCAGCAGGCACATGGGAACAACACTACCTGCACGTTCTCCTCTAAGTCACACACCATCCTGACTTGGAAATATATCGCCGTTCCTTCATCGTCGCTGGGTCAAAATCCTGGAACTCCCTTCCTAACAGCACTGTGGGAGAACCATCACCACACGGACTGCAGCGGTTCAAGAAGGCAGCTGATGACCACCTTCTCAAGGGCAATTAGGGATGGGCAATAAATGCCGGCCTTGCCAGCAACGCCCACATCCCATGAATGAATTTTTTAAAAATCCCATGTTCTTTAATTTTGCACACTAACCTCTTATGTGGGACTTTATCAAAGGCCTTCTGAAAATCCAAATAAACCAGTAACTTTCTATGATTCTAAGCCACAGTAAAAGAGGAGGTAGTTGAGATACTGGATATGCTAAAAATTGATAAAGAGGAGGTACTTGAAAGGCTAGCTGTACTTAAAGTGGATAAGTCACCAGGTCTGGATGGGATGCATCCTCGGTTGCTGAGGGAAGTAAGGGTGGAAATTGCGGAGGTACTGGCCATAATCTTCCAAACATCTATAGATACTGGGGTGGTGCCAGAGGACTAGAGAATTGCAAATGTTACACCCTTGTTCAAAAAAGGGTCAAAGGATAAACCCAGCAACTATAGGCCAGCCAATTTAGCCTTGGTGGTGGGTAAACTTTTAGAAACGATAATCTGGGACAAAATTAACAGTCACTTGAACAAGTGTGGATTAATTAAGGAAAGCCAGCACGGATTTGTTAAGGGCAAATCTTGTTTGTTTAACCTGAGAGTTTTTTGATGAGATAAACAGAGAGGGTCGGTGAGGGCAATGCAGTTGATGTGGTGTATATGGACTTCCAAAAGGCATTTGATAAGGCTTGTCAGCAAACTTGATGCCCGTGGAATAAAAAGGGCAGTGGCAGCATGGATATGAAATTGGCTGAGTGACAAGAAACAAAATAGTGGTGAATGGTTATTTTTCGGACTGGAGGAAGGTGTACAGTGGTGTTACCCAGGGGTCGGTGCTGGGACCACTGCTTTTTTTGATCTATATTAATGACTTGGACTTGGGTGTACAGGCCACAATTTCAAAATTTGCAGATGAGACAAAACTTGGAAGGTAGTGAACAGTGAGGAGGATAGTGATAGACTTCAAGAGGATATAGACAGGCTGGTGGAATGGGCGGACACGTGGCAGATTAAATTTAACGCAGAGAAGTGCAAAGTGATACATTTTGATCGGAAGAACGAGGAGCGGCAATATAAACTAAAGGGTATAATTCTAAAGGGGTGCAGGAACAGAGACCTGGGGGTATATGGATACAAATCATTGAAGGTGGCAGGGCAGGTTGATAAAGTGGTTAAAAAGCATACAGGATCCTGGGCTTTATAAATAGAGGCATAGAGTTCAAAAGCAAGGAAGTCATGTTGACCCTTTATAAAACACTGCTTTGGCCACAACTGGAGTATTGTGTCCAGTTCTGGGCACCGCACTTTAGCAAGGATGTGAAGGCCTTAGAGAGGGTGCAGAAAAGATTTACTAGAATGATTCCAGGGATGAAGGACTTCAGTTACGTGGATAGACTGGAGAAGCTGGGGTTGTTCTCCTTAGAGCAGAGAAGGTTGCGAGGAGATTTGATCGAGGGATTCAAAATCATGAGAAGTCTAGACAGAGTAGATAGAGAGAAACCGTTCTCATTGGCAGAAGGGTCGAGAACCAGAGGACACAGATTTAAGGTAATTGGCAAAAGAACCAAAGGCGATATGAGGAAAAACTTTTTTACTCATTGAGTGGTTATGATCTGGAATGCACTGCCTAAAAGGGTGTTGGAGGCAGATTCAATCGTGGCTTTCAAAAGGGAATTAGATAAGTACTTGAACAAAATTTGCAGAGCTACGGGGGAGTGGGACCAGCTGGATTGCACTTGCAGAAAGCCGGCACAGGCTCGAAGGGCCGAATGGCCTCCTTCTATGCTGGAACTATTCTATGATTCTATTACAGTGTTGACTGTAGGTTCTAGTCCTGTATTTTCTGTGCAGACTGTCGCTTCTAGTTGTGTATTCACTGTGCGGACTGTAGGTTCCTGTTCTGTATTCACTGTGCGGACTGCAGGTTCCTGTTCTGTATTCACTGTGCGGACTGTAGATTCCAGTTCTGTATTCACTTTGCGGACTGTAGATTCCTGTTCTGTATTCACTTTGCGGACTGTAGGTTCCTGTTCTGTATTCACTGTGCGGACTGTAGGTTCCTGTTCTGTATACACTGTGCGGACTGTAAGTTCCTGTTCTGTATACACTGTGCGGACTGTAGGTTCCTGTTCTGTATTCACTGTGCGGACTGTAGGTTCCTGTTCTGTATACACTGTGCGGACTGTAGGTTCCTGTTCTGTATTCACTGTGCGGACTGTAGGTTCCTGTTCTGTATACACTGTGCGGACTGTAGGTTCCTGTTCTGTATTCACTGTGCGGACTGTAGGTTCCTGTTCTGTATACACTGTGCGGACTGTAGGTTCCTGTTCTGTATTCACTGTGCGGACTGTAGGCTGCTGTTCTGTATTCACTGTGCGGACTGTAGGTTCCTGTTCTGTATACACTGTGCGGACTGTAGGTTCCTGTTCTGTATTCACTGTGCGGACTGTAAGTTCCTGTTCTGTATTCACCGTGCGGACTGTAGGTTCCTGTTCTGTATTCACCGTGCGGACTGTAGGTTCCTGTTCTGTATTCACTGTGCAGACTGTTGGTTCCTGTTCTGTATTCACCGTGCGGACTGTAAGTTCCTGTTCTGTATACACTGTGCGGACTGTAGGTTCCTGTTCTGTATTCACTGTGGGGACTGTAAGTTCCTGTTCTGTATTCACTGTGTGGACTGTAGGTTCCTGTTCTGCATACACTGTGCAGACTGTAGGTTCCTGTTCTGTATTCACTGTACAGACTGTAGGTTCCTGTTCTGTATACACTGTGCGGACTGTAAGTTCCAGTTCTGTATTCACTTTGCGGACTGTAGATTCCTGTTCTGTATACACTGTGCGGACTGTAAGTTCCAGTTCTGTATTCACTTTGCGGACTGTAGATTCCTGTTCTGTATTCACTGTGCGGACTGCAGGTTCCCGTTCTGTATTCACTGTGCGGACTGTAGATTCCTGTTCTGTATACACTGTGCGGACTGTAGGTTCCTGTTCTGTATTCACTGTACAGACTGTAGGTTCCTGTTCTGTATACACTGTGCGGACTGTAGGTTCCTGTTCTGTATACACTGTGCGGACTGTAGGTTCCTGTTCTGTATTCACTGTGCGGACTGTAGGTTCCTGTTCTGTATACACTGTGCGGACTGCAGGTTCCTGTTCTGTATTCACTGTGCGGACTGTAGGTTCCTGTTCTGTATTCACTGTGCGGACTGTAGGTTCCTGTTCTGTATACACTGTGCGGACTGTAGGTTCCTGTTCTGTATTCACTGTGCGGACTGTAGGTTCCTGTTCTGTATTCACTGTGCGGACTGTCGGTTCCTGTTCTGTATTCACTGTGCGGACTGTAGGTTCCTGTTCTGTATTCACTGTGCGGACTGTAGGTTCCTGTTCTGTATTCACTGTGCGGACTGTAGGTTCCTGTTCTGTATTCACTGTGCGGACTGTAGGTTCCTGTTCTGTATACACTGTGCGGACTGTAGGTTCCTGTTCTGTATACACTGTGCGGACTGTAGGTTCCTGTTCTGTATTTACTGTGCGGACTGTAGGTTCCTGTTCTGTATACACTGTGCGGACTGTAGGTTCCTGTTCTGTATACACTGTGCGGACTGGAGGTTCCTGTTCTGTATTCACTGTGGGGACTGTAGGTTCCTGTTCTGTATACACTGTGCGGACTGTAGGTTCCTGTTCTGTATTCACTGTGCGGACTGTAGGTTCCTGTTCTGTATTCACTGTGCGGACTGTAGATTCCTGTTCTGTATACACTGTGCGGACTGTAGGTTCCTGTTCTGTATACACTGCGGACTGTAGGTTCCTGTTCTGTATTCACTGTGCGGACTGTAGGTTCCTGTTCTGTATTCACTGTGGGGACTGTAGGTTCCTGTTCTGTATACACTGTGCGGACTGTAAGTTCCTGTTACATAAGAACATAAGAAATTGGAGCAGGAGTAGGCCAATCGGCCCCTCGAGCCTGCTCCGCCATTCAATAAGATCATGGCTGATCTGATCCCAACCACAAATCTAAAGAACACAAGAAGTCGGAGCAGGACCCGGCCACACAGCCCCTGGGCCCTCTCCACCACCCACAGGGCATTGACCGATCCGAACTCAGCTTCATGTCCAATTTCCTGCCCGCTCCCCATAACCCCTAATTCCCTTTCCTTCTAGGAAACTGTCTATTTCTGTTTTAAATTTATCTAATGATGTAGCTTCCACAGCTTCCTGGGGCAGCAAATTCCACAGACCTACCACCCTCTGAGTGAAGAAGTTTCTCCTCATCTCAGTTTTGAAAGAGCAGCCCCTTATTCTAAGATTATGCCCCCTAGTTCTAGTTTCACCCATCTTTGGGAACATCCTTACTGCATCCACCCGATCAAGACCCTTCACAATCTTATATGTTTCAATAAGATCGCCTCTCATTCTTCTGAACTCCAAGGAGTAGAGTCCCAATCTACTCAACGTCTCCTCATATGTCCGCCCCCTCATCCCCGGGATTAACCGAGTGAACCTTCTTTGTACTGCCTCGAGAGCAAGTATGTCTTTTCTTAAGTATGGAGACCAAAACTGTATGCAGTATTCCAGGTGCGGTCTCACCAATACCTTATATAACTGCAGCAATACCTCCTTGTTTTTATATTCTATCCCCCTAGCAATAAAAGCCAACATTCCGTTGGCTTTCTTGATCACCTGCTGCACCTGCATACCAACTTTTTGATTTTCTTGCACTAGGACCCCCAGATCCCTTTGTACTGCAGTACTTTCCAGTCTCTCGCCATTAAGAAAATAACTTGCTCTCTGATTTTTCCTGCCAAAGTGCATAACCTCACATTTTCCAATATTATATTGCATCTGCCAAATCTCCGCCCACTCACCCAGCCTGTCTATATCCCCTTGCAGGTTTTTTATGTCCTCCTCACTCTCTACTTTCCCTCCCATCTTTGTATCATCTGCAAATTTTGATATGTTGCACTCGGTCCCCTCCTCCAAATCGTTAATATAGATTGTAAAGAGTTGGGGACCCAGCACCGACCCCTGTGGAACACCACTGGTTACTGGTTGCCAGTCCGAAAATGAACCATTTATCCCAACTCTCTGCTTCCTGTTCGATAACCAATCCTCCACCCATGCCAGAATATTACCCCCAATCCCGTGATTTTTTATCTTAAGTAATAATCTTTTATGTGGCACCTTGTCGAATGCCTTCTGGAAGTCTAAATACACTATGTCCACTGGTTCCCCTTTATCCACCCTATACGTTATATCCTCGAAGAACTCAAGCAAATTTGTCAGACATGACTTCCCCTTCATAAAGCCATGCTGACTTTGTCCTATTAAATTATGCTTATCTAAATGTTCCGTTACTGTCTCCTTAATAATAGACTCCAAAATTTTACCCACCACAGATGTTAAGCTAACTGGCCTATAATTTCCAGCCTTCTGCCTACTACCCTTTTTAAATAACGGTGTTACATTAGCAGTTTTCCAATCTGCCGGGACCTCTCCTGAGTCCAGGGAATTTTGGAAAACTATCACCAAAGCATCCACAATCCCTACTGCCACTTCCCTCAAGACCCTAGGATGGAAGCCATCAGGTCCAGGGGATTTATCCGCCTTGAGTCCCATTATTTTACTGAGTACCATCTCCTGAGTGATTTTAATCGTATTTAGCTCCTCCCCCCCGAGAGTCCCCTGTTTGTCCAGTGTTGGGATATTCTTAGTGTCCTCTACTGTAAAGACTGAAACAAAATATTTGTTCAGCATTTTTGCCATCTCCATGTTTCCCACCATTAATTTCCCGGTCTCATCCTCTAAGGGACCTATGTTTGCCTTAGCCACCCTTTTTCTTTTTATATAACTATAGAAACTCTTGCTATCTGTTTTTATATTTTTTGCTAATTTCGTTTCATAATCTAACTTCCCTTTCTTAATCAATCCTTTAGTTACTTTTTGCTGTCTTTTGAAGAATTCCCAATCTTCTATCCTCCCACTAAGTTTGGCTACCTTATATGTCCTTGTTTTTAGTCGGATACTATCCTTGATTTCTTTACTTAGCCACGGATGGCTGTCATTTCTTTTACACCCTTTTTTCCTCAGTGGAATATATTTATTTTGAAAGTTGTAAAATAACTCCCTAAATGAACACCACTGCTCATGTACCGTCTTACCCTTTAATCTATTTTCCCAGTCCACTTTAATCAATTCCGCTCTCATACCATCATAGTCTCCTTTATTCAAGCTCAGTACGCTTGTTTGAGAATCAACCTTCTCACCCTCTAATTGGATATGGAATTCAACCATGTTGTGGTCGCTCGTTCCAAGGGGATCCTTAACTAGGACATTATTGATTAATCCTGATTCATTACACAGGACCAGGTCCAAGGTTGCCTGCCCCCTTGTAGGATCAGTTACATACTGCTCAAGAAATCCATCCCTGATGCACTCAATGAACTCGTCCTCAAGGCTGCTCTGCCCAATTTGATTTGTCCAGTTTATATGACAATTAAAATCCCCCATAATTATGGCTGTTCCCTTATTACATGCCCCGACTATTTCCTGATTAATACTTCTTCCAGCAGAGTTGCAACTATTAGGAGGCCTATATACTACGCCCACTAATGTTTTTTTTCCCTTATTATTCCTTATCTCCACCCAAACTGTTTCATTATCTTGATGCTTTGTCCCAATATCATTTCTCTGTATTACAGTGATTCCTTCCTTTATTAACATAGCCACCCCACCTCCCCTTCCTTCCTGCCTGTCCTTCCTGATTGTTAAATACCCTGGCATATTTAATTCCCAGTCATTGTCACCCTGCAGCCATGTTTCTGTAATGGCCACAAGATCATACCCATACGTAGTTATTTGTGCCGTTAACTCATCCATTTTATTACGAATGCTACGTGCATTCAGATAAAGAACTTTCAAATCTGTTTTGTGACGCTTAGTTCCTGCTTTTTCCTTTTTTAACACTTTACCTATTACTCCATACCTTCTGTCCCTTCCTGTTACGCTTTCCTCTCTCTCCCTGCTCAGGTTCCCAACCCCCTGCCACTTTAGTTTAAACCCTCCCCAACAGCACTAGCAAACACTCCTCCTAGGACAGCGGTCCCGGCCCTGCCCAGGTGCAGACCGTCCGGTTTGTACTGGTCCCACCTCCCCCAGAACCGTTTCCAGTGTCCCAGGAATTTGAATCCCTCCCCCTTGCACCATTCCTCTAGCCACGTATTCATTTGAAATATCCTCCTATTTCTACTCTGACTAGCACGTGGCACTGGCAGCAATCCTGAGATTACTACCTTTGAGGTCCTATTTTTTAATTTACCTCCTAACTCCCTATATTCTGTTTTTAGGACCTCATCCCCTTTTTTACCTATATCGTTGGTGCCTATGTGCACCACGACAGCTGGCTGTTCGCCCTCCCCCTCCAAAATGTTCTGTAGCCGCTCCGAGACATCCTTGATCCTTGCACCAGGGAGGCAACACACCATCCTGGAGTCTCGGTTGCGGCCGCAGAAACGCCTGTCTATTCCCCTTACAATTGAGTCCCCTATCACTATAGCTCTGCCACTCTTTTTCCTCCCAGCCTGTGCAGCAGAGCTACCCGTGGTGCCAGGAAGTTGGCTGCTGCTGCCTTCCCCTGATAAGTCATCCCCCCCAACAGCATCCAAAGTGGCATATCTGTTTGAGAGGGGGATGGCCACAGGGGACCCCTGCACTACCTGCCTGCATCTCTTACTCTTCCTGGTGGTCACCCATTCACTTCCTGCCTGTATACCCTTTACCTGCGGTGTGACCAACTCGCTAAACGTGCTATCCACGAGTTTCTCTGCATCGCGGATGCTCCACAGTGAGTCCACCCGCAGCTCCAGCTCCGAGATACGATCGGTCAGTAGCTGCAGGTGGACACACTTCCCGCATACATGGTCGGCAGGGACACTGGTAGTGTCCATGACTTCCCACATCTTGCAGGAGGAGCATATCACGGGTGCGAGGTCTGCTGCCATGACTTGCCTTAGCTTAGTTACCTCTTTTAAATTACGTTGAAATTAGAAAATGTTAACTATACTAGGGACCTAGGTTCACTAAAAAAAAACACTATCTGCTATAAAACCTGCAGATCTTCCCTTTCTTATTACTTTACTTACAGTAAAATGGTAGAAATACTCACCTGAACCTACTCACCAATCAGCTGCCTCCCCTGTGCCGCGTCACTTTCTGACTGGTGACGTCACCCCGAACTGCCGCTGGTCTCAGAGTCTCGCTCTCAGAGTAAGCTCTGGTCTCGCTCTCTCCGCGCTGTTTATATCCCCGCTCTGGTCTCGCTCTCTCCCGCCGCTCACCGACTGAACTCTCGCTCTCTCTGCGCTGTTTATATCTCCGCTCTGGTCTCGCTCTCTCCCGCCGCTCACCGACTGGACTCTCGCTCTCTCCGCGCTGTTTATATCTCCGCTCTGGTCTCGCTCTCTCCCGCCGCTCACCGACTGAATACAGAACAGGAATCTACAGTATTTACTGTGCGGACTGTAGGTTCCTGTTCTGTATACACTGTGCGGACTGTAGGTTCCTGTTCTGTATTTACTGTGCGGACTGTAGGTTCCTGTTCTGTATTCACTGTGCGGACTGTAGGTTCCTGTTCTGTATTCACTGTGCGGACTGTAGGTTCCTGTTCTGTATTCACTGTGCGGACTGTACGTTCCTGTTCTGTATTCACTGTGCGGACTGTAGGTTCCTGTTCTGTATACACTGTGCGGACTGTAGGTTCCTGTTCTGTATACACTGTGCGGACTGTAAGTTCCTGTTGTGTATACACTGTGCGGACTGTAAGTTCCTGCTCTGTATTCACTGTGCGGACTGTAGGTTCCTGTTCTGTATACACTGTGCGGACTGTAGGTTCCTGTTCTGTATACACTGTGCGGACTGTAGGTTCCTGTTGTGTATACACTGTGCGGACTGTAGGTTCCTGTTCTGTATTCACTGTGGGGACTGTAGGTTCCTGTTCTGTATTCACTGTGCGGACTGTAGGTTCCTGTTCTGTATACACTGTGCGGACTGTAGGTTCCTGTTCTGTATACACTGTGCGGACTGTAGGTTCCTGTTCTGTATACACTGTGCGGACTGTAGGTTCCTGTTCTGTATTCACTGTACAGACTGTAGGTTCCTGTTCTGTATACACTGTGCGGACTGTAGGTTCCTGTTCTGTATACACTGTGCGGACTGTAGGTTCCTGTTCTGTATTCACCGTGCGGACTGTAGGTTCCTGTTCTGTATACACTGTGCGGACTGTAGGTTCCTGTTCTGTATACACTGTGCGGACTGTAGGTTCCTGTTCTGTATTCACTGTGCGGACTGTAAGTTTCTGTTCTGTATACACTGTGCGGACTGTAGGTTCCTGTTCTGTATTCACTGTGCGGACTGTAAGTTCCTGTTCTGTATTCACTGTGCGGACTGTAGGTTCCTGTTCTGTATTCACTGTGCGGACTGTAGGTTCCTGTTCTGTATTCACTGTGCGGACTGTAGGTTCCTGTTCTGTATACACTGTGCGGACTGTAGGTTCCTGTTCTGTATTCACTGTGCGGACTGTAGGTTCCTGTTCTGTATACACTGTGCGGACTGTAGGTTCCTGTTCTGTATACACTGTGCGGACTGTAGGTTCCTGTTCTGTATTCACTGTGCGGACTGTAGGTTCCTGTTCTGTATACACTGTGCGGACTGTAGGTTCCTGTTCTGTATACACTGTGCAGACTGTTGGTTCTGGTCCTGTACTTTTTGGAATGTAGGTTCTGATACTCTACTTACTGTGCTGATTGTGAGTTCCGATCCTGTATTTCGTGTTTGGACTGCAGATTGGGGTTCTGTATTTACTGTGCAGACTGTAGTGTCCGGTCCTACGTTTAATGTGCTGATTGTGGGTTCCGGTCCTGTATTTAATGTGCGGACTATAGTTTCCAGTTCTGTATTTACTGTGGGGAATGTTGGTTGCGGTTCTGTCGTTAGTGTAGTGGTCCTACAGACGCCATCGTGGTTATTAGCTGATGTTGAGGAATGAATGTTTTATGTTTTCACAGTTGGGCCTGTAAAGCAGGAAGCAGCCGAGGCCAACAGTGAGTCGGAGGGTCCCACTGAGCTGGGCGCTCTGGGAGCAGCAGCCAGACTAGTTGAACAGGTAGGACCCTGGTGCCTTGTGTGGATTGGAGCTCCTGGGTCTCACACTCAGACTTGGGAAGAGAGAAACTACTTACATTTATCTCATTGGTGTGGAGATGCCGGTATTGATAGCCAAATTGATAGCCAAGTTCCGCACCCATGAGGACGGCCTCAACCGGGATCTTGGGTTCATGTCACGCTACACGTTACCCCACCAGCGAACAAATGTTATCTGTTTTTAATATAATGGGTCATTTGCTGGCTCTCTCTGCCTTCCGGATGTTTCTGCCTCTCTCTGTGTTTTTTTTTCTCTGTTTTTTTTCCCTGTTTGTTTTTTTGTTGAATGTGTATTCGGGGGTTCTGCAGGTAACACCTCTCTGTCTGAACACGGTGATTGCCTTGGCAACGGGCAGTTGCAGGGGCAGTCTGTAAACACCATGTATTGTTCAATATGTATAAATGCGTAGGCTTCAAGGAGCTCTTGAAACATTTGCCTGAGGAAGGAGAAAATCTCCGAAAGCTTGTGAATTTAAAATAAAATTGCTGGACTATAACTTGGTGTTGTAAAATTGTTTACAATTATCTCATTGGGGAAGTGATATTTGCTGGAACCACTCGGGCTTTTGCTGATTGGCCCTGATCTTTTAATTAGACACTTCTACTTCTTTTAGAATATTTTAATTGGATATAAGAACTAATAATTGCTTGTAGTGGATCATTGTACACTGGACACTTTGTCTGATTGGGTGGTTCGTTCCACTACAAGAGAGGGGGCATTTCTGGGTTTAGTTTTAGGGAATGAAGCTGGGCACTGAAGGAGTATCAGTGGGAGAGCATTTTGGTGGTAGTGATCATAATTCAGTTAGATTTAGCATAGTTATGGAAAAGGACAAAGATAGACCAGGAGTAAAAATTCTAAATTGGGGAAAGGCCAATTTTACTAAGCTAAGAAATTATTTAGCAAAAGTGGACTGGAACCAGCTACTTGAAGGTAAATCAGTGTCAGAGCAGTGGGAGGCATTCGAGGGGGAGATTGTGAGGGTTCAGAGCAAATATGTTCCCACAAAGAAAAAGGGTGGGACTCCCAAATCTCGAGCCCTCTGGATGACAAGGAGCATACAGGGTGAGATAAGGCAAAAAAGGGAAGCATATATCAGATACCGAGAGTTCAATACTG
This sequence comes from Heptranchias perlo, assembly GCF_035084215.1. Lineage (NCBI taxonomy): Eukaryota > Metazoa > Chordata > Chondrichthyes > Hexanchiformes > Hexanchidae > Heptranchias > Heptranchias perlo. The sequence goes on from NC_090342.1 coordinate 57,719,460, forward strand.
CAGAAAGTCTAGAGGAGTATAGAAAATGCAGGGGTGAAATTAAAAAGAAAACTAGGAAAGCAAAGAGAGGGCATGAAAAAATACTGGCAAGTAAAATCAAGGAAAACTCAAAGATGTTTTATAAATATCTAAAGAACAAGAGGATAACTTAAGGAAAGAGTAGGGTCTATTAGAGACCAAAAAGGTAACCTATGTGTGGAGGTGGAAGATGTGGGTATGGTTCTTAATGAATACTTTGTGTCTTGTCTTCACAAAAGAGGGGGGCGATGCAGACATTGTCGTTAAGGAGGAGGAGTGTGAAATATTGGATGGGATAAATATAGTGAGAGAGGAAGTATTAAGGGGTTTAGCATCTTTGAAAGTAGATAAACTGCCAGGCCCGGATGAAATGTATCCCAGGCTGTTAAGAGAAGCAAGGGAGGAAATAGTGGAGGCTCTGACCGTCATTTTCCAATCCTCACTGGATATAGGTGTGGTGCCGGAGGATTGGAGGACTGCTAACATTGTGCCGTTGTTTAAAAATGGAGAAAGGGATAGACCGAATAATTACAGGCCAATCAGTCTAACCTCGGTGGTGGGCAAATTATTGGAAACAATTCTGAGGGACAGTATTAATCATCATTTAGAAAGGTACTGATTAATCAAGGACAGTCAGCATGGATTTGTTATGGGAAGATCGTAGCTGACTAACATGATTGAATTCTTTGAGGCGGTGACGAGGAGGATCGATGAGGGTAGCCCATTTGATGTAGCCTAGATTGATTTTAGCAAGGCTTTTGACCAGGTCCCACATGGCAGACCGGTCAGAAAAGTAAAAGCCCACAGGATCCAAGGGAAAATGGCAAGTTGGATCCAAAATTGGCTCAGTGGCAGGAAGCAAAGAGTAATGGTTAACGGTTGGTTTTGTGACCGGAAGACTCTTTCCAGTGGGGTTCCGCAGGGCTCAGTACTAGGTCCCTTGCTTTTTGTGGTACATATCAATGATTTAGACTTAAATGTAGGGGACGTGATTTAAAAGTTTGCAGATGATACTGAAATTGGACATGTGGTTGATAGTGAGGAGGAAAGCTGTCGACTGCAGGAAGATATCAATGGACTGGTCAGGTGGGCAAAAAAGTGGCAAATGGAATTCAATTCAGAGAAGTGTGAGGTAATGCATTTGGGGAGGGCAAACAAGGCAAGGGAGTAGACAATAAATGAGAGGATACTGAGAGGTGTAGAGGAACTGAGGGACATTGGAATACATGTCCACAGATCCCTGAAGGTAGCAGGACAGGTAGATAAGGTGGTTAAGAAAGCACACGAGATACTTTCCTTTTTTAGCCGAGGTATAGAATATAAGAGTAGGGAGGTTATGCTAGAACTGTATAAAACACTAGTTAGGCCACAGCTAGAGTACTGTGTACAGTTCTGGTCACCATGTTATGGGAAAGATGTGATTGCACTAGAGAGGGTACAGAGGAGATTTACGAGGATGTTGCCAAGACTGGAGAATTTTAGCTATGAGAAAAGATTGGATAGGCTGGGGTTGTTTTCTTTGGAACAGAGGAGGCTGAGAGGAGATTTCATTGAGGTGTATAAAATTGAGGTGCCTAGATAGAGTCGATAGGAAGGACCTATTTCCCTTAGCAGAGAGGTCAATAACCAGGGGGCATAGATCTAAAGTAATTGGTAGAAGGATTAGATGGGAGCTGAGGAAAAATGTTTTCACTCAGAGGGTGGTGGGGATCTGAAACTCACTGCCTGAAAGGGTGGTAGAGGCAGAAGCCCTCATCAGATTTAAAAAGTACTTGGATGTGCACCTGAAGTGCTGTAACCTACAGGGCCACGGACCAAGATAAAGTGGGATTAGGCTAGATAGCTCTTTTTCAACCGGCACAGGCATGATGGGCTGAATGGCCTCCTTCTGTGCTGTAAATTTCTATGATTCTGTGTTCTTGCCTTAGGGGTTTGTTGAAAAATTTATCTTAATTTGAAGTTGTGCTTTAATTGAAAAGTCTAGTTATGTTTGTGTAGTTCCACCCTTCTTCTCCCTGACCCCTTCAGTACTGTGCTAGACCAGACAAGAATTTGCCAGGTTTGATCTGCAGTTGTTGCTGAGCTAGCTGATATCTGCTGGGTTGGTGTAGGGCCTCAGTAGCGCTGAGTAGGGACGAGCCTGGGTCCCTGATCTGGTCCCGATGCACTGACTCATGCCAGGCAAGCCGCCAGTCCCCAAACATTGAAACCGACTGCCAACACTCTCCAGACTTACACGTGAAGAATGGCCAGGTGCGAGATACCCGGGGGCTGCACAGTGTTTTGGAGCTCGGAGATACTGAGAGGATCGTACCCCACCTTCAGAGGTGGGGGCAGAATTAGCATAGCTGATAATTACCCAGCTAAATTAACACATACTGAAGTAACTCTGAGAATTTTTTTTCCAGGTACGGATGAAGGAGCCAAAAGAATGTTCATCATCGGTGAGGCACAGCATTCAGGAAAACAAGAACTTGGTGGAAGCACTGGTCGGCAGTGAGGATCAGGTTCCTCCAGACTCAATGAGTATAGCGTGTAGATCAGGAGCTGATCATGTCTGGGGAGAAAGTCGCATTGACAACAGCGGGAGTCCCAATCGGATATATCCTGGAATGCCAACTTCACCGCCCCTGCATCCATCCAGCAAGAGTACCTTGTCCAGTTCACCGCCTGTGAGCAATCAGGCAACGAAGGGTCAGTCAGTAACATCTTCATAATACCGGGACATCTCTACTCAGAGCGAGAGAGAGAGAGAGACCATCTCACCATCAATACAGGGACATCACTGTTCTTTTTGATATATATTAATTACCTTGACTTGGGTATAGAGGGTATAATTTCAAAGTTTGCAGATGACACAAAACTAGTAAATGTAGTAAGCAATATGGAGGATAGTAACAGACTTCAGGAGGACATGGGCAGACACATGGCAGATGAAATTTAACGCAGAGAAGTGTGAAATGATGCGTTTTGGTGGGAAGAATGAGGAGAGGCAAAAGACACTAAATGGTACAATATGAACATACGAATTAAGAGCAGGAGTAGGCCATTCAGCCCCTCGAGCCTGCTCTGCCATTTGATAAGATCATGGCTGATCTGATTGCGACCTTAACCCTACTTTCCCGTCTACCTACTATAACCTTTGACTCCCTTGTTAATCAGGAATCTATCTAACTCAGCCTTAAAAATATTCAATGACCCTGCCTCCACCGCTCTCTGGGGAAGGGAGCTCCACAGACTCACAACCCTCTGGGAGAAAAAATTTCTCCTCATCTCCTTCTTAAATGGGAGACCCCTTATTTTTAAACTGTGGCCCCTAGTTCTAGTCTCTCCCACAAGGGGAAACATCCTCTCAGCATCTACCCCTTCTAGTCCCCTCAGGATCTTATATGTTCCAATAAGATCACCTCTCATTCTTCTAAACTCCAGTGTATACAGGCCCAACTTGTCCAACCTTTCCTCATTAGATAACCCCCTCATCCCAGGAATCAGTCGAGTGAACCTTCTCTGAACCACCTCCAAAGCAATTATGTTCTTTCTTAAATAAAGAGACCAAAACTGCACACAGTATTCTGTTTCTAGCAAAACATCTCTACTTTTATGTTCCATTCCTCTTGCAATAAATGACAACATTCCATTTGCTTTCCTAATGTCTTGCTGTACCTGCATACTAACTTTTTGTGATTCATGTACTAGGACACCCAGATCCCTCTGTACCTCAGAGTTCTGCAATCTCTCTCCATTTAAATAATATGCTGCTTTTCTATTCCTCCTGCCAAAGTGGACAAGTTCACATTTTCCCATATTATACTTCATCTGCCAAATTTTTGCCCACTCACTTAACCTATCTCTATCCCTTTGCAGACTCCTTATGTCCTCTTCACAACTTACTTTCCTACCTACCTTTTATGTCATCAGCAAACTTAGCAACCATATATTCGGTCCCTTCATCCAAGTCATTGATATAGATTGTAAATAGTTGAGGCCCAAGCACTGATCCCTGTGGCACTCCACTCGTTACATCTTGCCAACCTGAAAATGACCCCTTTATGCCGACTGCCTGTTTCCTGTTAGCTAACCAATCCTTTATCCGTGATAATATGTTACCCCTTACACCAAATTTTAAAGGGGGCGCAGGAAGAGAGAGACCTGGGGTTGCATATACATATTCTTTGAAGGTAGCAGTACAAGTTGAGAAGGCTGTTAAAAAAGCATATGGGATCCTGGGTTTTATTAATAAGAACATAAGAAATAGGAGCAGGAGTAGGCCATGCAGCCCCTTGAGCCTGCTCCGCCATTCAATCAGATCATGGCTGATCTTCGACCTCAACTCCCGATCCCCATCTCCCTTGATTCCCCTAGAGTCCAAAAATCTGTCGAACTCAGCCTTGAATATACTCAATGACTGAGCATCCACAGCCCTCTGGGGCAGAGAATTCCAAAGATTCACAACCCTCTGAGTGAAGAAATTCCTCCTCATCTCAGTCTTAATTGGCCGACCCCTTATCTTGAGACTATGCCCCCTAGTTCTAGACTCGCCAGCCAGGGGAAACAGTCTCTTAGCATCTACCCTGTAAAGCCGCCTCAGAATCTCATATGTTTCAATGAGATCACCTCTCATTCTTCTAAACTCTAGAGACTACAGACCCATTCTACCCAATCTCTCTTCATAGAACAACCCTCTCATCCCAGGAATCAATCTGGTGAACCTTTGTTGCACTGCCTCTAAGGCAAGTATATCCTTCCTTAGGTAAGGAGACCAAAACTGTACACAGTACTCCAGGTGAGGCCTCACTAAAGCCCTGTACAATTGTAAGACTTCCTTACTCTTGTACTCCAACCCCCTTGCAATAAAGGCCACATGCCATTTGCCTTCCTAATTGCCTGCTGTTCCTGCAAGCTATGTTTTTGTGTTTCTTGTACCAGGACACCCAAGTCTCTCTGGACACCAACATTTATTAGTTTCTCACCATTTAAAAAATATTCTGTTTTTCCGTTCTTCGTACCAAAGTGAATAACCTCACATTTCCCCACATTATACTTCATCTGCCGTCTTCTTGCCCACTCACTTAACCTGTCTGTATCCCTTTGCAGACTCTGTGTCCTCCTCACAGCTTACTTTCCCACCTAGCTTTGTATCATCAGCAAACTTGGATACATTACACTCGGTCCCCTCATCTAAGTCATTAATATAGATTGTAAGTAGCTGAGGCCCAAGTACTGATCCTTGTGGCACCCCACTGGTTACAACCTGCCAACCTGATAATGAACCGTTTATCCCTACTCTCTGTTTTCTCTCCATTAACCAATCCTCAATCCATGCTAATATATTACCCCCAATCCCATGAGCCCTTATCTTGTGTAACAACCTTTTATGTGGCACCTTATCGAATGCCTTTTGAAAATCCAAATATATGACATCCACTGGTTCCCCTTTATCTACCCTGCTAGTTACACCCTCAAAAAACTCTAATAAATTTGTCAAAGACGATTTCCCTTTCATAAAACCATGTTGACTCTGTCTAATCATATTATGATTTTCTAAGTGCCCTGTTACCACTGCCTTAATAATGGATTCCAGCATTTTCCTGATGGCCGATGTCAGGCTAACTGGCCTGTAGTTCCCTGTTTTCTCTCTCCCTCTTTTCTTGAATAGCGAGGTTACATTTGCTACCTTCCAATCCACTGGGACCGTTCCAGAATCTAGGGAATTCTGGAAGATCACAACCAGTGCATCCACTATCTCTGCAGTTGACTGTCTGATATTTTATTGTCTGTTCCCTCCGATGGTTTACCGTCTACTCCCCCTCCCCCCCCCACCGGGGCGTTTTACCGTCTACTCCCCCTCCCCCCCCACCGGGGTGTTTTACCGTCTACTCCCCCCCTCCCCCCCCGGGGCGTTTACCGTCTACTCCCCCCCTCCCCCCCGGGGCGTTTTACCGTCTACTCCCCCCCTCCCCCCCCGGGGCGTTTTACCGTCTACTCCCCCTCCCCCCCCCCGGGGCGTTTACCGTCTACTCCCACCCTCCCCCCCCGGGGCGTTTTACCGTCTACTCCCCCCCCCCCCCGGGGCGTTTTACCGTCTACTCCCCGCCCCCCCCCCCCCCGGGGCGTTTTACCGTCTACTCCCCCCTCCCCCCCGGGCCGTTTTACCGTCTACTCCCACCCCCCGGGGCGGTTTACCATCTGCTCTAAGTGTGTTTGAATGCTATTATATTAGAGACTTAACGTTGTAACCTAATCGTGTTAATATTGAAACCCTTTGGCAGGTAAGCGTCCAAAGAAAGGGATGGCAACCGCAAAGCAGCGACTCGGAAAGATTCTGAAGCTGAACAGAAGTGGCCGTCTCTTCCTTTAGAATAAAGACGTTAAAGACCCATATTGGCCCTAAGAGGATCCTGATCCCGCTGCACACACACGGCTTTCCCTTCGGATAGATTGTGCCTGAGGAACAATCCCACAGATGTGCATTGTTGAAGCACAGACAAGCAATAATGGAGGAGCCGAAACTGTAGAGAGAAATAATGAAATGGTGAAGGGGAGGAAAAATGTTCAGGGTTTGCAAACATTTTTAAAGAGTGATGTTCGGGCTTTACTGAAGATACTTTCTGTTGTCATATAATTTATTTCTTTCAGATTATTTGATGCATTTTAATTTGACAGCTTTGAATGATTATTTTTAAAGATAACTATTTATTGAGGAATTTGTCTGATTCAATTCAACTAAATAATAACTTAGATATAAAATATTGAACCATATTTCCAGCCGACAGATTCTTGCCTTTTAATTGCTTTCGTGAAGAGCTGCTTATAAAACGATTGGGAAGGGTTTTGACTACCTCTGAAATCCACACACTTCAAACTTTTTCCATTTCAACACTGTTTGCTGACCATTTCATTGTGATAAACCTGGCTTTAAGGATTTTCTGAATTCAAGGCTGAAGGAAATAACAGAATCACATCAAAAGCATGTTGTCATAGTTCAGGCTCTTCACAACTCTCTCCCTCTCTCTCTCGATGAACAAGGCAAATTGCAGTTTCTGGCGAAGGAAGTAGGAGCCGGGGGGGGGAGGTGGGAGCACGGTAGGGGGGATCACGGGGCGGGTGGTGGGGGGCACGGGGGAGTGGCGAATGTGATCCGGGTCAGGAGAGGGAGAACGTGGTCCAGACAGGGAGATGGATCACGCTCTGCTCCTCCCGTTAGACCTGGATCATGGTGTTGACCATGAACGGCAGCGAGTTGGTCCGTCAGAATGCCCAGCACATGCGCGGGAAGTGAGGTCATCAGAGGGCCCGAAAGCTGGAAGTTAGGACTCAGTTTCACTACTCACTTTGTGATGAAAAAGGTGACCCCTCCCCTGCCCCCACTTTCTACCCAATAAACCTGAAAATAATCTATGACCCCCACACAATTGTCCCATCACTCACCGCAGCTCTTTCCCATAGTGTTTAGTTTGATGGAGTGATTAGTGATAGTTTGGGCATTTCTGGTTTCTGATCGACCCGTGATGTCCTCCTGCCCGTGCACCAGGCCACCTGATGATGTTACACTCAGCACATGTTAAAAAAGCTACGGCTGTATTCGTGATGTCACGCCCAATGACGTCATCCTTACCCGTTCTCCTCGATTGAAATACGCCCTCACTAAATCAACATTGCAGCTCAAATTATGTCAATCGGTCAATGCTGTGGATTTGTCAAATTTAGCCTCAGAGAAACGACTACAGCCCCCTGCATGAAGCTGCAGTGCTCGTTCATGGGGCCACATATTTGAAGGGGGCCCACAAGTCAATTGCTGGGTTGGCCTGGTATGGAGTGTTTTCAGAGTCAAAGGGAGGTGGGAGGCTGCTCAATGTGGAGGCCTCACTCCTCCATCAAACAGGCCATGCTGATACTGTGCCATGTGTGACTCTAGGTTCACAAGGACTGGCACAAATTGGTGCCATGCAGCCCTCTGTAGAGTGGGGCCTGGCTTGCCAGACTGGCCAGTTCTTACAGCTACTTGATTCACCAGATTCTCCATTCGGTCAGCCCTAAACCAGGGAACTAGCTGCTGTGCTGCTCTTCTGCCTGGCCACTGAACTAGTATTATGTCTCCTCACTGAGTTCTCTTAGTATCATGGTACTTAAAAGAAAGAAAGACTTGCATTTATATAACACCTTTCACAACCTCAGGATATCCCAAAGCACTTCACAATCAATGAAGTATTTTTGAAGTGTAGTCACTATTGTAATGTAGGAAATGCGGCAGCCAATTTGCGCATAGCAAGCTCCCACAAACAGCAATGTGAGATCATCTCTTTTAGTGGTGTTGATTGAAGGATAAATGTTGGCCAGGACACCAGGGACCCCTTCAATAATTACCACCCACGTCCAGGTGGGCAAGAGCCAAATTTTGTGAGAGTCACGGTGCAACCATCACAATGGTGTAGTCAGTTCTTGGTGAGGTACAGGGAAACATTGCAATACTGAAGAGCGTCACAACGTTATGACGCACAAGTCAGCTGGTTGTCCTTTGCATCCCTCAAAGGTGCTGAATGCTTAGAGAAAGAAGCATCTAAGTAGCCTGGTGCCTCTAGAAGGACCCTTCCTGCACCTGATCCACCCACTCTATTATGGCATCTTGTTTACTCGAGCAACAGCCCAGAGACACTCATTCAGGGAGATGGTATTACTGACACAGAGCAGATATTACTGAGTGGGTCACGGAGCAGCAGTGAGCAGGAAGAGCTGGGAGGCTAATTTGAGGAGACATCTGTCTCTCCCTAGAGGTGACTTAAGCAAGAGCCCTGAGCTGAGGATCCCAAGACCAAAACCTCAGGGGTCTGGGCTGTTACAGATCAATGATCCAGGAGCATTGGTCTCACATGCGGGCAGTGGAGACGGTCTCTTCTCTCATGGTGCTGATGACGGGACAATTGGAGGAGTCCAGAACCTGCATCTACAATGCAATGAGGGAGGCAGGACATGAAGTGAGGAAGACCCTGGTGACTCCATTATTTAAGAAGGGAAGGAGAGATAAACTCGGAAATTATAGACCTATTAGCCTAACGTCAGTTGTGGGAAAGTTACTAGAATCTGTTATTAGGGACAGAGTGACTGAGCATTTGGACAAACATGAACTGATGAGAGAGAGCCAGCATAGATTTATAAAGAGTAAATCATGTCTCACAAACCTAGTTGAATTTTTGAGGAGGTAACTAAAGTAGATAAAGGAGTGTCCATGGATGTTATTTATATGGACTTCTAGAAGGCAATCGAGAACGTTCCACACAAGAGACTTAACAAAAATGGAATGGAATTGGAGGCAACCTATTGACATGGGTAGGGAATTGGTCAGGAGGTAGGAGAGAGAGAGTAGGGATAATGGGAATGTACTCAAAATGGCCGGATGTGAATAGTGATGTCCCCCAGGGATCTGAACTGGGGCCTCAGCTTTTCACTATATTTAGAAACGAAGGAGTAGAGAGCCATATATCCGAGTTTGCTGATGACACTAAGTTAGGTGGCACAGTAAATAGTGTGGATAGGAGCAGGAAGTTGCAAAGGGACATTGATAGATTAAGTGAGTGGGCAAAACTGTGGCAGATAGAGTTCATTGTGAACTCATCCACTTTGGACATAAGAAAGATAGATCAGCGTATTTTCCAAATGGTGAGAAGCTCGGACCTGTGGAGGAGCAGAGAGATTTAGGGATTCAAGTACAGAAATCACTAAAAGCTTGTGGACAAGTACAAAAAATAATTAGAAAGGCTGATGGAATGTTGGCCTTTATCTCAAGGGCTGGAATACAAAGGGGCGGATGTTACGTTACAGCTGTACAGAGCTCTGGTTTGATCCCATCTGGAGACTGTGTCAGTTCTGGGCACCGCACCTCAAGAAGGATATATTGGCCTTGAGGGGGTGCAGCGCAGATTCACCAGAATGATACCAGGGCTGAAAGGGTTAAATTATAAGGACAGGTTGCACAGACTAGGCTTGTATTCCGTTGAGTAAAGAAGATTAAGGGGTGATCTAATTGAGTTGCTTAAGGTAATTAAAGGATTTGATAGCGTAGATAGAGAGAAAATATTTCCTCTGTTGGGGGAGTCCAGAACAAGGGGGTACAACCTTAAAATTAGAGCTAGGCCATTCAGGGGTGATGTCAGGAAGCACTTCCTTACACAAAGGGGAGTGGAAATCTGGAACTCTCTTTTCTACCCCCCACCCCCCCCAACCAAAAAAAAAGCTGTTGGGGCTGGGGGTCAATTGAAAATGTCAAGACTGCGATTGATAGATTTTTGTTAGGCAAGGATATTAAGGGATACATAACCAAGGCGGGTAGATGGAGTTAAGATACAGATCAGCCATGATGGAACAGGCTCAAGGGGCTGAATGGCCGACTCCTGTTCCTATGTTCCTGTGGCAGTCCAGGAGATCAATGCAGTCGCCAGCCAGACATTAGGAGGAGGGGTAACAGCTGTTGTCACTTCTTTACTGGCAACAGTTACTGCCCATGTGTTTGAATTTAGCAATTCCCCATCTCCTCCCCCCCGCTGTTCATTTGATTCCGGTGGATGCACTGCCAGCAGAATGATCAGAGCCACAGAATGGTCATGGGAGGGGAATCATGGCAGAAATCGAGGTAGCCAGTTCTGGTGCGGAGTTTGAACTGAGGGGTCCTGCCCCACTCCACCTGTCAGACCACCACCCTGAAGTGGGTGGTTTTCAAAAGGAAAGTTCAGGCCTTTACGTCAGAGGAAGTTGTGAAGAGTCTGCTGCTCACCACATCGTGACTCCCTTCTGCAGTGCTGGTCACTGAGGCACGAGGGAGCTACTGATGTGCTGTGGGCAGTGCAGAGAAAAGTCACAAGGAGGATTGCCAGTGGAGGAGAAAACAACAGAGATTCAAATGTAGGAATAATATCAAGAAATCATTCTTCACATAAAGAGGGATCAACACTTGATTCAAGGCGAGCCAAATGGCCTTGCTCATCCATTGTTATCTTGTGATCTCTTTTTCTTGAATGAAGAAGAGGAGCAATGGAAGGAGGATGAGCAACAGAGCAGCATTCATAGATACACATAACCCAACTGGCAGAGCAGCTGTAGGAGTGAAGAGGAGGCACTGTGCAGTTCGTGTTTCCTGCAATTCCCAACAGCTATCACCTGTGTTCCAAAAGACATTGTGTGTTATCAGCAGCTGTGGAGTAGAAGGCAATGCTGCTGTCCGTTAGCCCCATACCTGTCGGCCACCTTTCCCGCAACTCCATCTTTTGGCCCTCATCTATGTTTCAGTAGTGTTTAAACAAGGTTAACCACACCATTTCTTCTCCGTTTCTCCTCCGTTGTCCAGCTGAGTGGGAATGCCCTTGCTTTGTTCCACTATTACCTATCCAGTCGTAGCCAGAGAATCTCCTGCAATAGTTTCTCTTCCCGTTCCTGCACCGTTGCCTCTGGAGTCCCCCATGGGTCTATCCTTGGCCCTCTCCTATTCTCATCTACATACTGCCCCTTGGCGATATCATCCAAAGACATGAAGTCAAGTTCCACATGTATACTGATGACATCCAGCTCTACCTCACCACCACATCTTTTGACCCCTCCACTGTCTCCGTGTTGTCAGACTGCTTGACCAACATCCAATCTTTGATGAACTGCAAATTCTTCCAATAAAACATTGGGAAGACCAAAGATGGTGTCTTCAGTCCCTGCCAAAAACTCCGTTTCCTCGCTACTGATTCTGCACCCCTTCCTGGCCACTCTCTCAGGCTCTTAGCAACCTCAGCACACTAATTGACCCAGAGCGGTGTTTCTGACCCCATATTCGCTCCATCACAAAGACCGCCTATTTCCACCTCCACAACATTGCCTGCCTCAGCTCATCTGCTGCTGAAACCCTCATCCAGGCCTTTGTTACCTCCAAACTCGACTTTTCCAATGCTCTCCAGGCCGGCCTCCCATCTTCCACCCTCCATAAACTTGAGTTCATTCAAAGCTCTGCTGCCCGTATCCTAACTCGCACCAAGTCCTGTTCCCCCATCACCCCTGTGCTCGCTGACCGACATTGGTTCCTGGTCCGGGAACAACTTGATTTTAAAATTCCCATCCTCGTGTTAAAATCCCTCCAAGACCTCACCCCTTCTTATCTGAACTCGGGAGTGTCGGCGCTGTGCGTTCTCTGAACTCGGGAGTGTCCGCGCTGTGCGTTCTCTGAACTCGGGAGCGTCCGCGCTGTGCGTTCTCTGAACTCGGGAGCGTCCGCGCTGTGCGTTCTCTGAACTCGGGAGCGTCCGCGCTGTGCGTTCTCTGAACTCGGGAGCGTCGGCGCTGTGCGTTCTCTGAACTCGGGAGCGTCGGCGCTGTGCGTTCTCTGAACTCGGGAGCGTCGGCGCTGTGCGTTCTCTGAACTCGGGAGCGTCGGCGCTGTGCGTTCTCTGAACTCGGGAGTGTCGGTGCATTGCGTTCTCTGAACTCGGGAGTGTCGGCACTGTGTGTCCCCTGAACTCAGTAGTGTTAGTGCTATGCGTTCTCTGAACTCGAGAGTCTCGGCACTGTGCGTTCTCTGAACTCGGTAGTGTCAGCGCTGTGCGTTCTCTGAACTCGGTCGTGTGAGTGCTGTGTGTTCTCTAAACTCGAGAGTGTCAGCACTGTGCGTTCTCTGAACTCGGGAGTCTCGGCGCTCTGCGTTCTCCGAACTCGGGAGTGTCCGCGCTGTGTGTTCTCTGAACTCGGGAGTGTCCGCGCTGTGCGTTCCCTGAACTCGGGAGTATCAGCGCTGTGTGTTCTCTGAACTCGGGAGTGTCGGCGCTGTGCGTTCTCTGAACTCGGGAGTGTCCGCGCTGTGCGTTCTCTGAACTCGGGAGTATCTGCGCTATGCATTCTCCGAACTCGGGAGTGTCGGCGCTGTGCGTTCTCTGAACTCGGGAGAGTCCGCGCTGTGCGTTCTCTGAACTCGGGAGAGTCCGCGCTGTGCGTTCTCTGAACTCGGGAGCGTCGGCACTGTGCGTTCCCTGAATTTGGGAGTGTCCGCGCTATGTGTTCTCTGAACTCGGGAGTGTCCGCGCTGTGCGTTCTCTGAACTCGGGAGTGTCCGCGCTGTCCGTTCTCTGAACTCGGGAGTGTCCGCGCTGTGCGTTCCCTGAACTCGGGAGTGTCCGCGCCGTGCGTTCCCTGAACTCGGGAGTGTCCGCGCTGTGCGTTCTCTGAACTCGGGAGTGTCCGCGCTGTGCGTTCCCTGAACTCGGGAGTGTCCGCGCTGTGCGTTCTCTGAACTCGGGAGTGTTAGTGCTGTGCGTTCCCTGAACTCGGGAGTGTCCGCGCTGTGCGTTCTCTGAACTCGGGAGTGTCAGCGCTGTGTGTTCTCTGAACTCGGGAGTGTCCGCGCTGTGTGATCTCTGAACTCGGGAGTGTCGGCGCTGTGCGTTCTCTGAACTCGGGAGTGTCGGCGCTGTGCGTTCCCTGAACTCTGGAGTGTCAGCGCTGTGCGTTCTCTGAACTCGGGAGTCTCGGCGCTCTGCGTTCTCCGAACTCGGGAGTGTTAGCGCTGTGCGTTCTCTGAACCTGGGAGTGTCAGCGCTGTGCGTTCTCTGAACTCAGGAGTGTCAGCGCTGTGCGTTCTCTGAACTCGGGAGTCTCAGCGCTCTGCGTTCTCCGAACTCGGGAGTGTTAGCGCTGTGCGTTCTCTGAACCTGGGAGTGTCCGCGCTGTGCGTTCTCTGAACTCAGGAGTGTCAGCGCTGTGCGTTCTCTGAACTCGGGAGTGTCCGCGCTGTGCGTTCTCCGAACTCGGGAGTGTCTGCGCTGTGCGTTCTCTGAACTCGGGAGTGTCGGCGCTGTGCGTTCCCTGAACTCGGGAGTGTCGGCGCTGTGCGTTCCCTGAACTCGGGAGTGTCGGCGCTGTGCGTTCTCTGAACTCAGGAGTGTCAGCACTGTGCGTTCTCTGAACCTGGGAGTGTCAGCGCTGTGCGTTCTCTGAACTCAGGATTGTCAGCGCTGTGCGTTCTCTGAACTCGGGAGCGTCGGCACTGTGCGTTTCCTGAACTCGGGAGTGTCGGCGCTGTGTGTTCTCTGAACTCGGGAGTGTCGGCGCTGTGAGTTCTCTGAACTCGGGAGTGTCCGCGCTGTGCGTTCCCTGAACTCGGGAGTGTCCGCGCTGTGTGATCTCTGAACTCGGGAGTGTCGGCGCTGTGCGTTCTCTGAATTTAGGAGTGTCCGCGCTGTGTGTTCTCTGAACTCGGGAGTGTCAGTGCTGTGTGATCTCTGAACTCGGGAGTGTCGGCGCTGTGCGTTTTCTGAACTCGGGAGTGTCCGCGCTGTGCGTTCTCTGCACTCGGGAGTGTCGGCGCTGTGCGTTCTCTGAACCTGGGAGTGTCAGCGCTGTGCGTTCTCTGAACTCAGGAGTGTCAGCGCTGTGCGTTCTCTGAATTCGGGAGTCTCAGCGCTCTGCGTTCTCCGAACTCGGGAGTGTCTGCGCTGTGCGTTCTCTGAACTCGGGAGTCTCAGCGCTCTGCGTTCTCCGAACTCGGGAGTGTCTGCGCTGTGCGTTCTCTGAACTCGGGAGCGTCGGCACTGTGCGTTCCCTGAATTTGGGAGTGTCCGCGCTATGTGTTCTCTGAACTCGGGAGTGTCCGCTCTGTGCGTTCTCTGAACTCGGGAGTGTCCGCGCTGTGTGTTCCCTGAACTCGGGAGTGTCCGCGCTGTGCGTTCTCGGAACCTGGGAGTGTCAGCGCTGTGCGTTCTCTGAACTCGGGAGTGTCCGCGCTGTGTGTTCCCTGAACTCGGGAGTGTCCGCTCTGTGCGTTCTCTGAACTCGGGAGTGTCCGCGCTGTGTGTTCCCTGAACTCGGGAGTGTCCGCGCTGTGCGTTCTCGGAACTCGGGAGTGTCCGCGCTGTGCGTTCTGTGAACCTGGGAGTGTCAGCGCTGTGCGTTCTCTGAACTCAGGAGTGTCAGCGCTGTGCGTTCTCTGAACTCGGGAGTCTCAGCGCTTTGCGTTCTCCGAACTCGGGAGTGTCTGCGCTGTGCGTTCTCTGAACTCGGGAGTCTCAGCGCTCTGCGTTCTCCGAACTCGGGAGTGTTAGCGCTGTGCGTTCTCTGAACCTGGGAGTGTCAGCGCTGTGCGTTCTCTGAACTCAGGAGTGTCAGCGCTGTGCGTTTTCTGAACTCGGGAGTGTCGGCGCTGTGCGTTCTCCGAACTCGGGAGTGTCTGCGCTGTTCGTTCTCTGAATTTGGGAGTGTCGGCGCTGTGCGTTCCCTGAACTCGGGAGTGTCGGCGCTGTGTGTTCCCTGAACTCGGGAGTGTCGGCGCTGTGCGTTCTCTGAACTCAGGAGTGTCAGCACTGTGCGTTCTCTGAACTCGGGAGTGTCCGCTCTGTGTGTTCTCTGAACTCGGGAGTGTCCGCTCTGTGTGTTCTCTGAACTCGGGAGTGTCCGCTCTGTGTGTTCTCTGAACTCGGGAGTGTCCGCGCTGTGCGTTCCCTGAACTCGGGAGTGTCCGCGCTGTGCGTTCCCTGAACTCGTGAGTGTCCGCGCTGTGCGTTCCCTGAACTCGGGAGTGTCCGCGCTGTGCGTTCCCTGAACTCGCGAGTGTCCGCGCTGTGCGTTCCCTGAACTCGGGAATGTCCGCGCTGTGCGTTCCCTGAACTCGGGAGTGTCCGCGCTGTGCGTTCCCTGAACTCGCGAGTGTCGGCGCTGTGCGTTCTCTGAACTCGGGAGTCTCGGCGCTGTGCGTTCTCTGAACTCGGGAGTCTCGGCGCTGTGCGTTCTCTGAACTCGGGAGTGTTAGCGCTGTGCGTTCTCTGAACTCGGGAGTGTCGGCGCTGTGCGTTCTCTGAACTCGGGAGTCTCGGCGCTGTGCGTTCTCTGAACTCGGGAGTGTTAGCGCTGTGCGTTCTCTGAACCTGGGAGTGTCAGTGCTGTGCGTTCTCTGAACTCGGGAGTGTCAGCGCTGTGCGTTCTCTGAACTCGGGTGTGTCGGCGCTGTGCGTTCTCTGAACTCGGGAGTGTCGGCGCTGGGCGTTCTCCGAACTCGGGAGTGTTAGCGCTTTGCGTTCTCTGAACTTGGGAGTGTCAGCGCTGTGCGTTCTCTGAAGTCAGGATTGTCAGTGCTGTGCGTTCTCTGAACTCGGGAGTGTTCGCGCTGTGCGTTCTCTGAACTCAGGATTGTCAGCGCTGTGCATTCTCTGAACTCGAGAGTCTCGGCACTGTGCGTTCTCTGAACTCGGGAGTGTCCGCGCTGTGCGTTCTCTGAACTCGAGAGTCTCGGCACTGTGCGTTCTCTGAACTCGGGAGTGTCCGCGCTGTGCGTTCCCTGAATTTGGGAGTGTCCGCGCTGTGCGTTCTCTGAACTCGGGAGTGTCCGCGTTGTGCGTTCCCTGAACTCGGGAGTGTCCGCGCTGTGCGTTCTCTGAACTCGGGAGTGTCCGCTTTGTGCGTTCTCTGAACTCGGGAGTGTCCGCGCTGTGCGTTCTTGGAACTCGGGAGTGTCCGCGCTGTGTGTTCTCTGAACTCGGGAGTGTCCGCGCTGTGTGTTCTTGGAACTCGGGAGTGTCGGCGCTGTGCGTTCCCTGAACTCGGGAGTGTCCGTGCTGTGTGTTCTCTGAACTCGGGAGTGTCCGCGCTGTGTGTTCTTGGAACTCGGGAGTGTCCGTGCTGTGCGTTCCCTGAACTCGGGAGTGTCCGTGCTGTGTGTTCCCTGAACTCGAGAGTGTCCGCGCTGTGCATTCCCTGAACTCGGGAGTGTCCGCGCTGTGCGTTCTCTGAACTCGGGAGTGTCCGCTTTGTGCGTTCTCTGAACTCGGGAGTGTCCGCGCTGTGCGTTCTCTGAACTCGGGAGTGTCCGCTTTGTGCGTTCTCTGAACTCGGGTGTGTCCGCTTTGTGCGTTCTCTGAACTCGGGAGTGTCAGCGCTGTGCGTTCCCTGAACTCGGGAGTGTTAGTGCTGTGTGTTCCCTGAACTCGGGAGTGTCCGCGCTGTGCGTTCTCTGAACTCGGGAGTGTCCGCTTTGTGCGTTCTCTGAACTCGGGAGTGTCCGCGCTGTGCGTTCTCTGAACTCGGGAGTGTCCGCTTTGTGCGTTCTCTGATCTCGGGAGTGTCCGCTTTGTGCGTTCTCTGAACTCGGGAGTGTCCGCTTTGTGCGTTCTCTGAACTCGGGAATGTCCGCTTTGTGCGTTCTCTGAACTCGGGAGTGTCAGCGCTGTGCGTTCCCTGAACTCGGGAGTGTCCGCGCTGTGCATTCCCTGAACTCGGGAGTGTCCGCGCTGTGCATTCCCTGAACTCGGGAGTGTCCGCGCTGTGCGTTCTCTGAACTCGGGAGTGTTCACTTTGTGCGTTCTCTGAACTCGGGAGTGTCCGCTTTGTGCGTTCTCTGAACTCGGGAGTGTCCGCGCTGTGTGTTCTTGGAACTCGGGTGTGTCGGCGCTGTGCGTTCCCTGAACTCGGGAGTGTCCGTGCTGTGTGTTCCCTGAACTCGAGAGTGTCCGCGCTGTGTGTTCTTGGAACTCGGGAGTGTCCGTGCTGTGCGTTCTCTGAACTCGGGAGTGTCCGTGCTGTGCGTTCTCTGAACTCGGGAGTGTCAGCGCTGTGCGTTCTCTGAACTCGGGAGTGTCAGCGCTGTGCGTTCTCTGAACTCGGGAGTGTCCGCGCTGTGCATTCCCTGAACTTGGGAGTGTCCGCGCTGTGCGTTCTCTGCACTCGGGAGTGTCAGCGCTGTGCGTTCTCTGCACTCGGGAGTGTCCGCGCTGTGCGTTCTCTGAACTCGGGAGTGTCCGCGCTGTGCGTTCTCTGAACTCGGGAGTGTCCGCGCTGTGCGTTCCCTGAACTCGGGAGTGTCCGCGCTGTGCGTTCCCTGAACTCGGGAGTGTCTGCGCTGTGCGTTCCCTGAACTCGGGAGTGTCCGCGCTGTGCGTTCCCTGAACTCAGGAGTGTCCGCGCTGTGCGTTCTCTGAACTGGGGATTGTCCGCGCTGTGCGTTCCCTGAACTCGGGAGTGTCCGCGCTGTGCGTTCTCTGAACTCGGGAGTGTCCGCGCTGTGCGTTCTCTGAACTCGGGAGTCTCGGCGCTGTGCGTTCTCTGAACTCGGGAGTGTCGGTGCTGTGCGTTCTCTGAACTCGGGAGTGTCAGCGCTGTGCGTTCTCTGAACTCGGGAGTGTCAGCGCTGTGCGTTCTCTGAACTCGGGAGTGTCCGCGCTGTGCGTTCTCTGAACTCGGGAGTGTCCGCTTTGTGCGTTCTCTGAACTCGGGAGTGTCCGCGCTGTGCGTTCTCTGAACTCGGGAGTGTCCGCTTTGTGCGTTCTCTGATCTCGGGAGTGTCCGCTTTGTGCGTTCTCTGAACTCGGGAGTGTCCGCTTTGTGCGTTCTCTGAACTCGGGAATGTCCGCTTTGTGCGTTCTCTGAACTCGGGAGTGTCAGCGCTGTGCGTTCCCTGAACTCGGGAGTGTCCGCGCTGTGCATTCCCTGAACTCGGGAGTGTCCGCGCTGTGCATTCCCTGAACTCGGGAGTGTCCGCGCTGTGCGTTCTCTGAACTCGGGAGTGTTCACTTTGTGCGTTCTCTGAACTCGGGAGTGTCCGCTTTGTGCGTTCTCTGAACTCGGGAGTGTCCGCGCTGTGTGTTCTTGGAACTCGGGTGTGTCGGCGCTGTGCGTTCCCTGAACTCGGGAGTGTCCGTGCTGTGTGTTCCCTGAACTCGAGAGTGTCCGCGCTGTGTGTTCTTGGAACTCGGGAGTGTCCGTGCTGTGCGTTCTCTGAACTCGGGAGTGTCCGTGCTGTGCGTTCTCTGAACTCGGGAGTGTCAGCGCTGTGCGTTCTCTGAACTCGGGAGTGTCAGCGCTGTGCGTTCTCTGAACTCGGGAGTGTCCGCGCTGTGCATTCCCTGAACTTGGGAGTGTCCGCGCTGTGCGTTCTCTGCACTCGGGAGTGTCAGCGCTGTGCGTTCTCTGCACTCGGGAGTGTCCGCGCTGTGCGTTCTCTGAACTCGGGAGTGTCCGCGCTGTGCGTTCTCTGAACTCGGGAGTGTCCGCGCTGTGCGTTCCCTGAACTCGGGAGTGTCCGCGCTGTGCGTTCCCTGAACTCGGGAGTGTCTGCGCTGTGCGTTCCCTGAACTCGGGAGTGTCCGCGCTGTGCGTTCCCTGAACTCAGGAGTGTCCGCGCTGTGCGTTCTCTGAACTGGGGATTGTCCGCGCTGTGCGTTCCCTGAACTCGGGAGTGTCCGCGCTGTGCGTTCTCTGAACTCGGGAGTGTCCGCGCTGTGCGTTCTCTGAACTCGGGAGTCTCGGCGCTGTGCGTTCTCTGAACTCGGGAGTGTCGGTGCTGTGCGTTCTCTGAACTCGGGAGTGTCAGCGCTGTGCGTTCTCTGAACTCGGGAGTGTCAGCGCTGTGCGTTCTCTGAACTCGGGAGTGTCCGCGCTGTGCGTTCTCTGAACTCGGGAGTGTCCGCGCTGTGCGTTCTCTGAACTCGGGAGTGTCCGCGCTGTGCGTTCTCTGAACTCGGGAGTGTTAGTGCTGTGCGTTCTCTGAACTCAGGAGTGTTAGTGCTGTGCGTTCTCTGCACTCGGGAGTGTCGGCGCTGTGCGTTCTCTGAACTCAGGAGTGTTTGTGCTGTGCGTTCTCTGAACTCGGGAGTGTCCGCGCTGTGCGTTCTCTGAACTCAGGAGTGTCAGTGCTGTGCGTTCTCTGAACTCGGGAGTGTCAGCGCTGTGCGTTCCCTGAACTCGGGAGTGTCAGCGCTGTGCGTTCTCTGAACTCGGGAGTGTCCGCGCTGTGCGTTCTCTGAACTCGGGAGTGTCAGCGCTGTGCGTTCTCTGAACTCGGGAGTGTCAGCGCTGTGCGTTCTCTGAACTCGGGAGTGTCCGCGCTGTGCGTTCTCTGAACTCGGGAGTGTCCGCGCTGTGCGTTCTCTGAACTCAGGAGTGTTTGTGCTGTGCGTTCTCTGAACTCGGGAGTGTTAGTGCTGTGCGTTCTCTGAACTCAGGAGTGTTAGCGCTGTGCGTTCTCTGAACTCGGGAGTCTCGGCACTGTGCGTTCTCTGCACTCGGGAGTGTCGGCGCTGTGCGTTCTCTGAACTCAGGAGTGTTTGTGCTGTGCGTTCTCTGAACTCGGGAGTGTCCGCGCTGTGCGTTCTCTGAACTCGGGAGTGTCCGCGCTGTGCGTTCTCTGAACTCGGGAGTGTCCGCGCTGTGCGTTCCCTGAACTCGCGAGTGTCCGCGCTGTGCGTTCCCTGAACTCGGGAGTGTCCGCGCTGTGCATTCCCTGAACTCGGGAGTGTCCGCGCTGTGCGTTCCCTGAACTCGCGAGTGTCGGCGCTGTGCGTTCTCTGAACTCGGGAGTCTCGGCGCTGTGCGTTCTCTGAACTCGGGAGTCTCGGCGCTGTGCGTTCTCTGAACTCGGGAGTGTTAGCGCTGTGCGTTCTCTGAACTCGGGAGTGTCGGCGCTGTGCGTTCTCTGAACTCGGGAGTCTCGGCGCTGTGCGTTCTCTGAACTCGGGAGTGTTAGCGCTGTGCGTTCTCTGAACCTGGGAGTGTCAGTGCTGTGCGTTCTCTGAACTCGGGAGTGTCGGCGCTGGGCGTTCTCCGAACTCGGGAGTGTTAGCGCTGTGCGTTCTCCGAACTCGGGAGTGTTAGCGCTTTGCGTTTTCTGAACTTGGGAGTGTCAGCGCTGTGCGTTCTCTGAAGTCAGGATTGTCAGTGCTGTGCGTTCTCTGAACTCGGGAGTGTTCGCGCTGTGCGTTCTCTGAACTCAGGATTGTCAGCGCTGTGCGTTCTCTGAACTCGGGTGTGTCAGCGCTGTGCATTCTCTGAACTCGAGAGTCTCGGCACTGTGCGTTCTCTGAACTCGGGAGTGTCCGCGCTGTGCGTTCTCTGAACTCGAGAGTCTCGGCACTGTGCGTTCTCTGAACTCGGGAGTGTCCGCGCTGTGCGTTCCCTGAATTTGGGAGTGTCCGCGCTGTGCGTTCTCTGAACTCGGGAGTGTCCGCGTTGTGCGTTCCCTGAACTCGGGAGTGTCCGCGCTGTGCGTTCTCTGAACTCGGGAGTGTCCGCTTTGTGCGTTCTCTGAACTCGGGAGTGTCCGCGCTGTGCGTTCTTGGAACTCGGGAGTGTCCGCGCTGTGTGTTCTCTGAACTCGGGAGTGTCCGCGCTGTGTGTTCTTGGAACTCGGGAGTGTCCGCGCTGTGCGTTCCCTGAACTCGGGAGTGTCCGTGCTGTGTGTTCTTGGAACTCGGGAGTGTCCGTGCTGTGCGTTCCCTGAACTCGGGAGTGTCCGTGCTGTGTGTTCTCTGAACTCGGGAGTGTCCGCGCTGTGTGTTCTTGGAACTCGGGAGTGTCCGTGCTGTGCGTTCCCTGAACTCGGGAGTGTCCGTGCTGTGTGTTCCCTGAACTCGAGAGTGTCCGCGCTGTGCATTCCCTGAACCCGGGAGTGTCCGCGCTGTGCGTTCTCTGAACTCGGGAGTGTCCGCTTTGTGCGTTCTCTGAACTCGGGAGTGTCCGCGCTGTGCGTTCTCTGAACTCGGGAGTGTCCGCTTTGTGCGTTCTCTGAACTCGGGAGTGTCCGCTTTGTGCGTTCTCTGAACTCGGGAGTGTCAGCGCTGTGCGTTCCCTGAACTCGGGAGTGTTAGTGCTGTGTGTTCCCTGAACTCGGGAGTGTCCGCGCTGTGCGTTCTCTGAACTCGGGAGTGTCCGCTTTGTGCGTTCTCTGAACTCGGGAGTGTCCGCGCTGTGCGTTCTCTGAACTCGGGAGTGTCCGCTTTGTGCGTTCTCTGATCTCGGGAGTGTCCGCTTTGTGCGTTCTCTGAACTCGGGAGTGTCCGCTTTGTGCGTTCTCTGAACTCGGGAGTGTCCGCTTTGTGCGTTCTCTGAACTCGGGAGTGTCAGCGCTGTGCGTTCCCTGAACTCGGGAGTGTCCGCGCTGTGCATTCCCTGAACTCGGGAGTGTCCGCGCTGTGCATTCCCTGAACTCGGGAGTGTCCGCACTGTGCGTTCTCTGAACTCGGGAGTGTTCACTTTGTGCGTTCTCTGAACTCGGGAGTGTCCGCTTTGTGCGTTCTCTGAACTCGGGAGTGTTCACTTTGTGCGTTCTCTGAACTCGGGAGTGTCCGCGCTGTGTGTTCTTGGAACTCGGGTGTGTCGGCGCTGTGCGTTCTTGGAACTCGGGAGTGTCCGTGCTGTGTGTTCTCTGAACTCGGGAGTGTCCGTGCTGTGTGTTCTCTGAACTCGGGAGTGTCCGCACTGTGCGTTCTCTGAACTCGGGAGTGTTCACTTTGTGCGTTCTCTGAACTCGGGAGTGTCCGCGCTGTGTGTTCTTGGAACTCGGGTGTGTCGGCGCTGTGCGTTCTTGGAACTCGGGAGTGTCCGTGCTGTGTGTTCTCTGAACTCGGGAGTGTCCGTGCTGTGTGTTCCCTGAACTCGGGAGTGTCCGTGCTGTGTGTTCTTGGAACTTGGGAGTGTCCGTGCTGTGCGTTCCCTGAACTCGGGAGTGTCCGTGCTGTGTGTTCCCTGAACTCGAGAGTGTCAGCGCTGTGCGTTCTCTGCACTCGGGAGTGTCCGCGCTGTGCGTTCTCTGAACTCGGGAGTGTCCGCGCTGTGCGTTCTCTGAACTCGGGAGTGTCCGCGCTGTGCGTTCCCTGAACTCGGGAGTGTCCGCGCTGTGCGTTCCCTGAACTCGGGAGTGTCTGCGCTGTGCGTTCCCTGAACTCAGGAGTGTCCGCGCTGTGCGTTCTCTGAACTGGGGATTGTCCGCGCTGTGCGTTCCCTGAACTCGGGAGTGTCCGCGCTGTGCGTTCTCTGAACTCGGGAGTGTCCGCGCTGTGCGTTCTCTGAACTCGGGAGTCTCGGCGCTGTGCGTTCTCTGAACTCGGGAGTGTCGGTGCTGTGCGTTCTCTGAACTCGGGAGTGTCAGCGCTGTGCGTTCTCTGAACTCGGGAGTGTCAGCACTGTGCGTTCTCTGAACTCGGGAGTGTCCGCGCTGTGCGTTCTCTGAACTCGGGAGTGTCCGCGCTGTGCGTTCTCTGAACTCGGGAGTGTCCGCGCTGTGCGTTCTCTGAACTCAGGAGTATTTGTGCTGTGCGTTCTCTGAACTCGGGAGTGTTAGTGCTGTGCGTTCTCTGCACTCGGGAGTGTCGGCGCTGTGCGTTCTCTGAACTCAGGAGTGTTTGTGCTGTGCGTTCTCTGAACTCGGGAGTGTCCGCGCTGTGCGTTCTCTGAACTCGGGAGTGTCAGTGCTGTGCGTTCTCTGAACTCGGGAGTGTCAGCGCTGTGCGTTCCCTGAACTCGGGAGTGTCAGCGCTGTGCGTTCTCTGAACTCGGGAGTGTCCGCGCTGTGCGTTCTCTGAACTCGGGAGTGTCCGCGCTGTGCGTTCTCTGAACTCAGGAGTGTTTGTGCTGTGCGTTCTCTGAACTCGGGAGTGTTAGTGCTGTGCGTTCTCTGAACTCAGGAGTGTTAGCGCTGTGCGTTCTCTGAACTCGGGAGTCTCGGCACTGTGCGTTCTCTGCACTCGGGAGTGTCGGCGCTGTGCGTTCTCTGAACTCAGGAGTGTTTGTGCTGTGCGTTCTCTGAACTCGGGAGTGTCCGCGCTGTGCGTTCTCTGAACTCGGGAGTGTCCGCGCTGTGCGTTCTCTGAACTCGGGAGTGTCCGCGCTGTGCGTTCTCTGAACTCAGGAGTGTTAGTGCTGTGCGTTCTCTGAACGCGGGAGTGTTCGTGCTGTGCGTTCTCTGAACTCGGGAGTGTCCGCGCTGTGCGTTCTCTGAACTCGGGAGTGTCCGCGCTGTGCGTTCTCTGAACTCGGGAGTGTCCGCGCTGTGCGTTCTCTGAACTCAGGAGTGTTAGTGCTGTGCGTTCTCTGAACTCGGGAGTGTTCGTGCTGTGCGTTCTCTGAACTCGGGAGTGTCCGCGCTGTGCGTTCTCTGAACTCGGGAGTGTCCGCGCTGTGCGTTCTCTGAACTCGGGAGTGTTCGTGCTGTGCGTTCTCTGAACTCGGGAGTGTCCGCGCTGTGCGTTCTCTGAACTCGGGAGTGTCCGCGCTGTGCGTTCTCTGAACTCGGGAGTGTTAGTGCTGTGCTTTCTCTATACTCTGTAGCCTGCCTGATAATGATTGGATAATATTTCACATTCCAGTCAAAGTGTTGCGTGAGTATTGTCCTCCCAGTTCCTGTCGGTGTGAATGAGCAATGTTCATATGGACACAGTTGTGAATTGGAGCAGTTTGTTGCAGCATCAACAGTTAACCTTACACTGAGATATTTCATCCAGAGAGCGCATGGTTTGCCTGATTGCCTGTGCTCTTTCTCAAAGAGGGAACTCGTCACTGCTGTCTGTCAGTATCAATCAGGCCAAAATTAGCAGTCAGATTTATTTACAGGTGTTATAATTACACAAATGCAAAGTATAATCTGCAATACTAAGTATAATTTACAAGTACTGTAATCCTTAAACTGTCTCGAAAATAACTGTGTTCAAAATCTTTTGTGTGCTTTCCATAATATAGCCCTGCCTCTTCCCACTCCCTGGGTTAATCTGTATTGCTTCCTGATGTTAATCCAGCTCCCTCACACTGTGGGGCTCCGTCACTCCCTGGGTTAATCTCTGTATCTGTTCCTGGTGTTATTCCAGCTCCCTCACACTGTGGCATTTAGTCTCGCTGGTCCATTCCCTCCCTCTGGTGCAATCCTTGTCCTTTCCCTCTCTGCTCCATTGCCTGTCCCACTCCCTCTCCCTGTCCCTCTCCCTCTCCCTGTCCCATTTCTTGTCCCACCCCCTCTCTCTCTTTCATTCCCTGTCACATTCCTTTTCCCTAGTCCATTGCCTGTCCAGTTTCCTCTCTCTGATTCATTCCCTGTCCCATTTTCTCTCTCCGGTCCGTTCCCTCTCCCATTCCCTCTCTCCGGTCCGTTCCCTGTCCCATTCCCTCTCTCTGGTCCGTTCCCTGTCCCATTCCCTCTCTCCGGTCCGTTCCCTGTCCCATTCCCTCTCTCTGGTCCGTTCCCTGTCCCATTCCCTCTCTCTGGTCCGTTCCCTGTCCCGTTCCCTCTCCTTGGTCCGTTCCCTGTCCCATTCCCTCTCTCTGGTTCTTTCCCTGTCCCATTCCCTCTCTCTGGTCCGTTCCCTGTCCCATTCCCTCTCTCTGGTCCGTTCCCTGTCCCGTTCCCTCTCCTTGGTCCGTTCCCTGTCCCATTCCCTCTCTCTGGTCCATTCCCTGTCCCATTCCCTCTCTCTGGTCCGTTCCCTGTCCCATTCCCTCTCTCTGGTCCATTTCCTGTCCCATTCCCTCTCTCTGGTCCATTCCCTGTCCCATTCCCTCTCTCTGGTCCGTTCCCTGTCCCTTTCCCTCTCTCTGGTCCATTTCCTGTCCCATTCCCTCTCTCTGGTCCATTCCCTGTCCCATTCCCTCTCTCTGGTCCGTTCCCTGTCCCATTCCCTCTCTCTGGTCCATTCCCTCTCTCTGGTCCGTTCCCTGTCCCATTCCCTCTCTCTGGTCCATTTCCTGTCCCATTCCCTCTCTCTGGTCCATTCCCTGTCCCATTCCCTCTCTCTGGTCCATTTCCTGTCCCATTCCCTCTCTCTGGTCCATTCCCTGTCCCATTCCCTCTCTCTGGTCCATTCCCTGTCCCATTCCCTCTCTCTGGTCCGTTCCCTGTCCCATTCCCTCTCTCTGGTCCGTTCCCTGTCCCATTCCCTCTCTCTGGTCCATTTCCTGTCCCATTCCCTCTCTCTGGTCCGTTCCCTGTCCCGTTCCCTCTCCTTGGTCCGTTCCCTGTCCCATTCCCTCTCTCTGGTCCGTTCCCTGTCCCATTCCCTCTCTCTGGTCCGTCCCCTGTCCCATTCCCTCTCTCTGGTCCATTTCCTGTCCCATTCCCTCTCTCTGGTCCGTTCCCTGTTCCATTCCCTCTCTCTGGTCCGTTCCCTGTCCCATTCCCTCTCTCTGGTCCATTCCCTGTCCCATTCCCTCTCTCTGGTCCGTTCCCTGTCCCATTCCCTCTCTCTTGTCCATTCCCTGTCCCATTCCCTCTCTCTTGTCCATTCCCTGTCCCTTGCTATGGATGAGAACAAGGACTGCAGGGAGGATGGGCACACCGACCAACGGCCATTCAAGTTTTAAGTCTAAAGAGAAAAGTCATGGCTGTGGAGCAGAGTAGCGATTTGGGTAAAAACAAGCAGTGTGTCGGGAAGGGACAGAGAGTTTAACAAAGGTAAAAGGGCATTAGTGACTAAGGTCACATCAGGGAAAAATAGTAAAGAGTTAAAATTATAGGCACTGTATCTGAAAGCACGAAGCATTCCTAACAAGACAGATAAATTAATGGCACAAATAGAGATAAATGGGTTTGATCTGGTAGCCATTATTGAGACGTGGTTGCAGGGTGACCAAGATTGGGAACTAAATATTCCAGGGTACTTGACTTTTAGAAAAGACAGGCAAAGTGGAGAAGGATGGGGGGAAGGTGGGGGAGGTGGGGTAACTCTGATAATAAAGGATTGGATAAAGGCAGTAATGGGAAAGGATCTTAGCTCAGAAAATCAGGATGTAGAATCAGTCTGGGTGGAGCTAAGAAATAACAAGGGGCAGGAAACACTGGTGGGAGTAGTTTACAGGCCCCCTGACAGTGGTTACAGTGTTGGACAGAGAATAAATCAGGAAATTAGAGGAGCATGTAACGAGGGTAATGCAATAATCGTGGGGGACTTTAATCTTCATATAGACTGGGCAAATCAAATTGGCAAAAGTAGTTTGGAGGACGAGTTCATGGAATGAATCTGAGACAGTTTTCTGGAACAATATGTCGAGGAACCAACCAGGGAACAGGCTATTTTAGATCTAGTATTGTGTAATGAGACAGGGTTAATTAGTAATCTCGTAATAAAGGATCCTCTGGGGCAGAGTGATCATAATGTGATAGAATTCATATTGAGTTTGAGAGTGATATAATTAAGTCCAAAACTAGTGTCTTAAATTTAAATAAGGCCAATTACATAGGTATGAGGGGCAAGTTGGCTAAGGTTGATTGGGAAATTAGATTAAAAGGAATGACGGTAGATAAGCAATGAAGAACATTTAAAGAAATAATTCATAATTCCCAACAAATATACATTCCCTCAGGAATAAAAACTTCACGGGAAAGGCTGGATGGTTCTTTTTCAGCCGGCACAGGCACAATGGGCTGAATGGACGACTCCTGTGCTATAAATATCTATGATTCTTCTATGATTCTATTAAAGTGATCCAACCGTGGCTAACTAGAGAAGTTAAGGATAGTATTAGATTAAGAGAAGAGGCTTACAATGTTGCCAGAAAGAGTAGTTTGCCTGAGGATTGGGAGAGTTTTAGAAATCAGCAAAGGATGACCAAGAAATTGAGAGAGGGAGAAAATTGAATATGAGAGTAAACTAGCAAGAAATATAAAAATGGATTGTAAGAGCTTCTACAAGTTTATAAAAAGGACGAGATTAACGAAAGTAAACGTGGGTCCCTTGGAGGCAGAGACAGGAGAAATTATAATGGGGAATAAGGAAATGGCAGAGACGTTAAACAAATATTTTGTGTCTGTCTTCAAAATAGAAGACACAAACAACATAGCCGAAATAATGGGGAACCAAGGGGCTAATGAGAGGGAGGAACTTAAAGTAATTAAGATTAGTAAAGAAAAAGTATTAGAAAAATTAATGGAACTAAAAGCCGACAATTCCCTGGACCTGATGAGCTACATCCTAGGGTTTTAAAAGAGGCGGCTGCAGAGATAGTGGATGCATTGGTTTTGATCTTCTAGAATCGAGGTAATTCTATAACGGTCCCAGTGGATTGGAAGGTAGCAAATGTAACCCCGCTATTCAAGAAAGGAGGGAGAGAGAAAACAGGGAACTACAGGCCAGTTAGCCTGACATTGGTCATCAGGAAAATGCTGGAATCCATTATTACGGAAGTGGTAACAGGGCACTTAGAAAATCATAATATGATTAGGCAGAGTCAACATGGTTTTATGAAAGGGAAATCACGTTTGATAAATCTATGAGAGTTTTTTGAGGGTGTAACTAGCAGGGTAGATAAAGGGGAACCAGTGGATGTCATATATTTGGATTTTCAAAAGGCATTCGATAAGGTGCCACATAAAAGGTTGTTACACAAGGTAAGGGCTCATGGGATTGGGGGTAATATATTAGCATGGATTGAGGATTGGTTAATGGAGAGAAAACAGAGAGTAGGGATAAACGGGTCATTTTCGGGTTGGCAGGTTGTAACTAGTGGGGTGCCACAAGGATCAGGACTGGGGCCTCAGCTACTTACAATCTATATTAATGACTTAGATGAGGGGACCGAGTGTAATGTATCCAAGTTTGCTGATGATACAAAGCTAGGTGGGAAAGTAAGCTGTGAGGAGAATGCAAAGAGTCTGCGAAGGGATATAGACAGATTAAGTGAGTGGGCAAGAAGGTGGCAGATGGAGTATAATGTGGGGAAATGTGAGGTATTCATTTTGGTAGGAAGAATAGAAAAACAGAATATTTTTTAAATGGTGAGAAACTATTAAATGTTGGTGTCCAGAGGGATCTGTGTGTCCTTGTACACAAAACACAGAAGGTTAACATGCAGGTATAGCAAGCAATTAGGACGGCAAATGATAAATTGGCCCGGGCCCGCTCCCTCTGCTTCCCCCTCCCCGGGCCTGCTCCCTCTGCCTCCCCCTCCCGGGCCCAGGCCCGCTCCCTCTGCCTTGCCCTCCCCGGGCCCGCACCCGCTCCCTCTGCCTCGCCCTCCCCGGGCCCGCACCCTGGCCCACTCCCTCTGCCTCCCCCTCCCGGGCCCAGGCCCGCTCCCTCTGCCTCGCCCTCCCCGGGCCCGCACCCGGGCCCACTCCCTCTGCCTCCCCCTCCCGGGTCCAGGTCCACTCCCTCTGCCTCGCCCTCCCCGGGCCCGCACCCGCACCCGCTCCCTCTGCCTCCCCCTCCCCGGGCCCAGGCCCGCTCCCTCTGCCTCCCCCGGCCGTGGCCAGCTCCCTCTCTCCGGTTCAAACCCTGATCCATTCTATATCTTTGGTCCATCCCCCGTCCCACTGTCCCTCGCCGTCCCATCCCTCTCCCACTGCCCGGTCCTGGTCCCATTCCCTATCCCGGTCCCATTCCTGGGTTCTGCCAAGACTATTCGGCTCCAGGCCTCACCAATAACCTGCTCACCGATGCTCAGTTTGGGTTCTGCCAGGACCACTCAGCTCCAGACCTCATTACAGCCTTGGTCCAAACATGGACAAAAGAGTTGAATTCCAGAGGTGAGGTGAAAGTGACTGCCCTTGACATCAAGGCAGCATTTGACCGAATGTGGCACCAAGGAGTCCGAGTAAAATTGAAGTCAATGGGAATCAGGGGGAAAACTCTCCAGTGGCTGGAGTCATACCTAGCACAAAGGAAGATGGTAGTGGTTGTTGGAGGCCAATCACCTCAGCCCCAGGACATTGCTGCAGGTGTTCCTCAGGGCAGTGTCCTAGGCCCAACCATCTTCAGCTGCTTCATCAATGACCTTCCCTCCATCATAAGGTCAGAAATGGGGATGTTCGCTGATGATTGCACAGTGTTCAGTTACATTCGCAACCCCTCAGATAATGAAGCAGTCCGAGCCCGCATGCAGCATGACCTGGACAACATCCAGACTTGGGCTGATAAGTGGCGAGTAACATGCGCACCAGACAAGTGCCAGGCAATGACCATCTCCAACAAGAGAGAGTCCAGCCACCTCCTGTTGACATTCAACGGCATTACCATCGCCAAATCCCCCACCATCAACATTCTGGGGTCACCATTGACCAGAAACTTAACTGGACCAGCCACATAAATACTGTGGCTACAAGAGCAGGTCAGAGGCTGGGTATTCTGCGGCGAGTGACTCACCTCCTGACTCCCCAAGGCCTTTCCACCATCTAGAAGACACAAGTCAGGAGTGTGATGGAATACTCTCCACTTGCCTGGATGAGTGCAGCTCCAACAACACTCAAGAAGCTCGACACCATCCAGGAAAAAGCAGCTCGCTTGATTGGCACCCCATCCACCACCCTAAACATTCACTCCCTTCACCATCAGCGCAAATTGGCTACAGTGTGTACCATCCACAGGATGCACTGCAGCAACTCGCCAAGGCTTCTTCGACAGCACCTCCTAAACCTGCAACTTCTACCACGTAGAAGGACAAGAGCAGCAGGCACATGGGAACAACACCACCTGCATGTTCCCCTCCAAGTCACACACCATCCCGACTTGGAAATATATTGCCATTCCTTCATCATCGCTGGGTCAAAATCCTGGAACTCCCTTCCTAACAGCACTGTGGGAGAACCTTCACCACACGGACTGCAGCGGTTCAAGAAGGCGGCTCACCACCACCTTCTCAAGGGCAATTAGGGATGGGCAATAAATGCCAGCCTCGCCAGCGAAGCCCACATCCCATGAACGAATAATAAAAAAATTCCTTCTCCCTCTCCCATTCCCTCCCCCATTCCATCTCTCATTCCCTCTCCCTCTCCAATCCCCTCTCCCACTCCCTGACCCTTTCCCAATCCAATATCCATTCCCTCTCCCATTCTCTCTGCCTCTCCCTCTCCCATTTCCTCTACGTTTCCTATTCCTTGGTCCATTCCTTCTCCCTCTCCCATTCCCTCTCCAATTCCCTCTCCCACTGGCATTCCCTCTCCCATTCCACCCCCTCCCATTCCCGCCCCCCATTCCCCCTCCCATTCCCTCTCCCCATCCCTATCCGCCTCCCTCTCCCTGCCCCATTCCCTTTTCCATATCCTCTCCCTCTCCCAATCCCTCTCCCATTAGTTCTCCCCTCCCCTCTCCCATTCCCTATCCCATTCCATCTTCATCTCCCACTCCCACTCACTCAATTCCCTCTCTACCTCTTCCATTCCCAGCCTCTTCGCATTCCCTCTACCATTCCTGCCCCCTCTCCCATTTCCACCTCCTCTCCCATTCCCACTCCCATTCCCACTCGCATTCCCTCTCCCTCTTCCATTCACTCTCCAATTTCCTCTCCCTCTCCCATTCCCTCTCCCATATCCTCTCCCTCTCCCATTCCCTTTCCCTCTCCCTTTCCCTCTCCCATTCCCTCTCACCCACCCTCTCCCAGTTCTTGTCCCCTGCCCTCTCCCATTCCCATTCCCTCTCCCATTCCCATTCCCATTCCCTCTCCCATTCCCTTTCCTTCTCCCATTCCCTCTCCCATTCCCCCACCCTCTCCCATTCCCATTCCCTCTCCCTCTCCTATTCCCATTCCCTCTCCCTCTCCCATTTCCTTTCCCTCTCCCATTCCCTTTCCTTCTCCCATTCCCTCTCCCATTCCCCTACTCCCGTGCAGTGGGTTGGCGCGGTGCGGGCGGTGGATTGGCATGGTGCGGGCAGGCGTGTGGGAAGTATTGTGTGGGAGGGCTCAGAATACATAGCTGTAACGTGAAGCTCACACTGTCATGGGGATGATGGGCTGAATGGCCATTTGCTCTTTTGCTGCCCCTCTACCTGCCCTGGGAGTGTTTGATGGGACAGTGTAGAGGGAGCTTTACTCTGTATCTAACCCGTGCTGTACCTGCCCTGGGAGTGTTTGATGGGACAGTGTAGAGGGAGCTTTACTCTGTATCTAACCCGTGCTGTACCTGCCCTGGGAGTGTTTGATGGGACAGTGTAGAGGGAGCTTTACTCTGTATCTAACCCGTGCTGTACCTGCCCTGGGAGTGTTTGACGGGACAGTGTAGAGGGAGCTTTACTCTGTATCTAACCCGTGCTGTACCTGCCCTGGGAGTGTTTGACGGGACAGTGTAGAGGGAGCTTTACTCTGTATCTAACCCGTGCTGTACCTGCCCTGGGAGTGTTTGATGGGACAGTGTAGAGGGAGCTTTACTCTGTATTTGGCCTGTGTATGTGGCCCTTTGTACTCTTCACACATCTGCTGACACATTGTCTTCCCCCCTGCCCTCTGAGTTCGAAGGTTGTGGGTTCAAGTCCCACTTCATAATCTAGGTTGACACACTCCAGTGCAGTACTGAGGGGGTGCTGCACTCTCGGAGGTGCTGTCTTTTGGATGATAGGTTAAATCGATGTAAAAGATCCCATGGCATTATTCAAAGAAGAGCAGGGGAGTTCTCTGTTGTCCTGGCCAGCATTTATTGCTCAAACAGCAGCACTGAAAACAGAGCAGCCAGGCTGGATGATGTGATGTGGGCAGTAGGTTATATCGAGTTACATCAAAACTACAGCACAGAAACAGGCCATTCGGCCCAACTGGTCTATGCTGCTGTTTATTCTCCACGTGACCCTCCTCCCTCCCTCCCTAATTTATCCAACCCTATCAGCATGTCCTTCTATTCCTTTCTCCCTCACTGGTTTATCCCGCTCCCCCTTAAACACATCCATACTATTCGCCTCAACCACTCCTTGTGGGAGTGAGTTCCACGTTCTAACCACTCTCTGGGTAAAGAAGTTTCTCCTGAATTCTTTATTGGATTTGTCAGTGACTATTTTATATTTATGACCTCTAGTTTTGGATTCCCCACAAGTGGAAACATTTTCTCTACATCTACCCTATCAAACCCTATCAAACACTATCATTATCTGCAAGACCTCTATCAGGTCACCCCTCAGCTTTCTCTTTTCTAGAGAAGAGTCCCAGCCTGTTCAATCTTTCCTGATAAGGATATCCTCTCAGCTCTGGTATCACCCTTGTGAATCTTTTATGCACCCTCTCCAATGCCTCTATATCCTTTCTATAAAATGGAGACCAGAACTGTGCACAATGCTCCAAGTCTGGTCTAACCAAGGTTCTGAACAAGCTTCATAACATAACTTCTTGGGTTTTCAATTCTATCCCTGTAGAAACGAACCCCAGTGCTTGATTTGCCTTTTTTATGGCCTGATTAACCTGCGTCGCTGCTTTTAGTGATTTCTGTATCTACACTCCTAAATCTCTTTGCTCCTCTATCCTGTTTAGACTCTTATTATCCAAGCAACATCTGGTCGCCTTATTCTTCATACCAAAATGCAACACCTCACACATCTATATTGAAATTCATTACAGGCCCATTCTGCAAGTTTATTAATACCCTCTTGCATTTTGACTCATTCTTCCTTTGTATTAACCACACCCCCCAATCTGGTGTCATCAACAAATTTTGGAATTGTACTTCCGATTCCTGAGTCCAAATCATTGATGTAAATTGTGAATAACAGTGGTCCCAGCACTGATACCTGTGGAACACCACTTCCCACCTTCTGCCAGTCTGAGTAGCTACCCTTAACCGCATTCTCCGTTTTCTGTTTTGTAGCCAGTTTGCTATCCATTCTGCTACCTGACCCCTGACTCCACACGCTCTGACCTTAGTCATGATTCTACAATGTGGTAACCTATCGAAGGCCTTTTGAAAATCCAAATGTATTACATCTACTGCATTGCCCTTGTCTACTCTTTCTGTTACTTCTTCAAAGATTCAATAAGGTTGGTCAAGCATGACTTTCCCTTTGAAATCTGTGCTGACTATTCTTTGTTATATTTTCATTCTCCAGATGTTTCTCTGTTACATCTTTGAGTAAAGATTCCATTATCTTTCCTACCACCGACATCAAGCTAACTGGTCTATGGTTCCATGGACTTGTTCTATTTTCCTTTTTAAATATAGAAATCACATTATCTGTCCGCCAGTCCTCTGGCACTATTCCCTTTTCAAATTAATTTTTATATATATGTAATAGTGCCTCTGCTATCTCCTCCCTGGCTTCTTTTAATATGCTCGGATGCAATCCATCCGGACCAGGGGTTTTATCCTCCCTTAGTTTGATTAGTTTATCAATTAGCTCCCTCTTTCTGTCTTAAATGTTTTTATATCTTTTTTGATCTCTTCTAATGTCCTGCCCACCTTGTTAGTCTCCCTGGTAAATACTGTGGCAAAGTAACTATTCAATATTTCTGCCATTTTGCTGTCATTTCCTGTGAGATTATCCCCTATCCCGATCCCTATCCCTATCCTGATTTTTCTTTTGTTATTGATGTGTCTGTAGAATACATTATTATTCCTTTCTATATTCCTTGATCATTTAATTTTGTAGTTCCTCTTTGCTCTCCTAACTGTGTATTAACTGTGCAAATCTCTCAATATTCCCTTTTGTCATCCTCTCCTTTATTGTCTATGTATTTTGACGATGCCTTTTTCTTTAGTTTCAGTTTTACTCATCTCTTTATTCATCCACGGTGTTTCATTATTGGCTAGATTGGTCTTGTTTTTTTAAGAGGAATCTATTTATCCTGAACTCTATTGTTCACTGTTTTAAATATTTCCCACTGCTGTTCTATCTCTTTGTCAACAATTTCTTTCCAGTTTACCTTCCCTAGTGTCATTCTCATCCCCTCAAAATTCACTTTTTTCCAATCTATTATCTTGGTCTCTGTCTCACTTATGTCTTTTTCAATTATTATTTTAAACCTTATTATGTTATGATCGCTATTGCCTAGAGGTTCCCCTACACTTACTTCTCATATCTGCTCTGGTTCATTTCCCATTACTAGATCCAGCAGTGATTCCTCTCTTGTTCGGCTTCTCACATACTGGTAAGATCTTGTACACACTGTAAAAACTCCATTCCTTTTCCCCTTTCCCCCTTTCCCATTCCTTTTTCCCTTTCCCCACCTATTGCCAGTTTATTTGGGGGTAGTTGAAATTTCCCATGATTATTATTCGATGTTTTTTACTCATTTCATACATTTGTCTACATATTTCATCCTCCACTCGCCTTCCACTATTAGGTGGTCTGTAGAATATCCCTGTGAACGTGATCGATCCCTCCTTATCCTTTGCCTCAATCTATCTGGATTCTGTTGCTATCTTCATGTTATGTCCCTTTTTCCTACTGCCATTATGTTGTCTCTAATTAGTACAGCTAACCCCCCCTTCCTTCCCTGACCTTTCTAAATACATTATATCCTACAATATTTAACTGCTGGTCCTGTTCTTTATGTGACCGTGTTTCAGTTATCCCCACCACATCTGGCTCCTTGCGACCAATTCTTGCCTCCAGTTCCCCCGTTTTGTTTCAGATGCTGTGCTCATTGTTTTACAGGCAATTTAATTTGTTTTTAGTAATTGTTCTCCTCCCTTTATTTTTTTAGATATTTGAGTTCTATAACTGTATTTGTTCCCTGACCGTTATTCCTTAACTTGGTCTGACCTTTACTCTCATTTACTATTTATTTTTTCTTCAGACTTATGTTATCTTCACCAGATCCCTCCCCCCATCTTACTAGTTTTGTCAGATGATGTGGTGTGGGCAGTGGGTTCATGTGGTGTGGGCAGTGGGTTCATGTGGTGTGGGCAGTGGGTTCATGTGGTGTGGGCAGTGGGTTCATGTGGTGTGGGCAGTGGGTTCATGTGGTGTGGGCAGTGGGTTGATGGGGTGTGGGCAGTGGGTTGATGGGGTGTGGGCAGTGGGTTGATGGGGTGTGGGCAGTGGGTTGATATGTGGGCAGTGGGTTGATATGTGGGCAGTGGGTTGATATGTGGGCAGTGGGTTGATGTGGTGTGGGCGGTGGGTTGATGGGGTGTGGGCGGTGGGTTGATGGGGTGTGGGCAGTGGGTTGATGGGGTGTGGGCGGTGGGTTGATGGGGTGTGGGCAGTGGGTTGATGGGGTGTGGGCAGTGGGTTGATATGTGGGCAGTGGGTTGATATGTGGGCAGTGGGTTGATATGTGGGCAGTGGGTTGATGGGGTGTGGGCGGTGGGTTGATGGGGTGTGGGCGGTGGGTTGATGGGGTGTGGGCGGTGGGTTGATGGGGTGTGGGCAGTGGGTTGATGGGGTGTGGGCGGTGGGTTGATGGGGTGTGGGCAGTGGGTTGATGCGGTGTGGGCGGTGGGTTGATGGGGTGTGGGCGGTGGGTTGATGGGGTGTGGGCAGTGGGTTGATGCGGTGTGGGCAGTGGGTTGATGGGGTGTGGGCAGTGGGTTGATGGGGTGTGGGCGGTGGGTTGATGGGGTGTGGGCAGTGGGTTCATGTGGTGTGGGCGGTGGGTTGATGGGGTGTGGGCAGTGGGTTGATGGGGTGTGGGCGGTGGGTTGATGGGGTGTGGGCGGTGGGTTGGCGCGGGCGGTGGGTTGGCGCGGGGCGGGCGGTGGGTTGGCGCGGGCAGTGGGTTGGCGCGGGGCGGGCGGTGGATTGGCGCGGGCGGTGGGTTGGCGCGGGGCGGGTGGTGGGTTGGCGCGGGCGGTGGGTTGGCGCGGGCGGTGGATTGGCGCGGGCGGTGGGTTGGCGCGGGCGGTGGGTTGGCGCGGGCGGTGGGTCGGCACGGGCGGTGGGTTGGCACGGGCGGTGAGGTGTGGGTGGTGGGTTGGCGCGGGGCGGGCAGTCTGAGTTCACCAGATAAGCGAGTTGTTATCTCGTCTGTTCCATCCGTGGGCATTGCATGGCCGGCTGAGTGTTTGCAGCATTTCCTGCCCTTGTACTGAAGCAAATGCTGTCGTTCTATATCTGGCCACTGTGGGTGAGTCCTTGCCGACATTACAGCAGCTGTTCCTGGGCAGGGCCGATGTTATATAAATGTGAGCTTGTTCTCTTAAATCGGCAACACTTGCAGCTGATGAAGTTCTCTGTGTGTTGCAGCATGGTTCTGTACAGTAAGGTTGGAGAGCCAGGCCGGATGCAGCAGGCAGTGGGCAGTTGGTTGAAATGCTGGGCCAGCCCGAGTGCCCCGGGCTGCAGTGCTGGGCTGGTGCTGGTGCTGGAGTTGTACCTGCTGCACGTGCTGCTGCCGCTTGGCCTTTTCGCAGAGGCGGAGGAGGTGATCCTGGACACGGCGGTGCTGACAGACGAACAGAGGGAGGCAGCGGTTCGAGTCGTTGCTCAGAGGAGGCCCGAGCAGGTGGAGCATGGGTCAAAAGGCTCAGCGGGCAGCGGGAGCGGGGATCCAGCAGACTTCAGCCAGCGCGGACACCCAGGTAACCACAGATATCGAGGGCCTCACTGCAGCTTTACTGCTCGGCTAAGTTGCTTTGTCACTCTGTGTCTGTCCGCGCCCATCAGCACTGCAGCTGCTGACCTCCAGCAAGGTTCTTTTCCCCTTTTCCCCTCGCTCCCGCCCGAGAATGCTGGGCCGTGGATTAATGAGTGCCAACAGCCCTCGACACTGTCCCAGCCTTATTGGTGGGCTGTCAGCGGGCTGTCAATCCATGCAGGCAGTAAAAATCACACAGGGACCCGGCCCCGCCCCTCGCTGCCCGGCCCCGCCCCTCGCTGCCCGGCCCCGCCCCTCGCTGCCCGGCCCCGCCCCTCGCTGCCCGGCCCCGCCCCTCGCTGCAGTGCCCCTGTTGTCAGCTGGCCACAACCAGCTCTACCTCGCCACCACCTCCCTCGACCCCTCCACTCTCTCTGATTTGTTACGCTGCTTGTCCAGCATCCAGTATTGGACAAGCCAAAATTTGATCCAATTAAATATTGGGAAGACTGAAGCCATGGTCTTCAGTCCCCGCCACAAGCTCCGTTCTCTAGTCACCGACTCCATCCCTCTCCCTGCCCACTGTCTGAGGCTGAACAAGACCGTTCACAACCTTGGCGTCCTATTTGTCCCTGAGCTGAGCTTCTGACCACATCTCCACTCTATCACCAAGACCGCCGACTTCCACCTCCGTAACACTGCCCGCCTCAGCCCATCTGCTACTGAAATCCTCATCCATGCCTTTGTTATCTCCAGACTTGACTATTCCAATACTCTTCTGACTGGCCTCCCACATTCCACCCTCTACAGGTATTGGCCAGGTTGGGTTTTGTGAGAATGATCATTCTGCTGTGTTTAATTATTTTCCTCTCTCCCTCTCTGCAGCACACAACTCGCTGTTCAAGGTTATTCAGCAAGTGCTGAGGCTGTCCCGCAGGTGCCTGCATTTGGTGTCTCTTCGCAAACTGCTTCTGGTTGTGCTCTTAGCCTACCTGCTGATTGTCAGATTGGACCTGGTAAGTGGCACTGCCCACGTGTACCACAAGCTGGCTTTTACCCCCTCTCTCCCATCTTGTTTCCCCAAAGATGTGCAGACAGGTGACCTCCTTCCCTGACCTCTGACCTCTGACCGTGCCGTTCTCAGGACGGCCAGTATGAGGCAGGCCAGCGCTCCCTACATGACTCTTCCATTTTAACAGGAAGTGCTTGGCATGCTCTGCCCCTCCCCACAATGTCACACCTGGGATTGGTAGCTCAGCCTGTGAAGAATCATGGCAGTAAGCTGTGCCACACTACAGGTACCCTCCTGCTCACTTAGATCTTCTGTCTAAAGAAGAATGGCTTATAAAATATTGAGACCCTAGTTTCACAGACTCTGATCACTTGACCCCTCCTTAGCCCAGGGGCAGGAGGGCTAATTCAGCACCCAGCTGTTGCCCTGGGAGTCATCAGCTCACCGCACGCACATCTGGACTGATCCTGGGACCTTGTACTGTGGCTTTGACCTGCACTGGACAACCCACCAGAGCAATGGGGACCGGTCACTCCCACTCAAGTGCGTTAGTGAACTGTCAAGAACGTTGCTGTTTGGATCTATTCTGGTCACTTGAACACTTTGAGTTCTGAATTCCTGATCATTAATTATTGCATTACTCCCTACAAATAGCCTGTTAATGCAGTAATCTGTGGTGTTGTAGGACGGTAAACAATTTTACAACACCAAGTTATAGTCCAACGATTTTATTTGAAATCTACAAGCTTTCGGAGGCTTCCTCCTTCCTCAGGTAAATGTCAGGAATTGACATTTGTAGGGAGTAATTCCTGACATTTACCTGAAGAAGGAGGAAGCCTCCGAAAGCTTGTAGATTTCAAATAAAATCGTTGGACTATAACTTGGTGTTGTAAAATTGTTTACAATTGTCAACCCCAGTCCATCACCGGCATCTCCACATGGTGTTGTAGGATGGTAGGGTATAGAGTGACACCTCGGGCCTCTACACAGCCAGGTTCTGATCTCGGCCAGCTCGGGGGAAAATCTGATCTCGGTCAGTGGGGAAAAATATAGTAAAAAAATGGGTGTGGGGGAGTTGGGCCACAGGCTGTGTTCCACAGGGCTGGTGGCCGAGGGGTGTCCCCGGCGGAGACCGGCCGAGGGGTGTCCCCGGCGGAGACCGGCCGAGGGGTGTCCCCGGCGGAGACCGGCCGAGGGGTGTCCCCGGCGGAAACCGGCCGAGGGGTGTCCCCGGCGGAAACCGGCCGAGGGGTGTCCCCGGCGGAAACCGGCCGAGGGGTCACCGACAGAGACCGGCCGAGGGGTCACCGACAGAGACCGGCCGAGGGGTCACCGACAGAGACCGGCCGAGGGGTCACCGACAGAGACCGGCCCAGTGGTCACGGACAGAGACCGGCCCAGTGGTCACGGACAGAGACCGGCCCAGTGGTCACGGACAGAGACCGGCCCAGTGGTCACGGACAGAGACCGGCCGAGGGGTCACCGACAGAGACCGGCCGAGTGGTCACCGACAGAGACCGGCCGATTGTACTGAAACCGAGACACAAGGGAGACTTTCAAGTGTCAGAGGGCCGAACTGATCGCTGCCAATTGGATGGTAGAGTGTGTGGAAAGGCAAAAATTAGTGAGAATAGGACAAGGAGATAAGGAGAAGCAGGTTCAAACTCGTGAAGGGTAACCCTGGGACTAATATCAGGAAGATCGTCACACGCAGAATGATGAACACATGGGATGGAGCCCTGCGTAGGGGAGTGGTGAAAACCCTGGAATGATTTAAGAATCAGTTGAATGTTTCATTCTGGACGGATGGATTAAGGTCAGTGAAAGAGCTTCCTCATCCAAAACTCTCTTGATTGTCTTTGTAACCCAGGAAAATCATAGAATCGTACAGCACAGAAGGAGGCCATTCAGCCCATCGTGCCTGTGCCGACTCTTTGAAAGATCTATCCAATTAGTCCCACTCCTCTGCCCTTTCTCCATAGCCCTGCAAATTTCTCCTTTTGAAGTTTTTATCCAATTCTCTCTTTGGGGAATGAGCTGAAGCTGTTCACACCATCCTCCACATGGAGCTGACTCTCTCCACTTCCACTGTTCTCACTCAGTACAATGGACTGGTCATCAATTTCTCAATGGCCTTAACTCTTTCTATTTTTGTCTTTGCCTACAGCCTCTCCAGCGGCCTTGTCCTGGCTCCCCAGTCTCCAGCATTTCCTCAGGCTGATGTGGAACACTATGTTTGCTCCCTACTACAAGGCAAGGATTGGCAAGTGATCCCTGGCGCATGCTGTTTGAGGCCCAGCTCCAGATGGATAAAGCTCTTCAACAACTTGTGTAACAGATGAGGTCCTGGCACTGGAGGCTGTTGCTCCCCATGTGTCCCCTACCGGTGAAGCTCCCCCTGTGTCCACTACCGGTGAAGCTCCCCATGTGTCCACTACCGGTGGAGCTCCCCCTGTGTCCACTACCGGTGAAGCTCCCCCTGTGTCCACTACCGGTGAAGCTCCCCCTGTGTCCACTCCCGGTGAAACTCCCCCTGTGTCCCCTACCAGTGAAGCTCCCCCTGTGTCCCCAACCAGTGAAGCTCCCCCTGTGTCCACCACAAGTGAAGCTCCCTCTGTGTCCACTCCCGGTGAAACTCCCCCTGTGTCCCCTACCAGTGAAGCTCCCCCTGTGTCCCCTACCAGTGAAGCTCCCCCTGTGTCCACTACCGGTGAAGC
The DNA here is from genome assembly GCF_035084215.1 of Heptranchias perlo. Lineage (NCBI taxonomy): Eukaryota > Metazoa > Chordata > Chondrichthyes > Hexanchiformes > Hexanchidae > Heptranchias > Heptranchias perlo. Next base: position 57,760,116 of record NC_090342.1, read on the forward strand.
TCCCCCTGTGTCCACTCCCGGTGAAACTCCCCCTGTGTCCCCTACCAGTGAAGCTCCCCCTGTGTCCCCTACCAGTGAAGCTCCCCTTGTGTCCACTACCAGTGAAGCTCCCCATGTGTCCACTACCGGTGAAGCTCCCCATGTGTCCACTCCCGGTGAAGCTCCCCCTGTGTCCCCTACCGGTGAAGCTCCCCCTGTGTCCACTACCGGTGAAGCTCCCCCTGTGTCCCCTAGCGGTGAAGCTCCCCCTGTGTCCACTACCGGTGAAGCTCCCCCTGTGTCCACTACCGGTGAAGCTCCCCCTGTGTCCCCTACCGGTGAAGCTCCCCCTGTGTCCCCTACCGGTGAAGCTCCCCCTGTGTCCCCTACCGGTGAAGCTCCCCCTGTGTCCACTACCGGTGAAGCTCCCCCTGTGTCCACTACCGGTGAAGCTCCCCCTGTGTCCACTACCGGTGAAGCTCCCCCTGTGTCCCCTACCGGTGAAGCTCCCCCTGTGTCCCCTACCGGTGAAGCTCCCCCTGTGTCCACTACCGGTGAAGCTCCCCCTGTGTCCACTACCGGTGAAGCTCCCCCTGTGTCCCCTACCGGTGAAGCTCCCCCTGTGTCCCCTACCGGTGAAGCTCCCCCTGTGTCCACTACCGGTGAAGCTCCCCCTGTGTCCCCTACCGGTGAAGCTCCCCCTGTGTCCACTACCGGTGAAACTCCCCCTGTGTCCCCTACCGGTGAAGCTCCCCCTGTGTCCACTACCGGTGAAGCTCCCCCTGTGTCCCCTACCGGTGAAGCTCCCCCTGTGTCCACTACCAGTGAAGCTCCCCCTGTGTCCACTACCAGTGAAGCTCCCCCTGTGTCCACTACCGGTGAAGCTCCCCCTGTGTCCACTACCGGTGAAGCTCCCCCTGTGTCCCCTACCGGTGAAGCTCCCCATGTGTCCACTACCGGTGAAGCTCCCCCTGTGTCCCCTACCGGTGAAGCTCCCCCTGTGTCCACTACCGGTGAAGCTCCCCCTGTGTCCACTACCGGTGAAGCTCCCCCTGTGTCCACTACCGGTGAAGCTCCCCCTGTGTCCACTACCGGTGAAGCTCCCCCTGTGTCCCCTACCGGTGAAGCTCCCCCTGTGTCCACTACCGGTGAAGCTCCCCCTGTGTCCCCTACCGGTGAAGCTCCCCCTGTGTCCCCTACCGGTGAAGCTCCCCCTGTGTCCCCTACCGGTGAAGCTCCCCATGTGTCCACTCCCGGTGAAGATCCCCCTGTGTCCACTACCAGTGAAGCTCCCCATGTGTCCACTACCGGTGAAGCTCCCCCTGTGTCCACTACCAGTGGAGCTCCCCCTGTGTCCACTCCCGGTGAAGCTCCCCCTGTGTCCACTCCCGGTGAAGCTCCCCCTGTGTCCACTCCCGGTGAAGCTCCCCCTGTGTCCACTCCCGGTGAAGCTCCCCCTGTGTCCACTACCGGTGAAGCTCCCCCTGTGTCCCCTACCGGTGAAGCTCCCCCTGTGTCCCCTACCGGTGAAGCTCCCCCTGTGTCCCCTACCGGTGAAGCTCCCCCTGTGTCCCCTACCGGTGAAGCTCCCCCTGTGTCCACTACCGGTGAAGCTCCCCCTGTGTCCACTACCGGTGAAGCTCCCCCTGTGTCCACTACCGGTGAAGCTCCCCCTGTGTCCACTACCGGTGAAGCTCCCCCTGTGTCCACTCCCGGTGAAGCTCCCCCTGTGTCCACTCCCGGTGAAGCTCCCCCTATGTCCACTACCGGTGAAGCTCCCCCCGTGTCCACTACCGGTGAAGCTCCCCCTGTGTCCACTACCGGTGAAGCTCCCCCTGTGTCCACTACCGGTGAAGCTCCCCCTGTGTCCCCTACCGGTGAAGCTCCCCCTGTGTCCACTACCGGTGAAGCTCCCCCTGTGTCCACTACCAGTGGAGCTCCCCCTGTGTCCCCTACCGGTGAAGCTCCCCCTGTGTCCACTACCGGTGAAGCTCCCCCTGTGTCCACTACCGGTGAAGCTCCCCCTGTGTCCCCTACCGGTGAAGCTCCCCCTGTGTCCACTCCCGGTGAAGCTCCCCCTGTGTCCACTACCAGTGGAGCTCCCCCTGTGTCCACTCCCGGTGAAGCTCCCCGTGTGTCCACTACCGGTGAAGCTCCCCCTGTGTCCACTCCCGGTGAAGCTCCCCCTGTGTCCACTACCGGTGGAGCTCCCCCTGTGTCCACTACCAGTGAAGCTCCCCCTGTGTCCACTACCAGTGAAGCTCCCCATGTGTCCACTCCCGGTGAAGCTCCCCCTGTGTCCACTCCCGGTGAAGCTCCCCCTGTGTCCACTCCCGGTGAAGCTCCCCCTGTGTCCACTACCGGTGAAGCTCCCCCTGTGTCCACTACCGGTGAAGCTCCCCATGTGTCCACTACCGGTGAAGCTCCCCCTGTGTCCACTACCGGTGAAACTCCCCCTGTGTCCACTACCGGTGAAGCTCCCCCTGTGTCCACTACCGGTGAAGCTCCCCCTGTGTCCACTCCCGGTGAAGCTCCCCCTTTGTCCACGACCGGTGAAGCTCCCCCTGTGTCCACTACCAGTGGAGCTCCCCCTGTGTCCACTCCCGGTGAAGCTCCCCCTGTGTCCACTCCCGGTGAAGCTCCCCCTGTGTCCACTACCAGTGAAGCTCCCCCTGTGTCCACTACCGGTGAAGCTCCCCCTGTGTCCACTACCGGTGAAGCTCCCCCTGTGTCCACTACCGGTGAAGCTCCCCCTGTGTCCACTACCGGTGAAGCTCCCCATGTGTCCACTACCGGTGAAGCTCCCCCTGTGTCCACTACCGGTGAAGCTCCCCCTGTGTCCACTACCGGTGAAGCTCCCCCTGTGTCCACTACCAGTGAAGCTCCCCCTGTGTCCACTACCGGTGAAGCTCCCCCTGTGTCCACTACCGGTGAAGCTCCCCCTGTGTCCACTACCGGTGAAGCTCCCCATGTGTCCACTACCGGTGAAGCTCCCCATGTGTCCACTACCGGTGAAGCTCCCCATGTGTCCACTACCGGTGAAGCTCCCCCTGTGTCCACTACCGGTGAAGCTCCCCCTGTGTCCACTACCGGTGAAGCTCCCCCTGTGTCCACTACCGGTGAAGCTCCCCATGTGTCCACTACCGGTGAAGCTCCCCTTGTGTCCACTACCGGTGAAGCTCCCCATGTGTCCACTACCGGTGAAGCTCCCCCTGTGTCCACTACCGGTGAAGCTCCCCCTGTGTCCCCGACCGGTGAAGCTCCCCCTGTGTCCACTACCGGTGAAGCTCCCCCTGTGTCCACTACCTGTGAAGCTCCCCATGTGTCCACTACCGGTGAAGCTCCCCATGTGTCCACTACCGGTGAAGCTCCCCCTGTGTCCACTACCGGTGAAGCTCCCCCTGTGTCCCCGACCGGTGAAGCTCCCCCTGTGTCCACTACTGGTGAAGCTCCCCATGTGTCCACTACCAGTGGAGCTCCCCCTGTGTCCACTCCCGGTGAAGCTCCCCTTGTGTCCACTACCAGTGGAGCTCCCCCTGTGTCCACTCCCGGTGAAGCTCCCCCTGTGTCCACTACCGGTGAAGCTCCCCCTGTGTCCACTACCGGTGAAGCTCCCCCTGTGTCCACTACCGGTGAAGCTCCCCATGTGTCCACTACCGGTGAAGCTCCCCCTGTGTCCACTACCGGTGAAGCTCCCCCTGTGTCCACTCCCGGTGAAGCTCCCCCTGTGTCCACTCCCGGTGAAGCTCCCCCTGTGTCCCCTACCGGTGAAGCTCCCCCTGTGTCCACTACCGGTGAAGCTCCCCCTGTGTCCACTACCAGTGGAGCTCCCCCTGTGTCCACTCCCGGTGAAGCTCCCCCTGTGTCCACTCCCGGTGAAGCTCCCCCTGTGTCCACTACCGGTGAAGCTCCCCCTGTGTCCACTACCGGTGAAGCTCCCCCTGTGTCCACTACCGGTGAAGCTCCCCATGTGTCCACTACCGGTGAAGCTCCCCCTGTGTCCACTCCCGGTGAAGCTCCCCATGTGTCCACTACCGGTGAAGCTCCCCCTGTGTCCACTACCGGTGAAGCTCCCCATGTGTCCACTACCGGTGAAGCTCCCCATGTGTCCACTACCGGTGAAGCTCCCCATGTGTCCACTACCAGTGAAGCTCCCCATGTGTCCACTACCGGTGAAGCTCCCCCTGTGTCCACTACCGGTGAAGCTCCCCCTGTGTCCACTACCGGTGAAGCTCCCCCTGTGTCCACTACCGGTGAAGCTCCCCCTGTGTCCACTACCGGTGAAGCACCCCATGTGTCCACTCCCGGTGAAGCTCCCCCTGTGTCCCCTACCGGTGAAGCTCCCCCTGTGTCCACTACCGGTGAAGCTCCCCCTGTGTCCCCTAGCGGTGAAGCTCCCCCTGTGTCCACTACCGGTGAAGCTCCCCCTGTGTCCACTACCGGTGAAGCTCCCCCTGTGTCCCCTACCGGTGAAGCTCCCCCTGTGTCCCCGACCGGTGAAGCTCCCCCTGTGTCCCCTACCGGTGAAGCTCCCCCTGTGTCCACTACCGGTGAAGCTCCCCCTGTGTCCACTACCGGTGAAGCTCCCCCTGTGTCCACTACCGGTGAAGCTCCCCCTGTGTCCCCTACCGGTGAAGCTCCCCCTGTGTCCCCTACCGGTGAAGCTCCCCCTGTGTCCACTACCGGTGAAGCTCCCCCTGTGTCCACTACCGGTGAAGCTCCCCCTGTGTCCCCTACCGGTGAAGCTCCCCCTGTGTCCCCTACCGGTGAAGCTCCCCCTGTGTCCACTACCAGTGAAGCTCCCCCTGTGTCCCCTACCGGTGAAGCTCCCCCTGTGTCCACTACCGGTGAAACTCCCCCTGTGTCCCCTACCGGTGAAGCTCCCCCTGTGTCCACTACCGGTGAAGCTCCCCCTGTGTCCCCTACCGGTGAAGCTCCCCCTGTGTCCACTACCAGTGAAGCTCCCCCTGTGTCCACTACCAGTGAAGCTCCCCCTGTGTCCACTACCGGTGAAGCTCCCCCTGTGTCCACTACCGGTGAAGCTCCCCCTGTGTCCCCTACCGGTGAAGCTCCCCATGTGTCCACTACCGGTGAAGCTCCCCCTGTGTCCCCGACCGGTGAAGCTCCCCCTGTGTCCACTACCGGTGAAGCTCCCCCTGTGTCCACTACCGGTGAAGCTCCCCCTGTGTCCACTACCGGTGAAGCTCCCCCTGTGTCCACTACCGGTGAAGCTCCCCCTGTGTCCCCTACCGGTGAAGCTCCCCCTGTGTCCACTACCGGTGAAGCTCCCCCTGTGTCCCCTACCGGTGAAGCTCCCCCTGTGTCCCCTACCGGTGAAGCTCCCCCTGTGTCCCCCACCGGTGAAGCTCCCCATGTGTCCACTCCCGGTGAAGATCCCCCTGTGTCCACTACCAGTGAAGCTCCCCATGTGTCCACTACCGGTGAAGCTCCCCCTGTGTCCACTACCAGTGGAGCTCCCCCTGTGTCCACTCCCGGTGAAGCTCCCCCTGTGTCCACTCCCGGTGAAGCTCCCCCTGTGTCCACTCCCGGTGAAGCTCCCCCTGTGTCCACTCCCGGTGAAGCTCCCCCTGTGTCCACTACCGGTGAAGCTCCCCCTGTGTCCCCTACCGGTGAAGCTCCCCCTGTGTCCCCTACCGGTGAAGCTCCCCCTGTGTCCCCTACCGGTGAAGCTCCCCCTGTGTCCCCTACCGGTGAAGCTCCCCCTGTGTCCACTACCGGTGAAGCTCCCCCTGTGTCCACTACCGGTGAAGCTCCCCCTGTGTCCACTACCGGTGAAGCTCCCCCTGTGTCCACTACCGGTGAAGCTCCCCCTGTGTCCACTCCCGGTGAAGCTCCCCCTGTGTCCACTCCCGGTGAAGCTCCCCCTATGTCCACTACCGGTGAAGCTCCCCCCGTGTCCACTACCGGTGAAGCTCCCCCTGTGTCCACTACCGGTGAAGCTCCCCCTGTGTCCACTACCGGTGAAGCTCCCCCTGTGTCCCCTACCGGTGAAGCTCCCCCTGTGTCCACTACCGGTGAATCTCCCCCTGTGTCCACTACCAGTGGAGCTCCCCCTGTGTCCCCTACCGGTGAAGCTCCCCCTGTGTCCACTACCGGTGAAGCTCCCCCTGTGTCCACTACCGGTGAAGCTCCCCCTGTGTCCCCTACCGGTGAAGCTCCCCCTGTGTCCACTCCCGGTGAAGCTCCCCCTGTGTCCACTACCAGTGGAGCTCCCCCTGTGTCCACTCCCGGTGAAGCTCCCCGTGTGTCCACTACCGGTGAAGCTCCCCCTGTGTCCACTCCCGGTGAAGCTCCCCCTGTGTCCACTACCGGTGGAGCTCCCCCTGTGTCCACTACCAGTGAAGCTCCCCCTGTGTCCACTACCAGTGAAGCTCCCCATGTGTCCACTCCCGGTGAAGCTCCCCCTGTGTCCACTCCCGGTGAAGCTCCCCCTGTGTCCACTCCCGGTGAAGCTCCCCCTGTGTCCACTACCGGTGAAGCTCCCCCTGTGTCCACTACCGGTGAAGCTCCCCATGTGTCCACTACCGGTGAAGCTCCCCCTGTGTCCACTACCGGTGAAACTCCCCCTGTGTCCACTACCGGTGAAGCTCCCCCTGTGTCCACTACCGGTGAAGCCCCCCCTGTGTCCACTCCCGGTGAAGCTCCCCCTTTGTCCACGACCGGTGAAGCTCCCCCTGTGTCCACTACCAGTGGAGCTCCCCCTGTGTCCACTCCCGGTGAAGCTCCCCCTGTGTCCACTCCCGGTGAAGCTCCCCCTGTGTCCACTACCGGTGAAGCTCCCCCTGTGTCCACTACCGGTGAAGCTCCCCATGTGTCCACTACCGGTGAAGCTCCCCCTGTGTCCACTACTGGTGAAGCTCCCCCTGTGTCCACTACCGGTGAAGCTCCCCATGTGTCCACTACCGGTGAAGCTCCCCCTGTGTCCACTACCGGTGAAGCTCCCCCTGTGTCCACTACCGGTGAAGCTCCCCCTGTGTCCACTACCAGTGAAGCTCCCCCTGTGTCCACTACCGGTGAAGCTCCCCCTGTGTCCACTACCGGTGAAGCTCCCCCTGTGTCCACTACCGGTGAAGCTCCCCATGTGTCCACTACCGGTGAAGCTCCCCATGTGTCCACTACCGGTGAAGCTCCCCATGTGTCCACTACCGGTGAAGCTCCCCCTGTGTCCACTACCGGTGAAGCTCCCCCTGTGTCCACTACCGGTGAAGCTCCCCCTGTGTCCACTACCGGTGAAGCTCCCCATGTGTCCACTACCGGTGAAGCTCCCCTTGTGTCCACTACCGGTGAAGCTCCCCATGTGTCCACTACCGGTGAAGCTCCCCCTGTGTCCACTACCGGTGAAGCTCCCCCTGTGTCCCCGACCGGTGAAGCTCCCCCTGTGTCCACTACCGGTGAAGCTCCCCCTGTGTCCACTACCTGTGAAGCTCCCCATGTGTCCACTACCGGTGAAGCTCCCCATGTGTCCACTACCGGTGAAGCTCCCCCTGTGTCCACTACCGGTGAAGCTCCCCCTGTGTCCCCGACCGGTGAAGCTCCCCCTCTGTCCACTACTGGTGAAGCTCCCCATGTGTCCACTACCAGTGGAGCTCCCCCTGTGTCCACTCCCGGTGAAGCTCCCCTTGTGTCCACTACCAGTGGAGCTCCCCCTGTGTCCACTCCCGGTGAAGCTCCCCCTGTGTCCACTACCGGTGAAGCTCCCCCTGTGTCCACTACCGGTGAAGCTCCCCCTGTGTCCACTACCGGTGAAGCTCCCCATGTGTCCACTACCGGTGAAGCTCCCCCTGTGTCCACTACCGGTGAAGCTCCCCCTGTGTCCACTCCCGGTGAAGCTCCCCCTGTGTCCACTCCCGGTGAAGCTCCCCCTGTGTCCCCTACCGGTGAAGCTCCCCCTGTGTCCACTACCGGTGAAGCTCCCCCTGTGTCCACTACCAGTGGAGCTCCCCCTGTGTCCACTCCCGGTGAAGCTCCCCCTGTGTCCACTCCCGGTGAAGCTCCCCCTGTGTCCACTACCGGTGAAGCTCCCCCTGTGTCCACTACCGGTGAAGCTCCCCCTGTGTCCACTACCGGTGAAGCTCCCCATGTGTCCACTACCGGTGAAGCTCCCCCTGTGTCCACTCCCGGTGAAGCTCCCCATGTGTCCACTACCGGTGAAGCTCCCCCTGTGTCCACTACCGGTGAAGCTCCCCATGTGTCCACTACCGGTGAAGCTCCCCATGTGTCCACTACCGGTGAAGCTCCCCATGTGTCCACTACCAGTGAAGCTCCCCATGTGTCCACTACCGGTGAAGCTCCCCCTGTGTCCACTACCGGTGAAGCTCCCCCTGCGTCCACTACCGGTGAAGCTCCCCCTGTGTCCACTACCGGTGAAGCTCCCCCTGTGTCCACTACCGGTGAAGCACCCCATGTGTCCACTACCAGTGAAGCTCCCCATGTGTCCACTACCGGTGAAGCTCCCCCTGTGTCCACTACCGGTGAAGCTCCCCCTGTGTCCACTACCGGTGAAGCTCCCCATGTGTCCACTACCGGTGAAGCTCCCCATGTGTCCACTACCGGTGAAGCTCCCCCTGTGTCCCCGACCGGTGAAGCTCCCCCTGTGTCCCCGACCGGTGAAGCTCCCCCTGTGTCCACTACCGGTGAAGCTCCCCCTGTGTCCACTACCGGTGAAGCTCCCCCTGTGTCCCCTACCGGTGAAGCTCCCCCTGTGTCCCCTACCGGTGAAACTCCCCCTGTGTCCACTACCGGTGAAGCTCCCCCTGTGTCCACTACCGGTGAAGCTCCCCCTGTGTCCACTACCGGTGAAGCTCCCCCTGTGTCCACTCCCGGTGAAGCTCCCCCTGTGTCCACTCCCGGTGAAGCTCCCCCTGTGTCCACTACCGGTGAAGCTCCCCCTGTGTCCACTACCGGTGGAGCTCCCCCTGTGTCCCCTACCGGTGAAGCTCCCCCTGTGTCCACTCCCGGTGAAGCTCCCCCTGTGTCCCCTACCAGTGAAGCTCCCCCTGTGTCCACTACCGGTGAAGCTCCCCCTGTGTCCACTACCGGTGAAGCTCCCCCTGTGTCCCCTACCAGTGAAGCTCCCCCTGTGTCCCCTACCGGTGAAGCTCCCCCTTTGTCCCCTACCAGTGAAGCTCCCCCTGTGTCCCCTACCGGTGAAGCTCCCCCTGTGTCCACTCCCGGTGAAGCTCCCCCTGTGTCCCCTACCAGTGAAGCTCCCCCTGTGTCCCCTACCGGTGAAGCTCCCCCTGTGTCCACTCCCGGTGAAGCTCCCCCTGTGTCCCCTACCGGTGAAGCTCCCCCTGTGTCCACTACCGGTGAAGCTCCCCCTGTGTCCCCTACCAGTGGAGCTCCCCCTGTGTCCACTACCGGTGAAGCTCCCCCTGTGTCCACTCCCGGTGAAGCTCCCCATGTGTCCCCTACCGGTGAAGCTCCCCCTGTGTCCACTACCGGTGAAGCTCCCCCTGTGTCCACTACCGGTGAAACTCCCCCTGTGTCCACTACCGGTGAAGCTCCCCCTGTGTCCACTACCGGTGAAGCTCCCCATGTGTCCACTCCCGGTGAAGCTCCCCCTGTGTCCACTACCGGTGAAACTCCCCCTGTGTCCACTACCGGTGAAGCTCCCCCTGTGTCCACTACTGGTGAAGCTCCCCCTGTGTCCACTACCGGTGAAGCTCCCCCTGTGTCCACTACCAGTGAAGCTCCCCCTGTGTCCACTACCAGTGAAGCTCCCCCTGTGTCCACTACCGGTGAAACTCCCCCTGTGTCCACTACCAGTGAAGCTCCCGCTGTGTCCACTCCCGGTGAAGCTCCCCCTGTGTCCACTACCAGTGAAGCTCCCCCTGTGTCCACTACCGGTGAAGCTCCCCCTGTGTCCACTACCTGTGAAGCTCCCCATGTGTCCACTACCGGTGAAGCTCCCCATGTGTCCACTACCGGTGAAGCTCCCCCTGTGTCCACTACCGGTGAAGCTCCCCCTGTGTCCCCAACCGGTGAAGCTCCCCCTGTGTCCACTACTGGTGAAGCTCCCCATGTGTCCACTACCAGTGGAGCTCCCCCTGTGTCCACTCCCGGTGAAGCTCCCCCTGTGTCCACTACTAGTGGAGCTCCCCCTGTGTCCACTCCCGGTGAAGCTCCCCCTGTGTCCACTACCGGTGAAGCTCCCCCTGTGTCCACTACCGGTGGAGCTCCCCCTGTGTCCCCTACCGGTGAAGCTCCCCCTGTGTCCACTCCCGGTGAAGCTCCCCCTGTGTCCCCTACCAGTGAAGCTCCCCCTGTGTCCACTACCGGTGAAGCTCCCCCTGTGTCCACTACCGGTGAAGCTCCCCCTGTGTCCCCTACCAGTGAAGCTCCCCCTGTGTCCCCTACCGGTGAAGCTCCCCCTGTGTCCCCGACCAGTGAAGCTCCCCCTGTGTCCCCTACCGGTGAAGCTCCCCCTGTGTCCACTCCCGGTGAAGCTCCCCCTGTGTCCCCTACCAGTGAAGCTACCCCTGTGTCCCCTACCGGTGAAGCTCCCCCTGTGTCCACTCCCGGTGAAGCTCCCCCTGTGTCCCCTACCAGTGGAGCTCCCCCTGTGTCCCCTACCGGTGAAGCTCCCCCTGTGTCCACTACCGGTGAAGCTCCCCCTGTGTCCCATACCAGTGGAGCTCCCCCTGTGTCCACTACCGGTGAAGCTCCCCCTGTGTCCACTCCCGGTGAAGCTCCCCATGTGTCCCCTACCGGTGAAGCTCCCCCTGTGTCCACTACCGGTGAAGCTCCCCCTGTGTCCACTACCGGTGAAACTCCCCCTGTGTCCACTACCGGTGAAGCTCCCCCTGTGTCCACTACCGGTGAAGCTCCCCATGTGTCCACTCCCGGTGAAGCTCCCCCTGTGTCCACTACCGGTGAAACTCCCCCTGTGTCCACTACCGGTGAAGCTCCCCCTGTGTCCACTACTGGTGAAGCTCCCCCTGTGTCCACTACCGGTGAAGCTCCCCCTGTGTCCACTACCAGTGAAGCTCCCCCTGTGTCCACTACCAGTGAAGCTCCCCCTGTGTCCACTACCGGTGAAACTCCCCCTGTGTCCACTACCAGTGAAGCTCCCGCTGTGTCCACTCCCGGTGAAGCTCCCCCTGTGTCCACTACCAGTGAAGCTCCCCCTGTGTCCACTACCGGTGAAGCTCCCCCTGTGTCCACTACCTGTGAAGCTCCCCATGTGTCCACTACCGGTGAAGCTCCCCATGTGTCCACTACCGGTGAAGCTCCCCCTGTGTCCACTACCGGTGAAGCTCCCCCTGTGTCCCCAACCGGTGAAGCTCCCCCTGTGTCCACTACTGGTGAAGCTCCCCATGTGTCCACTACCAGTGGAGCTCCCCCTGTGTCCACTCCCGGTGAAGCTCCCCCTGTGTCCACTACTAGTGGAGCTCCCCCTGTGTCCACTCCCGGTGAAGCTCCCCCTGTGTCCACTACTGGTGAAGCTCCCCCTGTGTCCACTACCGGTGAAGCTCCCCCTGTGTCCACTACCGGTGAAGCTCCCCATGTGTCCACTACCGGTGAAGCTCCCCCAGTGTCCACTACCGGTGAAGCTCCCCCTGTGTCCACTCCCGGTGAAGCTCCCCCTGTGTCCACTCCCGGTGAAGCTCCCCCTGTGTCCCCTACCGGTGAAGCTCCCCCTGTGTCCACTACCAGTGGAGCTCCCCCTGTGTCCACTCCCGGTGAAGCTCCCCCTGTGTCCACTCCCGGTGAAGCTCCCCCTGTGTCCACTACCAGTGGAGCTCCCCCTGTGTCCACTACCAGTGAAGCTCCCCATGTGTCCACTCCCGGTGAAGCTCCCCCTGTGTCCACTCCCGGTGAAGCTCCCCCTGTGTCCACTACCAGTGAAGCTCCCCCTGTGTCCACTACCGGTGAAGCTCCCCCTGTGTCCACTACCGGTGAAGCTCCCCATGTGTCCACTACCGGTGAAGCTCCCCCTGTGTCCACTCCCGGTGAAGCTCCCCATGTGTCCACTACCGGTGAAGCTCCCCCTGTGTCCACTACCAGTGAAGCTCCCCATGTGTCCACTACCGGTGAAGCTCCCCATGTGTCCACTACCGGTGAAGCTCCCCATGTGTCCACTACCAGTGAAGCTCCCCATGTGTCCACTACCGGTGAAGCTCCCCCTGTGTCCACTACCGGTGAAGCTCCCCCTGTGTCCACTACCGGTGAAGCTCCCCCTGTGTCCACTACCGGTGAAGCTCCCCCTGTGTCCACTACCGGTGAAGCACCCCATGTGTCCACTACCAGTGAAGCTCCCCATGTGTCCACTACCGGTGAAGCTCCCCCTGTGTCCACTACCGGTGAAGCTCCCCCTGTGTCCACTACCGGTGAAGCTCCCCATGTGTCCACTACCGGTGAAGCTCCCCATGTGTCCACTACCGGTGAAGCTCCCCCTGTGTCCCCGACCGGTGAAGCTCCCCCTGTGTCCCCGACCGGTGAAGCTCCCCCTGTGTCCACTACCGGTGAAGCTCCCCCTGTGTCCACTACCGGTGAAGCTCCCCCTGTGTCCACTACCGGTGAAGCTCCCCCTGTGTCCCCTACCGGTGAAGCTCCCCCTGTGTCCCCTACCGGTGAAGCTCCCCCTGTGTCCACTCCCGGTGAAGCTCCCCCTGTGTCCCCTACCGGTGAAGCTCCCCCTGTGTCCACTACCGGTGAAGCTCCCCCTGTGTCCACTACCAGTGGAGCTCCCCCTGTGTCCACTACCGGTGAAGCTCCCCCTGTGTCCACTACCGGTGAAGCTCCCCCTGTGTCCACTCCCGGTGAAGCTCCCCCTGTGTCCACTACCGGTGAAGCTCCCCCTGTGTCCACTACCGGTGAAGCTCCCCCTGTGTCCACTACCGGTGAAGCTCCCCCTGTGTCCACTCCCGGTGAAGCTCCCCCTGTGTCCACTCCCGGTGAAGCTCCCCCTGTGTCCACTACCAGTGAAGCTCCCCCTGTGTCCCCTACCGGTGAAGCTCCCCCTGTGTCCACTACCGGTGAAGCTCCCCCTGTGTCCACTCCCGGTGAAGCTCCCCCTGTGTCCCCTACCAGTGAAGCTCCCCCTGTGTCCACTCCCGGTGAAGCTCCCCCTGTGTCCCCTACCAGTGGAGCTCCCCCTGTGTCCCCTACCGGTGAAGCTCCCCCTGTGTCCACTACCGGTGAAGCTCCCCCTGTGTCCCCTACCAGTGGAGCTCCCCCTGTGTCCACTACCGGTGAAGCTCCCCCTGTGTCCACTCCTGGTGAAGCTCCCCATGTGTCCCCTACCGGTGAAGCTCCCCCTGTGTCCACTACCGGTGAAGCTCCCCCTGTGTCCACTACCGGTGAAACTCCCCCTGTGTCCACTACCGGTGAAGCTCCCCCTGTGTCCACAACCGGTGAAGCTCCCCCTGTGTCCACTCCCGGTGAAGCTCCCCCTGTGTCCACTACCGGTGAAGCTCCCCCTGTGTCCACTACCGGTGAAGCTCCCCCTGTGTCCACTACCGGTGAAACTCCCCCTGTGTCCACTACCGGTGAATCTCCCCCTGTGTCCACTACCGGTGAAGCTCCCCCTGTGTCCACTACCAGTGAAGCTCCCCCTGTGTCCACTACCAGTGAAGCTCCCCCTGTGTCCACTACCAGTGAAGCTCCCCCTGTTTCCACTACCGGTGAAACTCCCCCTGTGTCCACTACCAGTGAAGCTCCCCCTGTGTCCACTACCGGTGAAGCTCCCCCTGTGTCCACTCCCGGTGAAGCTCCCCCTGTGTCCCCTACCAGTGAAGCTCCCCCTGTGTCCACTACCGGTGAAGCTCCCCCTGTGTCCCCTACCAGTGGAGCTCCCCCTGTGTCCCCTACCGGTGAAGCTCCCCCTGTGTCCACTACCGGTGAAGCTCCCCCTGTGTCCCCTACCAGTGGAGCTCCCCCTGTGTCCACTACCGGTGAAGCTCCCCCTGTGTCCACTCCTGGTGAAGCTCCCCATGTGTCCCCTACCGGTGAAGCTCCCCCTGTGTCCACTACCGGTGAAGCTCCCCCTGTGTCCACTACCGGTGAAACTCCCCCTGTGTCCACTACCGGTGAAGCTCCCCCTGTGTCCACAACCGGTGAAGCTCCCCCTGTGTCCACTCCCGGTGAAGCTCCCCCTGTGTCCACTACCGGTGAAGCTCCCCCTGTGTCCACTACCGGTGAAGCTCCCCCTGTGTCCACTACCGGTGAAACTCCCCCTGTGTCCACTACCGGTGAATCTCCCCCTGTGTCCACTACCGGTGAAGCTCCCCCTGTGTCCACTACCGGTGAAGCTCCCCCTGTGTCCACTACCAGTGAAGCTCCCCCTGTGTCCACTACCGGTGAAACTCCCCCTGTGTCCACTACCGGTGAAGCTCCCCCTGTGTCCACAACCGGTGAAGCTCCCCCTGTGTCCACTCCCGGTGAAGCTCCCCCTGTGTCCACTACCGGTGAAGCTCCCCCTGTGTCCACTACCGGTGAAGCTCCCCCTGTGTCCACTACCGGTGAAACTCCCCCTGTGTCCACTACCGGTGAATCTCCCCCTGTGTCCACTACCGGTGAAGCTCCCCCTGTGTCCACTACCGGTGAAGCTCCCCCTGTGTCCACTACCAGTGAAGCTCCCCCTGTGTCCACTACCAGTGAAGCTCCCCCTGTGTCCACTACCGGTGAAACTCCCCCTGTGTCCACTACCAGTGAAGCTCCCCCTGTGTCCACTACCGGTGAAACTCCCCCTGTGTCCACTACCAGTGAAGCTCCCGCTGTGTCCACTACCGGTGAAGCTCCCCCTGTGTCCACTACCAGTGAAGCTCCCCCTGTGTCCCCTACCGGTGAAGCTCCCCCTGTGTCCCCTACCGGTGAAGCTCCCCCTGTGTCCCCTACCGGTGAAGCTCCCCCTGTGTCCCCTACCGGTGAAGCTCCCCATGTGTCCCCTACCAGTGAAGCTCCCCCTGTGTCCCCTACCGGTGAAGCTCCCCATGTGTCCCCTACCAGTGAAGCTCCCCCTGACCAGCACTGGCACACCCCCCCTTACATTCTCATGTCTCTCTCTTTCACAGTCTCAACATGCAGCAGATTGGATAAATGATGCTGCTGTCCCCAAACTGCCCCAAAAATAAGCCTTCCCATGAACAGACTTGTCTGTGCCGATAGAGGTTCCTCTATTGCTGCTGTTCACTCAGCCTGGGCTTAGGTTTGCTGTGTGGGATTCTGCTGAGCAGTGTACTGGAGAGATGCTGAGTGTTAGCCCATATGTGGCTCATTATAAGTGGAGTGTGAAGGGGGTGCTTCTGTTCCAAGGCGAACACTGAGCCAACACAAGACAGGGTTCCAGGAACATAACACTGGCAATTTAAGCGTGGCCTTGCTCACAGCAGCCCTGGGTCAGGCAACGCAATCATCTCGGATGTAAACGGACTGGGATCAAATGAACGACTGCCATCGGGAACCAGTGCCGAGACTGCGGCCCCGATAAACACTGCAGCAAAGGACATCGGCTGTAATCTGCACCTCCCTTTACGTCAAGAAGAAAATGGACTGATTCACCGAACATTTACAACCAGAGCACACAGTGTCTGCTCCGTGTCTGATCCAATGGGGCTGGTGTCCTGTTTCCATGCATCCGGAAAACATCCACATTCTGGTTAGAACTGATACCCGAGTTACAGGCTGGAATGTAATCGAGGGGTTCGGGGGGGGATTGTGAATTTGTGGCCATGTGAGATTGTTGATCCCACATTCACTGTTGATGTTTTGTGATTATGTTGTTTGGGGGGAGGTTTCCGGGTCACTGACTCCGGTCCCGGGGTCTGGGGTCTCAGTTTATTTGTTTCTCCCCACATGCCCACCCCCCCCGTCACTCCCCCCCCCCCCGCCCTGTCGGTCCCTCCCCTTTGGGCCGGTCGTCACTTTCGGTCTGACTCGTCGATCGCTCGGAAACGAAACTGAAAGAAATGGACAAGGAATGAGATCCGGGAGAAGAGAACAGCTGGAGAGAGAGTGAGTGTCGGGGGGAGAGTGAGTGTCGGGGGAGAGAGAGTGAGTGTCGGGGGAGAGAGAGTGAGTGTCGGGGGGAGAGAGAGTGAGTGTCGGGGTGAGAGAGAGAGTGAGTGTCGGGGGAGAGAGAGTGAGTGTCGGGGGAGAGAGAGTGAGTGTCGGGGGGAGAGAGAGTGAGTGTCGGGGGGAGAGAGAGAGTGAGTGTCGGGGGAGAGAGAGTGAGTGTCGGGGGAGAGAGAGTGAGTGTCGGGGGGAGAGAGAGTGAGTGTCGGGGTGAGAGAGTGAGTGTCGGGGGGAGAGAGTGAGTGTCGGGGGGAGAGAGAGTGAGTGTCGGGGGGAGAGAGAGTGAGTGTCGGGGGGAGAGAGAGTGAGTGTCGGGGGGAGAGAGAGTGAGTGTCGGGGTGAGAGGGAGAGTGAGTGTCGGGGGAGAGAGAGTGAGTGTCGGGGGGAGAGAGAGAGTGAGTGTCGGGGGAGAGAGAGTGAGTGTCGGGGGGAGAGAGAGTGAGTGTCGGGGGGAGAGAGAGTGAGTGTCGGGGGGAGAGAGAGTGAGTGTCGGGGTGAGAGGGAGAGTGAGTGTCGGGGGAGAGAGAGTGAGTGTCGGGGGGAGAGAGAGAGTGAGTGTCGGGGGAGAGAGAGTGAGTGTCGGGGGGAGAGAGAGTGAGTGTCGGGGGAGAGAGAGAGTGAGTGTCGGAGAGAGAGAGTGAGTGTCGGGGGAGAGAGAGAGTGAGTGTCGGGGGGAGAGAGAGAGTGAGTGTCGGGGGAGAGAGAGTGAGTGTCGGGGGGAGAGAGAGTGAGTGTCGGGGTGAGAGGGAGAGTGAGTGTCGGGGGAGAGAGAGTGAGTGTCGGGGGGAGAGAGAGAGTGAGTGTCGGGGGAGAGAGAGTGAGTGTCGGGGGGAGAGAGAGTGAGTGTCGGGGGAGAGAGAGTGAGTGTCGGGGGGAGAGAGAGTGAGTGTCGGGGGGAGAGAGAGTGAGTGTCGGGGTGAGAGGGAGAGTGAGTGTCGGGGGAGAGAGAGTGAGTGTCGGGGGGAGAGAGAGAGTGAGTGTCGGGGGAGAGAGAGTGAGTGTCGGGGGAGAGAGAGTGAGTGTCGGGGGGAGAGAGAGTGAGTGTCGGGGGAGAGAGAGAGTGAGTGTCGGAGAGAGAGAGTGAGTGTCGGGGGGAGAGAGAGTGAGTGTCGGAGAGAGAGAGTGAGTGTCGGGGGAGAGAGAGAGTGAGTGTCGGGGGGAGAGTGAGAGTTTCGGGGGAGAGGTTGTCGGGAGAGGGAGTGCGAGGGGGTCGGGGGGAGAGTGTGAGAGTGTCGGGGGAGAGGTTGTCGGGAGAGGGAGTGCGAGTGCCGGTTCTGAGTGGACGACAGTGTCTCTGAGTTGATGACATGAGGCTGCAGGATAAAGTTTGACAATTATTGATGTTGTGGGAGTCTCTCTCTCTCCCGATGGGTTGTGTTTCCTGTGTGGGTGAGATTGACCATTGTGGACCCACAGCCATCCCCACTGAAGACTTCCTTTCTTTCCAAAAATTGCCACTTTTCTGCTTTTGCCCATCACCTCCTCCCCTGAAAACGATGCCCGCTGCCCCTTGCTGGCATTCTATTCCTTGAATGGTCCTTCAGTATCCCGCCTGGGTAATGGGTGAACCTGGCAGTGAGTGTCGGTCGGCTTTTCTACTGTGTGGAGCGTCATGGCACAGGCCGCCTTCTCACCACATGGCCTCAATTGTTAACACTGATTTTCTAGCTGAGGCACAGTGAGACCAACTGTAGCCCCCCTACTGCTTCCCCACACCTGGCCCCACCCACCCACACCCGGCCCCCGCCCGCCCACACCCGGCCCCACCCACCCACACCCGGCCCCCGCCCGCCCACACCCGGCCCCCGCCCGCCCACACCCGGCCCCACCCACCCACACCCGGCCCCCGCCCGCCCACACCCGGCCCCCGCCCGCCCACACCCGGCCCCCGCCCGCCCACACCCGGCCCCCGCCCGCCCACACCCGGCCCCCGCCCGCCCACACCCGGCCCCCGCCCGCCCACACCCGGCCCCACCCACCCACACCCGGCCCCCGCCCGCCCACACCCGGCCCCCGCCCGCCCACACCCGGCCCCCGCCCGCCCACACCCGGCCCCACCCACCCACACCCGGCCCCCGCCCGCCCACACCCGGCCCCCGCCCGACCACACCCGGCCCCACCCACCCACACCCGGCCCCAACCACACCCGGCCCCAACCACACCCGGCCCCCGCCCGCCCACACCCGGCCCCCGCCCGCCCACACCCAGCCCCACCCACACCCGGCCCCAACCACACCCGGCCCCCGCCCGCCCACACCCGGCCCCCGCCCGCCCACACCCAGCCCCACCCACACCCGGCCCCAACCACACCCGGCCCCCACCCGGCCCCAACCACACCCGGCCCCCACCCGGCCCCAACCACACCCGGCCCCCGCCCGCCCACACCCGGCCCCCGCCCGCCCACACCCGGCCCCCGCCCGCCCACACCCGGCCCAGCATCAGAACAGACACTCTCTGCCCTGCGTGTGTGTGTGTGTGTGTGGAGGGACAGTGGGGGCTTTTCTTGCACTGTGCCTTTACCAGGAGGGCATCAGGGAACTAACCGGTTAATAAATTGAGATATCTTTCAATGAAAATGATCCTGGCACATCTCTGCATTCTTTCTCTTCTGATGGTACTCTTGTTCGTGTGTCAGGCCGAAGCCACTTCCATTTATTTTTGGATCCATCGTTGACCTGAAATGACTGATTATGTTCGGTTATTCCTCAGATCCCTCCCAATATTTGATGTTTGCGTTCAGCAGCTTTCAGACCTGAAGCTTGACCCTGCCCCACCTGGTAAGGACTGTGAGGAGTTGCTGATGTAACACCAGTGATGTAAAATAATTTACCTGCTGTGTCCTAGCCTCTGCCTTTTGGAGCTCTCTCCTCTCCGCCTCCTCTTGACACTCACCACCACTGATTGTGGGAGAGGTATGTGCTGCTCACTGGCTCCTCGGGTGCAGCTCATGAGTGATCCTGGGCAAATTCCAATGGTTTGCCTGGTAAATTGGGACAGATTTCTACAGCTGTTTGATGCCCACCTGATGTCGCAGTGCCAGTATGTTTTGTAGAATTGTGCAGCCCTGGGACGTGACTGCACCTCAGTGACATTTTACTCCCCATTTTGCTCTTTAAAGGCCTGACTGGCTATATCAGCGGCCCATTAGCCGGGATGAGCAGGGGGCCGATTAATGAAGTTCGTTTCTGGCTTCATAAGAAATTGGAGCAGGATTAGGCCATTCAGCCCCTTGAGCCTGTTCCACCATTCAACAAGATCATGGCTGATCTTCAACCTCAACTCCACTTTCCTGCCTGATCCCCATATCCCTTGATTCCCTTAGAGTCCAAAAATCTATCCATCTCAGTCTTAAATATTCTCAACAACTGAGCATCCACAGCCCTCTGGTGTAAAGAATTCCAAAGATTCACAAACCTCTGAGTGAAGAAATTCCCCCTCATTTCAGTCCTAAATGTCCGACCCCTTATCCTAAGACTATGTCCCCTAGTTCTAGACTCTCCAGCCAGGGGAAACAGCCTCTCAGCCTCTCAGCATCTACCCTGTCAAGCCTCTAATAATTTTATACATTTCAATGAGATCCCCGCTCATTCTTCGAAACTCCAGAGAATATATTGGATGCTGTCACATTTTGAAATTTTTGATCTTTCATTTTCCTCACAGAAAGGATTTTAGGATCGAGTTAAATTTAATGGTTGTGTTTCAAAACAAAGTGAATTCACACAGGTTTTTGTAAAATACTGCAGACATTCGAGAAGTGCATTAAAACCAGACAAGCCAGTTTGTCAAATGTTCCACTCCAATTCAAATTGCTAAAGTGAAGATCTGTTGTCTCAGCCCAGGGCCCGTTAGCCAGGATGAGCACGGGGCCATTAAGTAATTAGTTATCTCAGATGGCCAATTAATATTCGTACCCATTGCGGTGCTGATGTGGGCTTTCTGGGGTTGGATTGAATGAATAGCAAAGGAAAATCCATGCCGGGGGCAGTCAGGTTTTAAACGAGACCGTGAGGGGCAAGCTTGAGCTGAGTGCTGGAACCACAGATGTGGGAGGTCAGTTTTTACAGCACGAAATTGCCCACAAAGAAAAGCCAAACACTGGTCAGTCAATGGACGGGAAATGGTTTATTACTTTCTCTCATTTTTGAGGAGAGAAATGAGATTGAGTTCAGTAAGTGAGACTTGCTTTGACTGTTACTCTGTACACTTGCTATCTGTAAAATAAAGCAGCTTAATTCATTCTTTCTCATCTCACTGAGGTGAGTTTCAATCAATCTTCGGATAGATTGGAGAAATCAGTGTGAACGTCAGGAATATCCCGTTCAGATCACACGAGGGTCCGATTGACACACCCAGATCACACGAGGGTCCGATTGACACACCCAGATCACACGAGGGTCCGATTGACACACCCAGATCACACGAGGGTCCGATTGACACACCCAGATCACACGAGGGTCCGATTGACACACTCAGATCACACGAGGGCCCGATTGACACACCCAGATCACACACGGGTGCTATTGTCACACCCCTAGTTTACACTATCGTATAGCTAGAGATCGGGCAGTACGGGCGCACCCCTGAACATAAGGTGCTCAGACCGCTTATGGGAGTGACCTCCATCACTGTACCCGTGAAAATATCTCGGGCAGACCGAACAGATAACTTGATGTACTGAAAAGTGGCACCTTGTGTATCGGTGGTGAGTAATGTGACTGATATCTCTGCCTTTGTTCACTTGGATTGCACGATTCCGTAACGAGTATGTTTGATCAGTCACCTGGCAGAGAGATTTATCTCCAGTTTCTCACTTTGATCCTTTTAGCTTTGTGTTTTTATTAATGACACGGTGAATTAGAGTGTGGAGACTGAGCTCCAGGAACCAATGAGCTTTCTTCATCTTGTGCTTTTATTTTGTATTCAGGCGACAGTGACCTACCAGAAAGGCAAAGGCCGATTGAAATCGAGGAGATCCCGGGCAGCCCTGGGCAGATGGTATGTATTATTTCCCCCACCCCCTCCAGAAGTGCTGACCAGAGCTGATTTTTAGCTCTGTGGGCAGCAAAAGTCCATTCTTTGTTTGTACATCAGGACAGTGAGTTATTCGAGCTGGGAGGGGCTTCAATTCTCAATAACACAAAGTCCATATACGCACTGTCCAGGAGCGGGGGTCCCCGGGGCAGAGAGCGGGGGCGGGGGTCCCCGGGGCAGAGAGCGGGGGTGGGGGTCCCCGGGGCAGAGAGCGGGGGCGGGGGTCCCCGGGGCAGAGAGCGGGGGCGGGGATGAGATCGGGAGCAGGCCTCTGGCTCTGAGACTAATTGTGCTCCCCCTCCCCCCCCCTGCACCCCCTCTCCCCCCTGCTCCCCCTCTCCCCCCTGCTCCCCCTCTCCCCCCTGCACCCCCTCTCCCCCCTGCACCCCCTCTCCCCCCTGCTCCCCCTCTCCCCCCTGCTCCCCCTCTCCCCCCTGCTCCCCCTCTCCCCCCTGCTCCCCCTCTCCCCCCTGCTCCCCCTCTCCCCCCTGCTCCCCCTCTCCCCCCTGCTCCCCCTCTCCCCCCTGCTCCCCCTCTCCCCCCTGCACCCCCTCTCCCCCCAGTTGCAGTGAAGATCAGCTAATGCACCTCAGATTGGCAGCTGGGACCCTCTAGTTTTCACTGCTCCCTGAGCAAGGTGCGTAATATTGTACGGGATAACGGAATGAGCTTGTGTGGCTGACTATTGATGGAGGAGGGGGCCTGGGGACAAGGTTTGGGTACAGGTCAATTCTCAAAAACCCATCTCGAGCCTGCAGCCAAATCATTGTCCACCCCACCATGAAATGCCCTGTGCCCAGTGCCCGTGACCCATGAAATGCCCTGTGCCCAGTGCCCGTGACCCATGAAATGCCCTGTGCCCAGTGCCCGTGACCCATGAAATGCCCAGTGCCCGTGACCCATGCCGGTGCCAGTGACCTGTGCCCACATTCTTTGAACGTGTGAGCACATGGAGCATTGAGGTGGGTCGGGGGGAAAATGGAGCATTTGTTCATTCTGGGATAAAGTGGGAATGTGTTGGGTGCACAGGACATGCCTGGAAATTCAGGCATTGCTGTGGCTCTGTCCAATCCATCAATCAGACAATCACTTCCAAAACGGAGGGTTGGGACTGTGAGGGGAGGGGCAGCAGTATGTTTGCAGTGCCCCCGCCACATACATGGTACAACCCTTGGTCCCCAGCTCTGCCGGGCCTGGGGAGAGCTATGGCACAAAGAAATCCTTGTCTGACTCACTTCATTGGGCATATTTTCAACCTGATGCCGCTGATTTCAATGGGAATGAAAATCGGGTGGTTTCTATCCAATCCACAAGGCCAGTCCTACCTCGTTGTGTCCTGTTTGCCCCATTACATCAGCTACATGAGGATCACTGCGGGGGGAGTGGATAAATGGCACTTCTGTCGTTAGCTGAAATCTTTTTAACTTGTTCTTGGGATATGGGCAATGCCCATATTAAGAGTTAACAACATAGTGTGGGACTGGAGTCACGAGTAGGCCCAGACTGGGTAAGGGTAGGACTGGAGTCACGTGTAGGCCCAGACTGGGTAAGGGTGGGACTGGAGTCACGAGTAAGCCCAGACTGGGTAAGAGTGGGACTGGAGTCACGTGTAGGCCCAGACTGGGTAAGGGTGGGACTGGAGTCACGTGTAGGCCCAGACTGGGTAAGGGTGGGACTGGAGTCACGTGTAGGCCCAGACTGGGTAAGGGTGGGACTGGAGTCACGTGTAGGCCCAGACTGGGTAAGGGTGGGACTGGAGTCACGTGTAGGCCCAGACTGGGTAAGGGTGGGACTGGAGTCACGAGTAGGCCCAGACTGGGTAAGGGTGGGACTGGAGTCACGAGTAGGCCCAGACCGGGTAGGGGTGGGACTGGAGTCACAAATGGGCCCACACTGGGTAAGGGTGGGACTGGAGTCACAAATGGGCCCAGACTGGGTAAGAGTGGGACTGGAGTCACGTGTAGGCCCAGACCGGGTAGGGGTGGGACTGGAGTCACGTGTAGGCCCAGACTGGGTAAGGGTGGGACTGGAGTCACGAGGGGGCCCAGACTGGGTAAGGGTGGGACTGGAGTCACGTGTAGGCCCAGACCGGGTAGGGGTGGGACTGGAGTCACGTGTAGGCCCAGACCGGGTAAGGGTGGGACTGGAGTCACAAATGGGCCCACACTGGGTAAGGGTGGGACTGGAGTCACAAATGGGCCCAGACTGGGTAGGGGTGGGACTGGAGTCACGTGTAGGCCCACACTGGGTAGGGGTGGGACTGGAGTCACGTGTAGGCCCACACTGGGTAAGGGTGGGACTGGAGTCACGTGTAGGCCCAGACCGGGTAGGGGTGGGACTGGAGTCACGTGTAGGCCCAGACTGGGTAAGGGTGGGACTGGAGTCACAAATGGGCCCACACTGGGTAAGGGTGGGACTGGAGTCACGAGGGGGCCCAGACTGGGTAAGGGTGGGACTGGAGTCACGAGGGGGCCCAGACTGGGTAGGGGTGGGACTGGAGTCACGAGGGGGCCCAGACTGGGTAAGGGTGGGACTGGAGTCACAAGTGGGCCCAGACTGGGTAAGGGTGGGACTGGAGTCATGGGGGGGGGCGGTGGGTGGGGGAGTGTTGCCTCCCTGGTACTGGGGTGAAGGACATTTTGAGGAGGGAAGGGGAGCAGCCAGAAGTCGTGGTCCACGTGGGAACCAATGACAAAAGAAAGAAAAGGGTTGAGGTCCTGCAGTCAGAGTTTCAGGAACTAGGGAGGAAGTTAAAAAGCAGGACCTCAAAGGTAGTAATCCCTGGATTACTCCCAGTGCCACGCTCTAGGGATTAGTCGGATAAGACAGGTTAATGCTAGAGCAATGGTGCAGGAGGGAGGGCTTCAGATCCCTGGGCCACTGCAACCAGTTCTGGGGCAGGAGGGATCTGTTCACCTCCACAGGGCTGGACCAATGTCCTCACGGGGAGGTTAACTAGTGCTGTGGGGAGGGTTTAAACTAATTTGGCAGGGGGAGGGGTACCAGGATGAAACATTAGAGAGGAGAAACAAGGTACACAGAGGACTGGGAAGGACAAATAGCACTGGAGTAAAGAATAGGAGGGATCAGACAGGGGGAAATGTGAGGCAGTCTGAGATGAGTTTGGAGTGCATGGGTATAAATCATCAGCTAGATAAACACATGAGGAAATGAACAGGAGGATAGGGAGAAACAGAAAAAGGAGGCTTATGATAAATGTAAGGTTCATAATACAGTACGGAACAAAGCTAAATACAGAAGGCTGATAGGGTTAGATGAAGCAGGGAGGGAGGAGGCTCGTGTGGAGCATAAACACCAGCATGGACCAGTTGGGCCGAAAGACCTGTTTCTGTGCTATACATTCTGTGTAATTCTACGTAACGCATGTAGCATGGTGAATAAGGTTGGTGAGCTGCAGGCTCAAGTTGCTAATGGGACTATGATATAGTGGCAATAACAGAGACCTGGCTTAAAGAAGGGGAGGATTGGGAACTTAATATTCCTGGTTACAAGATATTCAGGGAAGATAGGGAAGGAAAGAAAGAAGTGGGGGGGGGGGTGGTGGGAATATTGATCAAAGAAACTATTATAGCACTGGAAAGGGATGATGTCGTTGAGGGGTCAAAGACAGAATCTATCTGGTTAGAATTAAGGAACAATAGAGGAGCTACCACACTACTGGGTGTTTACTACAGGCCACCAAATAGTGGGAAGGAGATAGAGGAGCAAACTTGCAGGGAAATTACAGAAAGATACAAGAACTATAGAGCAGTGATAATGGGGGACTTCAATTATCCCAATTTAGACTGGGACAGTAACAGTGTAAAGGGCAAAGAGCGGGAGGATTCTTGAAATGTGTTCAAGAGAACTTTCTTGATCAGTGTGTTTCCAGCCCAATGGGGGAGGAAGCAGTGCTGGATCTAGTTCTGGGGAATGAAGTGGGGCAAATGGAGCATGTTTCAGTGGGGGAGCATTTGGGGAACAGTGATCACAATATCATCAGGATTAGAATAGTTATGGACAAGGACAAGGAACAATCAAATGTGAAAATACTTAACTGGAGGCGGGCTAATTTCATTGAGATAAAAAGGGATCTTGCCCTGGTGGATTGGAATCAAAAATTGGCAGTTAAAACAGTAATTCATCAGTGGGAGGCCTTCAAGGAGGAATTGATTGGGGCAGAGTAGACACGTTCCCATAAGGGGGAAAGGGAGGGGCATCCAAAGCTAGTGCTCCCTGGATGACTAAAGATAAAGAGATTAAAATGAAACAGAAAAAGGAGGCTTATGATGAATGTAAGATTCATAATACAGTAGGGAACAAAGCTAAATACAGAAAGCACAAAAGAGATCTAAAAAAGAGAAAGTATGAGAATAGATTAGCAGATTTTTAAAAATTCGTTCATGAAATGTGGGCATCGCTGGCAAGGCCGGCATTTATTGCCCATCCCTAATTGCCCTTGAGAAGGTGGTGGTGAGCCGCCTTCTTGAACCGCTGCAGTCCGTGTGGTGAAGGTTCTCCCACAGTGCTGTTAGGAAGGGAGTTCCAGGATTTTGACCCAGCGACGATGAAGGAACGGCGATATATTTCCAAGTCGGGATGGTGTGTGACTTGGAGGGGAACGTGCAGGTGGTGTTGTTCCCACGTGCCTGCTGCCCTTGTCCTTCGAGGTGGTAGAGGTGGCGGAATTGGCGAGTTGCTGCAGTGCATCCTGTAGATGGTACACACTGCAGCCACGGTGCGCCGGTGGTGAAGGGAGTGAATGTTTAGGGTGGTGGATGGGGTGCCAATCAAGTGGGCTGCTTTGTCCTGGATGGTGTCGAGCTACTCCTGTTCCTATGTTGTTCCTTGTGGATGGTGGAAAGGCTTTGGGGAGTCAGGAGGTGAGTCACTCGCCACAGAATACCCAGCCTCTGACCTGCTGTTGTAGCCACAGTATTTATGTGGCTGGTCCAGTTAAGTTTCTGGTCAATGGTGACCTCCAGGATGTTGATGGTGGGGGATTCGGCGATGGTAATGCCGTTGAATGTCAAGGGGAGGTGGTTAGACTCTCTCGATGGAGATGGTCATTGCCTGGCACTTTTCTGGCCTGAATGTTACTTGCCATTTATCAGCCCAAGCCTGGATGTTGTCCAGGTCTTGCTGCATGCGGGCACGGACTGCTTCATTATCTAAGGGGTTGCGAATGGAACTGAACACTGTGCAGTCATCAGCGAACATCCCCATTTCTGACCTTATGATGGAGGGAAGGTCATTGATGAAGCAGCTGAAGATGGTTGGGCCTAGGACACTGCCCTGAGGAATTCCTGCAGCAATGTCCTGGGGCTGAGATGATTGGCCTCCAATAACCACTCCATCTTCCTTTTTGCTAGGTATGACTCCAGCCACTGGAGAATTTTCCCCCTGATTCCCATTGACTTCAATTTTACTCGGGCTCCTTGGTGCCACACTCGGTCAAATGCTGCCTTGATGTCAAGGGCAGTCACTCTCACCTCACCTCTGGAATTCAGCTCTTTTGTCCGTGTTTGGACCAAGGCTGTAATGAGGTCTGGAGCCGAGTGGTCCTGGCGGAACCCAAACTGAGCATCGGTAAGCAGGTTATTGGTGAGTAAGTGTCGCTTGATAGCACTGTCGACGACACCTTCCATCACTTTGCTGATGATTGAGAGTAGACTGATGGGGTGGTAATTGGCCGGATTGGATTTGTCCTGCTTTTTGTGGACAGGCCATACCTGGGCAATTTTCCACATTGTCGGGCTGTTGTCAGTGTTGTAGCTGTACTGGAACAGATTGGCTAGAGGCGCAGCTAGTTCTGGAGCACAAGTCTTCAGCACTACAGCTGGGATGTTGTCGGGGCCCATAGCCTTTGCTGTTTCCAGTGCACTCAGCCGTTTCTTGATATCACGTGGAGTGAATTGAATTGGCTGAAGACTGGCTTCTGTGATGGTGGGGATTTCGGGAGGAGGTCGAGATGGATCATCCACTCAGCACTTCTGGCTGAAGGTGGTTGCAAACGCTTCAGCCTTGTCTTTTGCACTCTCGTGCTGGACTCCGCCATCATTGAGGATGGGGATGTTCACAGAGCCTCCTCCTCCCGTTAGTTGTTTAATTGTCCACCACCATTCACGACTGGATGTGGCAGGACTGCAGAGCTTTGATCTGATCCATTGGTTGTAGAATCGCTTAGCTCTGGCTATAGCATGTTGCTTCCGCTGTTTAGCATGCATGTAGTCCTGAGTTGTAGTTTCACCAGGTTGGCACCTCATTTTTCGGTACGCCTGGTGCTGCTCCTGGCATGCTCTTCTACACTCCTCATTGAACCAGGGTTGATCCCCCGGCTTGTTGGTAATGGTAGAGTGAGGAATATGCCGGGCCATGAGGTTACAGATTGTGCTGAAATACAAATCTGCTGCTGCTGATGGCCCACAGTGCCTCATGGATGCCCAGTTTTGAGCTGCTAGATCTGTTCTGAATCTATCCCATTTAGCACAGTGGTAGTGCCACACAACACGTTGGATGGTGTCCTCAGTGCGAAGACAGGACTTCATCTCCACGAGGACTGTGCGGTGATCGGTCCTTCCAATACTGTCATGGACAGATGCATCTGCGACAGGTAGATTGGTGAGGACGAGGTCACGTATGTTTTTCCCTCGTGTTGTTTCGCTCACCACCTGTCGCAGGCCCAGTCTGGCAGCTATGTCCTTCAGGACTCGGCCAGCTCGGTCAGTAGTGGTGCTACCGAGCCACTCTTGGTGATTGACATTGAAGTCCCCCACCCAGAGTACGTTTTGTGACCTTGCTACCCTCAGTGCTTCCTCCAAGTGGTGTTCAACATGGAGGAGGACTGATTCATCAGCTGAGGGAGGACGGTAGGCGGTAATCAGCAGGAGGTTTCCTTGCCGATGTTTGACCTGATGCCATGAGATTTCATGGGGTCCAGATTCAATGTTGAGGACTCCCAGGGCCACTCCCTCCTGATTGTATATCACTGTACCACCACCTCTGGTGGGTCTGTCCTGCCGGTGGGGTAGGACATACCCAGGGATGGTGATGGAAGAGTCTGGGATGTTGGCTGAAAAGTATGATTCTGTGAGTATGGCTATGTCAGGCTGTTGCTTGACTGGTCTGTGGAACAGCTCTCCCAATTTTGGCACAAGTCCCAGATGTTAGTGAGGAGGTATATTGCAGGGTTGACTGGGCTTGGTTTGCCTTTGTCGTGTCCAGTGCCTCGTGGTCTGTCCGGTTTTATTCTTGTTGTGACTTTCCGTAGCGAGATTTTACAACTGAGTGTCTTGCTAGGCCATTTCAGAATCAACCACATTGCTATGGGTCTGGAGTCACATTTAGGCCAGACCGGGTAAGGACGGCAGGTTTCCTTCCCTGAAGGGCATTAGTGAACCAGATTGGTTTTTACGACAATCCAGTAGTTTCATGGCCACCATTATTGACACTAGTTTTTTTTAATTCTAGATTTTATTTAATTAATTGAATTTAAATTCCCCAGCTGCCATGGCGGGATTCGAATTCATGACCTTGAATTATTAGTCCAGGCCTCTGAATTACTAGTTCAGTAACATAACCACTATGCTACCGTACCCGTTATCACTGCTTGTGGTTTGTTGGAACATAGGATGATAGGAACAATGTTCACCTGAGGAAGGAGGAAGCCTCCGAAAGCTTGTGAATTTAAAATAAAATTGCTGGACTATAACTTGGTGTTGTAAAATTGTTTACAATGTTTTGTAGAGGGTAGATATCACTGCTAATGTTTTGTAGAGGGTAGATCTCACTGCTAATGTTTTGAACAGGGTGGATATCACAGCTCGTGGTCTGTACAAGGGGGTATCACTGATTGGACGTGTTGTATCTCAATAGGGCCGGGACTAATATCCTTGCTAGGGGAGGTTTGCTAGTGCTGTTGGGGGGGGTTTAAACTAACTTGGCAGGGGGATGGGAACCTGAGAGGAGATTCAGAAGGGAAAGTAACAAAGCTGGAAGTGGAAAGCACAAAGTAGTGAGTGAAATTGGAAGGCAGCGGAAACAAAGGCCAGCAGCAAATAAGGTCAAAATAGGCACAATTAAAGGCACTTTATCTGAATGCACGCAGCATTCGCAACAAGGTGGATTAATTGAGGGCACAAATAGAAGTAAATGCGTCTGATCTAATTGCCATTACAGAGACGTGACTGCAGGGTGACCAAGGCTGGGAACTGAATATTCAAGGATATTTGACATTTAGGAAGGACAGGCAAAAAGGAAGAGGAGGTGGGGTAGTGCTGTTAATAAAGGATGAGATCAGTACAATAGTGAGGAAGGATCTTGGCTCAGAAGATCAAGATGTAGAATCAGTTTGGGTGGAGCTAAGAAACAGCAAGGGGCAGAAAACATTGGTGGGAGTTGTTTATAGGCCACCAAACAGTAGTGGTAATGTAGGGCACGGTATAAAGCAGGAAATTAGAAGTACATGTAACAAGGGTAATACTGTAATCACGGGGGATTTTAATCGACATATAGATAGGGCAAACCAAATTAGCACTAATACTGTGGAGGACGAATTCCTGGAATGTATACGAGATGGTTTTCTGGATCAGTTTGTTGAGGAACCAACTAGGGTACAGGCTATTTTAGATCTAGTATTGTGCAAAGAGAAAGGGTTAATTAATAATCTTGTTGTAAAGGAGCCCTTAGGGAAGAGTGACCATAATATGATAGAATTCTTCATTATGTTTGAAAGTGATGTAGTTCAATCCAAAACTAGAGTCTTAAATCTAAACAAAGGAAACTACGAAGGTTTGAGGTGCAAGTTGGCTGTGGTTGATTGGGGAACTACATTAAAAGGTATGACGGTAGACAGACAATGGCTAGCATTTAAAGAATTAATACATAATTTGCAACAAATATATATTCCCTTAAGGCACAAAACCCAACAGGAAAAGTGGTCCAACCGTGGCTAACAAGAGAAATTAGAATCATAGAATCATAGAAGTTTACAACATGGAAACAGGCCCTTCGGCCCAACATGTCCATGTCGCCCAGTTTATACCACTAAGCTAGTCCCAATTGCCTGCACTTGGCCCATATCCCTCTATACCCATCTTACCCATGTAACTGTCCAAATGCTTTTTAAAAGACAAAATTGATTAAGAGGGGAAAAATAGAATATGAGTAAACTAGCGAGAAACATAAAAATGGACTGTAAAAGCTTCTATAGGTATGTAAAAAGGAAAACACTGACGAAGGCAAATGTGGGTCCCTTATAGACAGAGACGGGGGAATTTATAATGGGGAATAAGGAAATGGCAGAGAAATTAAACATTCATGGAAGAAGACACAAAAAACCTCCCAGAAATACTAGAGAACCAAGGGTCTGGCGAGAATGAGGAACTGAAAGAAATTAGTATTAGTAAAAAAATAATACTAGAGACATTAATGGGACTGAAAGTCGATAAATCCCAAGGACCTGACGATCCACATCCCAGGGTTTTGAAGGAGGTGGTTATAGAGATAGTGGATGCATTGGTTGTCATCTTCCAAAATTCTACAGATTCTGGAATGGTTCCTGCAGATTGGAGGGTAGGAACTGTAACCCCACTATTTAAGAAAGGAGGGAGAGAGAAAACAGGGAGCTACAGACCTGTTATCCTGACATCAGTAGTAGGGAAAATGCTAGAATCTATTATAAAGGATGTGATAACAGGACACTTGGAAAATAATAATAGGATTTGGCAGAGTCAACATGGATTTATGAAAGGGAAATCATGTTTGACAAACCTATTGGAGTTCTTTGAGGAAGTAACTAGTAGAATAGATAAGGGGGAACCAGTGGATGTGGTGTATTTGGATTTTCAGAAGGCTTTCGATAAGGTTCCACACAGGAGGTTGGTGAATAAAGTTAGAGCACATGGAATTGGGGGTAATATACTGGCACGGATTGAGAATTGGTTAACAGATAGAAAACAGAGAGTAGGAATAAACAGGTCTTTTTCAAGTTGGCAGACTGTGACTAGTGGGGTACCGCAGGGATCGCTGCTTGGGCCCCAGCTATTCACAATATATATCAATGATTTGGATGAGGGGACCAAATGTAATATTTCCACGTTTGCTGATGACACAAAACTAGGCGGGAATGTGAGTTGTGAGGATGATGCAAAGAGGCTTCAGGGGGATACAGACAGGCTAAGTGAGTGGGCAAGAGCATGGCAGATGGAATATAATGTGGAAAAATGTGAAGTTATCAACTTTGGTAGGAAAAACAGAAATGCAGAGTATTTTTTAAATGGTGAGAGATTGGGAAATGTTGATGTTCAAAGGTATTAAGGGATATGGGCCAAAGGCAGGTATATGGAGTTAGATCACAGATCAGCAATGATCTTATCAAATGGCGGAGCAGGCACGAGGGGCTGAATGGCCTACTCCTGTTCCTATGTTCCTACCTGGGTGTCCTTGTACATGAGTCACTGAAAGGTAACATGCAGGTGCAGCAAGCATTTAGGGAGGCAAACGATATGTTGGCCTTTATTACAAGAGGATTTGAGTACATAGAAACATAGAAAATAGGAGCAGGAGTAGACCATTCGGCCCTTCGAGCCTGCTCCGCTATTCAATATGATCATGGCTGATCCTCTATCTCAATACCATATTCCTGCTCTCTCCCCATACCCCTTGATGGCTTCTGTGTCTAGAAATCTATCTGTTTCCTTCTTAAATATATTTAAGAAGTACAGGAGTAAAGATGTCTTACTGCAATTATACAGGGCCTTGGTGAGACCACACCTGGAGTATTGTGTGCAATTTTGGTCTCCTTACCTAAGAAAGGATATACTTGCCATAGAGGGAGTGCAACGAAGGTTCACCAGACTGATTCCTGGGATGGCGGATTGTCGTATGAGGAGAAATTGAGTAGACTAGGACTGTATTCTCTGGAGTTCAGAAGAATAAGAGGTGATGTCGTTGAAACATACAAAATTCTTACAGGGCTCGACAGGGTAGATGCAGGGAGGATGTTTCCCCTATCTGGGGAGTCTAGAACCAGGGGTCACAGTCTCAGAATAAGGGGTAGGCCATTTAGGACTGAGATGAGGAGAAATTTCTTCACCCAGGGTGATGAATCTTTGGAATTCTCTACCCCAGAGGGCTGTGGAGGCTCAGTCATTGAGTACATTCAAAACAGAGATCGATAGATTTCTAGATATTAAAGGCAACAAGTGATATGGGGATAGTGCAGGAAAATGGCGTTGAGGTAGAAGATCAGCCATGATCTTGTTGAATGGCGGAGCAGGCTCGAGGGGCTGGATGGCTTACTCCTGCTCCTATTTCTTATGTTCTTATCATGGTCTGTACGTGGTAGATATCACTGCTAGTGGTTTTGTACAGTGTGGATATCACTCCTCATGGTCTGTGCAAAGTAGAAATCACTGTTAATAGATTGTATAAGGTGGATATCACTGCTCACGTTTTGTCCAAGGTAGACATAATTGTTCATGCTTTGCACAGGGTATATATCACTGTTCATGGTTTGTACAAGGTAGATATCACTGCTAATGGTCTGTATAAGGTAGATGTCTACTAATGGTTTTGTACATGGTGGATATCACTGCTCATTTTTTGTACAAGGTCCATATCACTTGTTCATGGATTGTAGAAGATAGACATCACTGATCATATCACTGCTAATGGTTTGCACAGCATCGATATCACTGTTCATGATCTGTATAATGTAGATATCACTGCTAATGGTTTTGTGCAAGGTGGATATCACTGTTCATCGTGTGTAGAAGTTGGATATCACTGCTAATAGATTGTAGAAGATAGATAACACTGTTCATGGTCTGTACAAGGTAGACATCACTGTTCATGGTAGATATCACTGCTAATGTTTTTGTACAGGGTAGATATCACTGTTCATGGTATGTCCAAAGTAGCTATCACTGTTCATGGTATGTACAAGGTAGATATTACTGTTAATGGTACAAAGTAGATATCACAGCTCATGATCTGTATAAGGTAGATATCACAGCTAATGGTTTTGTACAGGGTGGATATCACTGCTAACTGTCTGCACAAGGTAGATATCACTGCTAACTGTCTGTACAAGGTAGATATCACTGCTAACTGTCTGTACAAGGAAGATATCACTGCTCATGGTTTTGTACAGGGTAGCTATCACTGCAAATATTGGGCTTTATCGGCTTTTAGTCCCATTAGTTCTCCAGTACATTTTATCTACTGATATTAATTACTTTAAGTTCCTCACTCTCATTAGCCCCACTATTTCCAGTATGCTTTTTGTGTCTTGTTACTGTGAACACAGATACAAAATATTTGTTTGATGTCTCTGCCATTTCCTTGTTCCCTGTTATAATTTCTTTTGTGTCAGTCTTTAAGGGACCAACGTTTACTTTTGCTACTCTCTTCCTTCTTACATACTTGTAGAAACTCTTACAATCTGTTTTTATATTTCTTGCTAGTTTACTCTCATATTCTATTTTCTCCCTTTTTATCAATTTTTTGGTCATCCTTTACTGGTTTCTAAAACTCTCCCAATCCTCAGGCTTAGTTCTCTTCTTGGCAACATTAGATACCTCTTCTTTTAATCTAATATTATCTTTAACTTCTTTAGTTAGCCATGGATGAATCACTTTTCCTGTGGAGTTTTTGTTTCTCAATGGAATGTATATTTGTTGAGAATATTGAAATATTCCTTTAAATGTTTGCCATTACTTTTCAACCGTCAAACCCTTCAATTTAATTTCCCAAGTTACCTTAGCCAACTCGTCCCTCATACCTATGTAATTGGCTTTATTTAAGCTTAAGACTCTAGTTTCTGACTGATCAAATTATGATCACTCTTCCCCAGAGGATCCCTTACTATGAGATTACTAATTAACCCTGTCTCATTACATAATACAAGATCCATAACAGCCTGTTCCCTAGTTAGTTCCATGACGTTTGGTCTCGGAAATCGTCTTGAATGCATTCCATGAACTCGTCCTCCAAACTACCTTCGCCAATTTGATTTGTCCAGTCTGTATGAAGATTAAAGTCCCCCACGATTATTTCATTACCTTTGTTACAAGCTCCTCTTATTTCTTGTTTAACACCAAGTCCAACAGTATAACCACTGTTAGAGGGTCTATAAACTACTCCCACCAATGTTTTCTGCCCCTTGTTATTTCATAATTCCACCCAGACTGATTCTACTTCCTGATCCTCCGAGTCAAGATCCTTTCTCCCCACTGTCCTTATGTCATCCTTTGTTATCAGGGCTATCCCCTCCTCCCCACCCTTTTCCATTCTGCCTGTCTTTTTGAAATGTCAAGCACCCCAGAATATTTAGTTCCCAACCTCGGTCACCTTGCAACCATGTCTCTATAATGACTATTAGATCAAACCCATTTATCTCTGTTTGTGCAACTAATTCGTCTATCTTGTTATGAATGCTTTGTGCATTCAGATAAAGAGCCTTTAATTTTAACTTTTTACCATTATTCCCCGCTTTGACCTTATTTGCTGATGCACTATTACTGTTAAACACTCTGTCCCTTCCTGTCACACCCTGCCTTTACTCAAATCACTACACTGTTCTATTGCCTTGTCTTTTCTCTTCAGATTTCTAAATTTCTCCTCACCTGATCCCTCCACCCCACCCCTCCCCTTTTTAGTTTAAAGCCCTTTCTACCGCCCTAGTTATTCGATTTGCCAGGGCACTGGTTCCAGCCTGGTTTAAGTGGAGCCCGTCCCAACGGAACAGCTCCCTCTTTCCCCAGTCCTGGTGCCCCATGAATCGAAACCCCTGCTCCCCACACCACTTTGAGCCACGCATTTAACACTCTGATCTGTTTGTCCCTGTGCCAATTTACACGTGGCTCAGGTAGTAATCCAGAGATTATTACCTTTGAGGTCCTGCCTATTAATTTAGACTCTAGTTCCTCAAATTGTCATAGCAGAACCTCAGTCTTAGTTCTACCCATGTCATTGGTTCCTACGTGGACCACGACAACCGGATCCTCCCCTCCTGCTCCAAGTTCTTTACCAGCAGTGAGGAGATATCCTTAACCCTGGCACCGGGCAGGTAACACAGCCTTCGGGACTCCGAGTCGCAGATATTTTATATCTGTCTTCACAGTAGAAGACACTAATAATATATCAATAATAGTAGAAAATCAAAGGGCAAAAGGGAGGAACTAAAAACAATCACTATCACTAGAGAAAAAGTACTAGGTAAACTAATGGGTCTAAAGGCTGACAAGTCCCCTGGACCTGATGGCTTGTATCCGAGGGTCTTAAAGGAAGTGGCTACAGAGATAGTTCATGCATTGGTTGTAATCTTCCTGAATTCACTAGATTCTGGAAAGGTCCCAGCGGATTAGAAAACTGCAAACATAACACCCCTATTCAAGAAGGGAGTGAGACAGAAAGCAGGTAACTATAGACCAGTTAGCCTAACATCTGTCATTGGGAAAATGCTAGAATCCTTTATTAAGGAAGTAGTAGCAGGACATTTGGAGACTCATAATACAATCAAGGAGAGTCAACATGATTTTATGAAAGGGAAATCATGTCTGACAAATTTATTAGAGTTCTTTGAGGAAGTAACAGGCAGGGTGGATAAAGGGGAACCAATGGATGCAGTATATTTAGATTTCCAAAAGGCATTCGATAAGGTACCACATGAAAGATTACTGCACAAGATAAGAGCTCATGGTGTTGGGGGTAATATACTGGCATGGATAGAGGATTGGCTAACTAACAGAAAACAAAGAGTCGGCATAAAAGGGTCATTTTCAAAATGGCAATCTGTAACTAGTGGGGTGCCGCAGGGATCAGTGCTAGGGCCTCAACTATTTACAATATATATCAATGACTTGGATGAAGGAACAGAGTGTCTTGTGGCCAGATTTGCTGATTTTTTTTTATTCGTTCATGGGATGTGGGCGTCGCTGGCGAGGCCGGCATTTATTGCCCATCCCTAATTACCCTTGAGAAGGTGGTGGTGAGCCGCCTTCTTGAACCGCTGCAGTCCGTGTGGTGACGGTTCTCCCACTGTGCTGTTAGGAAGGGAGTTCCAGAATTTTGACCCAGCGACGATGAAGGAACATCGATATATTTCCAAGTCGGGATGGTGTGTGACTTGGAGGGGAACGTGCAGGTGGTGTTGTTCCCATGTGCCTGCTGCCCTTGTCCTTCTAGGTGGTAGAGGTCGTGGGTTTGGAAGGTGCTGTCGAAGAAGCCTTGGCGAGTTGCTGCAGTGCATCCTGTGGATGGTACACACTGTAGCCACTGTGCGCCGGTGGTGAAGGGAGTGAATGTTTAGGGTGATGGATGGGGTGCCAATCAAGCGGGCTGCTTTATCTTGGATGGTGTCGAGCTTCTTGAGTGTTGTTGGAGCTGCACTCATCCAAGCAAGTGGAGAGTATTCCATCACACTCCTGACTTGTGCCTTGTAGATGGTGGAAAGGCTTTGGGGAGTCAGGAGGTGAGTCACTCGCTGCAGAATACCCAGCCTCTGGCCTGCTCTTGTAGCCACAGTATTTATATGGCTGGTCCAGTTAAGTTTCTGGTCAATGGTGACCCCCAGGATGTTGATGGTGGGGGATTCGGCGATGGTAATGCCGTTGAATGTCAAGGGGAGGTGGTTAGACTCTCTCTTGTTGGAGATGGTCATTGCCTGGCACTTATCTGGCGCGAATGTTACTTGCCACTTATGAGCCCAAGCCTGGATATTGTCCAGGTCTTGCTGCATGCGGGCTCGGACTGCTTCATTATTTGAGGGGTTGCGAATGGAACTGAACACTGTGCAATCATCAGCGAGCATCCCAATTTCTGACCTTATGATGGAGGGAAGGTCATTGATGAAGCAGCTGAAGATGGTTGGGCCAAGGACACTGCCCTGAGGAACACCTGCAGCAATGTCCTGGGGCTGAGATGATTGGCCTCCAACAACCACTACCATCTTCCTTTGTGCTAGGTATGACTCCAGCCACTGGAGAGTTTTCCCCCTGATTCCCATTGACTTCAATTTTATCGCGGGCTCCTTGGTGCCACACTCGGTCAAATGCTGCCTTGATGTCAAGGGCAGTCACTCTCACCTCACCTCTGGAATTCAGCTCTTTTGTCCATGTTTGGACCAAGGCTGTAATGAGGTCTGGAGCCGAGTGGTCCTGGCGGAACCCAAACTGAGCATCGGTAAGCAGGTTATTGGTGAGTAAGTGCCGCTTGATAGCCCTGTCGACAACACCTTCCATCACTTTGCTAATGATTGAGAGTAGACTGATAGGGTGGTAATTGGCCGGATTGGATTTGTCCTGCTTTTTGTGGACAGGACATACCTGGGCAATTTTCCATATTGTCGGGTAGATGCCAGTGTTGTAGCTGTACTGGAACAGCTTGGCTAGAGGCGCAGCTAGTTCTGGAGCACAAGTCTTCAGCACTACAGCCGGGATGTTGTCGGGGCCCATAGCCTTTGCTGTATCCAGTGCATTCAGCCGTTTCTTGATATCACGTGGAGTGAATCGAATTGGCTGAAGACTGGCTTCTGTGATGGTGGGGATATCGGGAGGAGGCCGAGATGGATCATCCACTCGGCACTTCTGGCTGAAGATGTTTGCAAACGCTTCAGCCTTGTCTTTTGCACTCACGTGCTGGACTCCGCCATCATTGAGGATGGGGATGTTTACAGAGCCTCCTCCTCCCATTAGTCGTTTAATTGTCCACCACCATTCACGACTGGATGTGGCAGGACTGCAGAGCTTTGATCTGATCTGTTGGTTGTGGAATCGCTTCGCTCTGTCTATAGCATGTTGCTTCCGCTGTTTAGCATGCATGTCGTCCTGAGTTGTAGCTTCACCAGGTTGGCACCTCATTTTTAGGTACGCCTGGTGCTGCTCCTGGCATGCTCTTCTACACTCCTCATTGAACCAGGGTTGATCCCCTGGCTTGTTGGTAATGGTAGAGTGAGGAATATGCCGGGCCATGAGGTTACAGATTGTGCTGGAATACAATTCTGCTGCTGCTGATGGCCCACAGTGCCTCATGGATGCCCAGTTTTGAGCTGCTAGATCTGTTCTGAATCTATCCCATTTAGCACAGTGATAGTGCCACACAACACGTTGGATGGTGTCCTCAGAGTAAAGACGGGATTTTGTCTCCACAAGGACTGTGCAGTGATCACTCCTACCAATACTGTCATGGACAGATGCATCTGCAACAGGTAGATTGGTGAGGACGAGGTCAAGTAAGATGATACAAAGATAGGTGGAAAAGTAAGTTGCGATGAGGACACAAAGGGCCCGATTTTAGCACCCACTACCGGGTGCGTTCTCGGCGGGGGGCCCCGAAAATCCCGAAATCCAGGTGCGGCACCGGATCGCGCCTCGATCCCGCCCACTTCCGGGTTCCCCGCTGACGCGCCGGCGTGCGCGCGCAGCCCCCACTGGTGGGAATCCCGCAGGCAATTAAAGCCAGCGGGATGCCACTTGAGAGTATTTACTTTGCTTGTTCAGGTCACACACAGTCCCTTAATCAGGTCAGTTAGTGATTTTGGATCAACATGGGACTGTTTCCCACACTGGGGGAAACACTCCCAGATCGAATGGACGTGTTGCAGCTGTCAGCCTGTGGCAGCTGCAAAGGTCCATTTGACAGGTGGCGGGGGGAGACCCTCACCCATTACAGGAGGCCACTCTGTCACTTGGGACAAAGTTTGGCCTCCACCACCCTCCTCCTGACGGTCGAAGTCACCAACCTGCACACTTAGCCCGGGGTCCGGAGACATGTACCTACCTTGCGGACCCCCTCAGATGTACATCTTGCGGATGGGGGCCGCCGTAGCTGCAGTCATGACCTCCTGGGAGGGCGAACAGCATCATCAGCCTCACCATCCACCTCTGACACATGGAGCTCCACAACAGAGTGCTGTGACACATCCACCTGTACAGCAGGAGGGAGGGCAACCGCAGAGAGAGATGTGTCGCAGAGGGCACTACCCTCGCCACAGGGTCCACAGACCGAGGCTCAGCCTCCTGGACCTCTCTGAGCAGCAGTGCACACGGAGGCTCAGAGTCACTCGACATGTAGTCGTGGACATCTGCAGCCTCTTTCATGCCGAGCTGCTCCTTGCTGGCCCGTGCACCATCTTCCTACCTGTCGCTGTCAAAGTCACCACTGCCCTCCCGAACTTCTCCTCCGCAGCCTTCCAGGGTGCAACCGGGGACATCGCCGATGTCTCTCAGTCGTCTGCGCAGAAGAGCCCTACAAATACACCTACACCCACTCTGCAGTGACACAATGGGTGGCATCAGTGGTGGGTCCTCATAGGGATACCCAGGAGCGGGCATTATTGCACAAACCGGACAGGATTCGCGGAGACATGGCAGTAGTGGTGCCAATATAATGTGTGATGTGAGTTGTTCTTTAATTCAATAGAAGTAACACCCATGACAAACCCTCAAACACCCTTGTGCATCCCCTTCATGCTCACGACACGTTTGCCTTACGCTGCCTACTGCACATATGTGATGCATGCCCTGTGGCTGCAGCACAGGTGGTGGCAGGTTGAGTGAGGCTGGCCGTGAAAGATGTACGAGAGGGTGAGTATGAGATAGAGCCATGAGATTGTATGAGGATTGGGTTGCGTGTTAGTGGCGGGATGAGTACTCGCGAGGTGAGTAGGTGCAGGTAAGATGAGGATGGGGTTTGAGTGGGTATGAGGGGTGATGTGACAGAGTAGTGTTGGCAGTGCAGAAGGAGATGTGGGGTGGGGGCGGTGATGTGGCAGACGGAGTGTAGGGGAAAGACTACGTGTTCTCACTGTGGCTGACCTACTGAGGTCATTGGAGCGCCTCCTGCACTGTATGCAGGTGGGCGATATGTTGGTGGCGCTGGTGACCTCCTCTGCCACCTCGAGCCAGGCCTTCTTGGTGACAGAGGCAGGCCGGGGGGAAGATCTCTGTCCTCCCCCTCCTCCTCACCCCATCTAATGATACCTGGGGTGAGGCATCATTAAACTGGGAGCAGCCTTCCCCCTGGGCTGCTCCATGCTGTATTTTTTCCTATTTGTTGCAGCATCTGTCAGTGGAGGACTGCCCCTTTAAATAGAGCGCCTCCAGCTGACAGATCTTACTGCGCATGCGCATCCCGCCCGACGCGCAGATCAGCAGCAGGGAACCCGGAGGAGCAGGTAAGTGGATCCAATTAGTGTGTTGCCTGCTACGATCGCGCGGGAAACCCACTAATTTCACCGGGCCCGCTGGCCCACCCGCCGAGTACCCACACCCCTGGTAAAATCGGGCCCAAAGTGTCTGCCAAGGGATATTGACAAGTTCGGCGAATAGGCAAAAATTTGGCAGATGGAATATAATGTGGGAAAATGTGAAGTCATCCACTTTGGGAGGAAAAAAAAAGCAAAATATTATTTGAATGGAGAAATACTACAAAATGCTGCGGTACAGAGGGATCTGGGTGTCCTCGTACATGAAACACAAAAAGTCAACATACAGGTGCAGCAGGTAATCCGGAAGGCAAACGGAATATTGGCCTTTATTTCTAGTGGGATGGAGTATAAAAGCAGGGAAGTCATGCTACAACTGTACAGGGTGCTGGTGAGACCAGACCTGGAGTACTGCGTACAGTTCTGGTGCCCTTATTTAAGGAAGGACATACTTGCATTGGAGGCAGTTCAGAGAAGGTTCACTAGTTTGATTCCTGGTATGGAAGGGTTGTCTTATGAGGAAAGATTGAACAGGTTGCGTCTATACTCATTGGAGTTTAGAAGAATGAGAGGAGATCTTATTGAAACATACAAGATTCTGAGGGGACTCGATAGGGTGGATGCTGAGAGGATGTTACCCCTCATGGGGGAATCTAAAACTAGGCGGCATAGTCTCAGAATAAGGGGTCGACCGTTTAAGATGGAAATGAGGTGGAATTTCTTCTCCCAGAGGGTCATGAGTCTTTGGAATTCTTTACCCCAAAAAGCTGTGGAGGCTGAGTCATTGAATACATTCAAGGCTGAGTTAGATAAATTTTTGATCAGCAAGGGAGTCAAAGGATATGGGGAAAGGGCGGGAAAGTGGAGTTGAGGTAAAAATCAGATCATTAATGATCTCATTAAATGACGGAGCAGGCTCGAGGGGCCGAATGGCCTACTCCTGCTCCTATCTCTTATGGTCTTATGGCTGCAGAAAACACTGTCTATCCCCCTGACAATACTATCCCCTGACACTAATACATTCCTCGGTAGGTATCATTGCTAATGGTCTGCACAAGGTAAATATCACTGCTCATGGTCTGTACAAGGTGGATATCACTGCTCATGGTCTGTACAAGGTGGATATCACTGCTCATGGTCTGTACAGGGTAGATATCACTGCTCATGGTCTGTACAAGGTGGATATCACTGCTCATGGTCTGTACAGGGTAGATATCACTGCTCATGGTCTGTACAAGGTGGATATCACTGCTCATGGTCTGTACAGGGTAGATATCACTGCTCATGGTCTGTACAAGGTGGATATCACTGCTCATGTTCTGTACAGGGTAGATATCACTGCTCATGGTCTGTACAAGGTGGATATCACTGCTCATGGTCTGTACAGGGTAGATATCACTGCTCATGGTCTGTACAAGGTGGATATCACTGCTCATGGTCTGTACAAGGTGGATATCACTGCTTATGGTCTGTACAGGGTAGATATCACTGCTCATGTTCTGTACAAGGTGGATATCACTGCTCATGTTCTGTACAAGGTGGATATCACTGCTCATGTTCTGTACAGGGTAGATATCACTGCTCATGGTCTGTACAAGGTGGATATCACTGCTCATGTTGTGTACAAGGTGGATATCACTGCTCATGTTCTGTACAAGGTGGATATCACTGCTCATGGTGTGTACAGAGTGGATATCACTGCTCATGTTCTGTACAAGGTGGATATCACTGCTCATGGTCTGTACAGGGTAGATATCACTGCTCATGTTCTGTACAAGGTGGATATCACTGCTCATGGTGTGTACAGAGTGGATATCACTGCTCATGTTCTGTACAAGGTGGATATCACTGCTCATGTTCTGTACAAGGTGGATATCACTGCTCATGTTCTGTACAGGGTAGATATCACTGCTCATGGTCTGTACAAGGTGGATATCACTGCTCATGGTCTGTACAAGGTGGATATCACTGCTCATGGTCTGTACAGGGTAGATATCACTGCTCATGTTCTGTACAAGGTGGATATCACTGCTCATGGTCTGTACAAGGTGGATATCACTGCTCATGGTGTGTACAGAGTGGATATCACTGCTCATGTTCTGTACAAGGTAGATATCACTGCTCATGTTCTGTACAGGGTAGATATCACTGCTCATGGTCTGTACAAGGTGGATATCACTGCTTATGGTCTGTACAGGGTAGATATCACTGCTCATGTTCTGTACAAGGTGGATATCACTGCTCATGTTCTGTACAAGGTGGATATCACTGCTCATGGTGTGTACAGAGTGGATATCACTGCTCATGTTCTGTACAAGGTGGATATCACTGCTCATGTTCTGTACAGGGTAGATATAATTGCTAATGGTTTCCATTGCATTGTTTCTTGAGTACAGGGAGCATTTTCAAGTCTACTTCCGAAGAAAGGAAGGAGGTGAAGGTCAACCCATTGGTGACATCAAAGATTCAACTGAAGATCACCATCATGGAGCGCCGTGTTAATGCTGGGAGATTTGAAGAGAATGAAGGGCGGAGCCTGAGTCAGTCCCCATGGCCCTACACACACGGCAGGTTTCAGAACGGTGAGTCACTGGGTACAGGCAGTGGGTTCAGAACGGTGAGTCACCGGGTACAGGCAGCGGGTTCAGAACGGTGAGTCACTGGGTACAGGCAGTGGGTTCAGAACGGTGAGTCACTGGGTACAGGCAGTGGGTTCAGAATGGTGAGTCACTGGGTACAGGCAGTGGGTTCAGAACGGTGAGTCACCGGGTACAGGCAGCGGGTTCAGAACGGTGAGTCACTGGGTACAGGCAGTGGGTTCAGAACGGTGAGTCACTGGGTACAGGCAGCGGGTTCAGAACGGTGAGTCACTGGGTACAGGCAGTGGGTTCAGAACGGTGAGTCACCGGGTACAGGCAGTGGGTTCAGAACGGTGAGTCACCGGGTACAGGCAGCGGGTTCAGAACGGTGAGTCACCGGGTACAGGCAGTGGGTTCAGAACGGTGAGTCACTGGGTACAGGCAGTGGGTTCAGAACGGTGAGTCACCGGGTACAGGCAGTGGGTTCAGAACGGTGAGTCACTGGGTACAGGCAGCGGGTTCAGAACGGTGAGTCACTGGGTACAGGCAGCGGGTTCAGAACGGTGAGTCACTGGGTACAGGCAGTGGGTTCAGAACGGTGAGTCAC
Source organism: Heptranchias perlo (assembly GCF_035084215.1). Taxonomy (NCBI): domain Eukaryota; kingdom Metazoa; phylum Chordata; class Chondrichthyes; order Hexanchiformes; family Hexanchidae; genus Heptranchias; species Heptranchias perlo. The sequence goes on from NC_090342.1 coordinate 57,803,557, forward strand.
TGGGTACAGGCAGTGGGTTCAGAACGGTGAGTCACCGGGTACAGGCAGTGGGTTCAGAACGGTGAGTCACTGGGTACAGGCAGCGGGTTCAGAACGGTGAGTCACTGGGTACAGGCAGCGGGTTCAGAACGGTGAGTCACCGGGTACAGGCAGTAGGTTCAGAACGGTGAGTCACTGGGTACAGGCAGTGGGTTCAGAACGGTGACAGCAAGCTTTTCATTTTGTTATTTTGTCTCGATTCCGAAAGGTACATGTTCTGGGTTCAGTCGAGTCCCTCTCCTGACTCTGGGTTCACTCCAGTCCCTCTCCTGACTCTGGGTTCACTCCAGTCCCTCTCCTGACTCTGGGTTCACTCCAGTCCCTCTCCTGACTCTGGGTTCACTCCAGTCCCTCTCCTGACTCTGGGTTCACTCCAGTCCCTCTCCTGACTCTGGGTTCACTCCAGTCCCTCTCCTGACTCTAGGTTCACTCCAGTTCCTCTCCTGACTCTGGGTTCACTCCAGTCCCTCTCCTGACTCTGGGTTCACTCCAGTCCCTTTCCTGACTCTGGGTTCACTCCAGTCCCTTTCCTGACTCTGGGTTCACTCCAGTCCCTCTCCTGACTCTGGGTTCACTCCAGTCCCTCTCCTGACTCTGGGTTCACTCCAGTCCCTCTTCTGACTCTGGGTTCACTCCAGCCCCTCTCCTGACTCTGGGTTCAGTCCAGCCCCTCTCCTGACTCTGGGTTCAGTCCAGTCCCTCTCCTGACGCTGGGATCACTCCAGTCCCTCTCCTGACTCTGGGATCACTCCAGTCCCTCTCCTGACTCTGGGATCACTCCAGTCCCTCTCCTGACTCTGGGATCACTCCAGTCCCTCTCCTGACTTTGGGATCACTCCAGTCCCTCTCCTGACTCTGGGATCACTCCAGCCCCTCTCCTGACTCTGGGTTCACTCCAGCCCCTCTCCTGACTCTGGGTTCACTCCAGCCCCTCTCCTGACTCTGGGTTCACTCCAGCCCCTCTCCTGACTCTGGGTTCACTCCAGCCCCTCTCCTGACTCTGGGTTCACTCCAGTCCCTTTCCTGACTCTGGGATCACTCCAGTGCCTCTCCTGACTCTGGGATCACTCCAGTCCCTCTCCTGACTCTGGGATCACTCCAGTCCCTCTCCTGACTCTGGGATCACTCCAGTCCCTCTCCTGACTCTGGGATCACTCCAGTCCCTCTCCTGACTCTGGGATCACTCCAGTGCCTCTCCTGACTCTGGGATCACTCCAGTCCCTCTCCTGACTCTGGGATCACTCCAGTCCCTCTCCTGACTCTGGGATCACTCCAGTCCCTCTCCTGACTCTGGGATCACTCCAGTCCCTCTCCTGACTCTGGGATCACTCCAGTCCCTCTCCTGACTCTGGGATCACTCCAGTCCCTCTCCTGACTCTGGGATCACTCCAGTCCCTCTCCTGACTCTGGGATCACTCCAGTCCCTCTCCTGACTCTGGGATCACTCCAGTCCCTCTCCTGACTCTGGGATCACTCCAGTCCCTCTCCTGACTCTGGGATCACTCCAGTCCCTCTCCTGACTCTGGGATCACTCCAGTCCCTCTCCTGACTCTGGGATCACTCCAGTCCCTCTCCTGACTCTGGGATCACTCCAGTCCCTCTCCTGACTCTGGGATCACGCCAGTCCCTCTCCTGACTCTGGGATCACGCCAGTCCCTCTCCTGACTCTGGGATCACTCCAGTCCCTCTCCTGACTCTGGGTTCACTCCAGTCCCTCTCCTGACTCTGGGTTCACTCCAGTCCCTCTCCTGACTCTGGGTTCACTCCAGTCCCTCTCCTGACTCTGGGTTCACTCCAGTCCCTCTCCTGACTCTGGGTTCACTCCAGTCCCTCTCCTGACTCTGGGTTCACTCCAGTCCCTCTCCTGACTCTGGGTTCACTCCAGTCCCTCTCCTGACTCTGGGTTCACTCCAGTCCCTCTCCTGACTCTGGGTTCACTCCAGTCCCTCTCCTGACTCTGGGTTCACTCCAGTCCCTCTCCTGACTCTGGGTTCACTCCAGTCCCTCTCCTGACTCTGGGTTCACTCCAGTCCCTCTCCTGACTCTGGGATCACTCCAGTCCCTCTCCTGACTCTGGGATCACTCCAGTCCCTCTCCTGACTCTGGGTTCACTCCAGTCCCTCTCCTGACTCTGGGATCACTCCAGTCCCTCTCCTGACTCTGGGATCACTCCAGTCCCTCTCCTGACTCTGGGATCACTCCAGTCCCTCTCCTGACTCTGGGATCACTCCAGTCCCTCTCCTGACTCTGGGATCACTCCAGTCCCTCTCCTGACTCTGGGATCACTCCAGTCCCTCTCCTGACTCTGGGATCACTCCAGTCCCTCTCCTGACTCTGGGATCACTCCAGTCCCTCTCCTGACTCTGGGTTCACTCCAGTCCCTCTCCTGACTCTGGGTTCACTCCAGTCCCTCTCCTGACTCTGGGTTCACTCCAGTCCCTCTCCTGACTCTGGGTTCACTCCAGTCCCTCTCCTGACTCTGGGTTCACTCCAGTCCCTCTCCTGACTCTGGGTTCACTCCAGTCCCTCTCCTGACTCTGGGTTCACTCCAGTCCCTCTCCTGACTCTGGGTTCACTCCAGTCCCTCTCCTGACTCTGGGTTCACTCCAGTCCCTCTCCTGACTCTGGGATCACTCCAGTCCCTCTCCTGACTCTGGGTTCACTCCAGTCCCTCTCCTGACTCTGGGATCACTCCAGTCCCTCTCCTGACTCTGGGATCACTCCAGTCCCTCTCCTGACTCTGGGTTCACTCCAGTCCCTCTCCTGACTCTGGGATCACTCCAGTCCCTCTCCTGACTCTGGGTTCACTCCAGTCCCTCTCCTGACTCTGGGATCACTCCAGTCCCTCTCCTGACTCTGGGTTCACTCCAGTCCCTCTCCTGACTCTGGGTTCACTCCAGTCCCTCTCCTGACTCTGGGATCACTCCAGTCCCTCTCCTGACTCTGGGTTCACTCCAGTCCCTCTCCTGACTCTGGGATCACTCCAGTCCCTCTCCTGACTCTGGGTTCACTCCAGTCCCTCTCCTGACTCTGGGATCACTCCAGTCCCTCTCCTGACTCTGGGTTCACTCCAGTCCCTCTCCTGACTCTGGGATCACTCCAGTCCCTCTCCTGACTCTGGGTTCACTCCAGTCCCTCTCCTGACTCTGGGATCACTCCAGTCCCTCTCCTGACTCTGGGATCACTCCAGTCCCTCTCCTGACTGTTTTCAGTCCATACCCTGAACCTCTGACTCCAATGTGAGAGTGCTGGCACTGAGTGTGTTCACAGGTTTGACGATGGCTGAGGCCAGGATGAGGTACGAACAATTCACCAATGGGAGACTGTGCAAATGCAGTAAGGAGGCTCCATATTCACCTCCCATCGGTCCCGGGTCCGCCCCCCAGGCCCTGCTTTTTTTCCCTGCTCTGTGTTGCCGCAGTGCTTCTGTGACCTGCTCCCCGTCTCGCCTGCGCTCCCCGTCTCGCCTGCGCTCCCCGTCTCGCCTGCGCTCCCCGTCTCGCCTGCGCTCCCCGTCTCGCCTGCGCTCCCCGTCTCGCCTGCGCTCCCCCCTCCCCGTCATTTAAATGAGTGAGCAAGTTGTCTGAGTGAGTGTTTGGTGCAGTAAGAGGCTGAAATGTTGTGCTGTGGAGCGTTCTCCGCCTGTCACGTGTCCAGGTCCCACTATGCCCTGTGTGTCTGGGTAACTTTATGTATCGTCCCACAGGTATGGTGGGGCTGGCCAATGGTGGCCTGACCTGCTGCGTCAATGCTGTCCTACAGAGCTTCTACCTGGCACCTGAGTTTACATCCATCTTGCAGCGGTAAGGTTCCCTTTTCATATCACACGGGTGGGGAGAGCAATTGATGGCTTGTCCGGAGGCAGGGGTCACACTCAGCCCACTCTGTCGGGATCAGACTCTGCTGGCCTTACGGGTCCCAGAGAAAGTGAGTTGGGCAGTGTTAACCCAGGGCCCGCTGACCGTGGGCCTACAGCTAAACACGTACAATAAATTGTCAGCATCCCCTCGAGAGACCAAAGGGATACGGATTGGGGTTAAGATACATAGTTGGGATATAACTTTACTGCACCCACCCTCTCCCATTCCCATTCCCTCTCCCTCTCCCATTTCCTTTCCCTCTCCCTCTCCCATTTCCTTTCCTTCTCCTATTCCCTCTCCCATTCCCCCACCCTCTCCCATTCCCATTCTCTCTCCCTCTCCCATTCCCATTCCCTCTCCCTCTCCCATTTCCTTTCCTTCTCCTATTCCCTCTCCCATTCCCCCACCCTCTCCCATTCCCATTCTCTCTCCCTCTCCCATTCCCATTCTCTCTCCCTCTCCCATTCCCATTCTCTCTCCCTCTCCCATTCCCATTCTCTCTCCCTCTCCCATTCCCATTCTCTCTCCCTCTCCCATTCCCATTCCCTCTCCCTCTCCCATTTCCTTTCCCTCTCCTATTCCCTCTCCCATTCTCTCTCCCTCTCCCATTCCCATTCTCTCTCCCTCTCCCATTCCCTTTCCTTCTCCCATTCCCTCTCCCATTCCCCTACTCTCTCCCATTCCCATTCCCCTGCCAGAATCCTCCAGATGTGGTGAGTTTATTCATCTCCCCAGCCCTTGCCCCGTGAAGGTGGGAGATTTGCGAGGAAGTATTGTGTGGGAGGGCTCAGAATACATAGCTGTAACGTGAAGCTCACACTGTCATGGGGATGATGGGCTGAATGGCCATTTGCTCTTTTGCTGCCCCTCTACCTGCCCTGGGAGTGTTTGATGGGACAGTGTAGAGGGGTCTTTACTCTGTATCTAACCCGTGCTGTACCTGCCCTGGGAGTGTTTGATGGGATTGTGTGTAAGTGCTCCTTTTTGAATTGCCTTAAGTTGGATAAAATGGTGAGTGACCCTAGAATGATGCTGCCTCCTGTCGAGTTGAGGGATGACTGTCATTTGTTCTGGGTGTGCTGTACCCGGACACACACAGCTGGACACATTGCAGGGGGAGAGATGGATTAAACACCTAGTGACAGGCACAGTGCTGGCCTATTTACCCCATTGTGTGACTTCTAACTAAATTCTCCTGAGAGTGTGGGCTTGTATTTTGCACCCAGGTCCCAGGCCCAATACTGACTGGACTGTCGCAGCAGGGATGGAAGGAAAATCATTGTCAGCGTGACCTCAGGCAAAACTCATGGATGGATGTGGGAGTTGATGTGAGAGGGACAAGAGTTCACTCATGCTCTGAACTCTTCCTGCCTCAGAGTGTTGCTGAGATCAAGAATGAATTATTGCTGAGCCTCTGTCCTTATCCAGTGTGTCCCAGCAGACTCACTGTGAGCCTCTGTCCTGTCCAGTGTGTCCCAGCCAACTCACTGTGAGCCTCTGTCCTTATCCAGTGTGTCCCAGCAGACTCACTGTGAGCCTCTGTCCTGTCCAGTGTGTCCCAGCAGACTCACTGTGAGCCTCTGTCCTTATCCAGTGTGTCCCAGCAGGCTCACTGTGAGCCTCTGTCCTGTCCAGTGTGTCCCAGCAGGCTCACTGTGAGCCTCTGTCCTGTCCAGTGTGTCCCAGCAGACTCACTGTGAGCCTCTGTCCTGTCCAGTGTGTCCCAGCAGGCTCACTGTGAGCCTCTGTCCTGTCCAGTGTGTCCCAGCAGGCTCACTGTGAGCCTCTGTCCTGTCCAGTGTGTCCCAGCAGACTCACTGTGAGCCTCTGTCCTGTCCAGTGTGTCCCAGCAGACTCACTGTGAGCCTCTGTCCTTATCCAGTGTGTCCCAGCAGACTCACTGTGCGCCTCTGTCCTGTCCAGTGTGTCCCAGCAGACTCACTGTGAGCCTCTGTCCTTATCCAGTGTGTCCCAGCAGACTCACTGTGTGCCTCTGTCCTGTCCAGTGTGTCCCAGCAGACTCATTGTGCGCCTCTGTCCTGTCCAGTGGGTCCCAGCCAACTCACTGTGCGCCTCTGTCCTGTCCAGTGTGTCCCAGCAGACTCACTGTGAGCCTCTGTCCTGTCCAGTGTGTCCCAGCAGACTCACTGTGAGCCTCTGTCCTGTCCAGTGTGTCCCAGCAGACTCACTGTGAGCCTCTGTCCTTATCCAGTGTGTCCCAGCAGACTCACTGTGCGCCTCTGTCCTGTCCAGTGTGTCCCAGCAGACTCACTGTGAGCCTCTGTCCTGTCCAGTGTGTCCCAGCAGACTCACTGTGTGCCTCTGTCCTGTCCAGTGTGTCCCAGCAGGCTCACTGTGTGCCTCTGTCCTGTCCAGTGTGTCCCAGTAGACTCACTGTGTGCCTCTGTCCTGTCCAGTGTGTCCCAGCAGGCTTACTGTGAGCCTCTGTCCTTATCCAGTGTGTCCCAGGAAGTGTTGATGGGATCCCAGGTGAGTCTGGCTTTTACCTGAAGAGGGCTGGAATACAAAGGGGTGTTCGAGTTTATATAAAGCTCTGGTTAGACCCCATCTGGAGACTGTGTTCAGTTCTGGGCTCCGCACCTCAGGAAGGATATACTGGCCTTGGAGAGGGTGCAGCGCAGATTCACCAGAATGATACCGGGACTAAAAGGGTTAAATTATAGGGACAGGTTACACAGACTAGGCTTGTATTCCCTTAAATATAGAAGATTAAGGGGTGATCTAAAAGGATTTGATAGGGTAGATAGAGAGAAACTATTTCCTCTGGTGGGAGAGCCCAGAACAAGGGGGTACGACCTTAAAATTAGAGCTAGGCCATTCAGGGTGATGTCAGGAAGCACTTCCTTACACAAAGGGGAGTGGAAATCTGGAACTCTTTCTCCCCCCACCCCCCCCCCCCAAAAAAAGCAGTTGAGGCTGGGGGTCAATTGAACCAAGGCCGGTAGATGGCTCGAGGGGCTGAATGGCCCTATGTTCCACTCAGACCTACATTTTCTAGGTATATCATTCCCCCGCCCAAAATGGGGGAAGGCCCAGAAACACTGGGCAGTGGAATGGGAGTAGAAAGTTGGCCTTGCGTTTCCTGGGCACGGCAGAATGTGCTGTTGTATGTGCTCCACTCCTGTCAGTCAGAGCCTGTCACCGTGTTTACACATTCACTCCTGAACTTTTTCTTTCCTGGAATGTTTACAGATGGGATCAAAGGAGAGAGGTGGTTGACTGGGGGAACATCCCTTACGGAATGTGTCGATTATTTGATGTGATGCAGGCCTCGATGTCCGGTGTGGTGAGTGCGGAGATGTTCCTGCAGTGCCTCACCCTGAACCATGTGAAAGGTGTGTGGGATACTCGGTGCTGATTCAGGGATCGCTATTACATTAAAACTACACTTCAATCAAATACTTCACTGGCTGTAAAATGCTTTGGGACGTTTGGGTGCTTTCAGGAGACATTACAAAGCCGTGACCACTGCTGCCCAGCTGCTTTGTGAAGGCACTGTCTGAGCCATCCTGTCTGTGTAACTGACCGAAACACGGCTACAACAATGACATTTAGCCAACTAAATAAAAGAAAGACTTGTATTTTTATAGCACCTTTCACGACCTCAGGACGACCCAAAGCGTTTTACAGCCATTGAAGTATTTTATTGAAGTGTAGTTTTAATTTGGAAACATGACAGCCAGTTTACACACAGCAAGATCCCACAAACAGCAATTTGAGGACAAGATCATCTGTTTTTTAGTGATGTTGGTGGAGGCATAAATATTGGCCAGGAGACCGGGAGAACTTCCTCTGCTCTTCTTCGAATATCTTTTATGTCCACCTGAGAGGGCAGACAGGACCTTGGTTTAACTTCTCATCCGAAAGACAGCATCTCCTACAGTGCAGCACTCCCTCAGTACTGACCCTCCGACAGTGCAGCGCTCCCTCAGTACTGACCCTCCGACAGTGCAGCGCTCCCTCTGTACTGTCCCTCCGACAGTGCAGCGCTCCCTCAGTACTGACCCTCCGACAGTGCAGCACTCCCTCAGTACTGACCCTCCGACAGTGCAGCGCTCCCTCAGTACTGACCCTCCGACAGTGCAGCGCTCCCTCTGTACTGTCCCTCCGACAGTGCAGCGCTCCCTCAGTGTTGACCCTCCGACAGTGCAGCGCTCCCTCAGTGCTGACCCTCCGACAGTGCAGCGCTCCCTCTGTGCTGACCCTCCGACAGTGCAGCGCTCCCTCAGTACTGCCCCTCCGACAGTGCAGCGCTCCCTCAGTACTGACCCTCCGACAGTGCAGCGCTCCCTCAGTGCTGACCCTCCGACAGTGCAGCACTCCCTCTGTGCTGACCCTCCGACAGTGCAGCGCTCCCTCTTTGCTGACCCTCCGACAGTGCAGCACTCCCTCAGTACTGCCCCTCCGAGAGTGCAGCGCTCCCTCAGTACTGACCCTCCGACAGTGCAGCGCTCCCTCAGTGCTGCCCCTCCGACAGTGCAGCGCTCCCTCAGTACTGCCCCTCCGACAGTGCAGCACTCCCTCAGTACTGACCCTCCGAAAGTGCCGCGCGCCCTCAGTACTGACCCTCCGACAGTGCAGCGCTCCCTCTGTGCTGACCCTCCGACAGTGCAGCGCTCCCTCTGTGCTGACCCTCCGACGGTGCAGCGCTCCCTCAGTACTGACCCTCCGAAAGTGCCGCGCGCCCTCAGTACTGACCCTCCGACAGTGCAGCGCTCCCTCTGTGCTGACCCTCCGACAGTGCAGCGCTCCCTCAGTACTGACCCTCCGACAGTGCAGCGCTCCCTCAGTACTGACCCTCCGACAGTGCGGCGCTCCCTCTGTGCTGACCCTCCGACAGTGCAGCGCTCCCTCTGTGCTGACCCTCCGACAGTGCAGCGCTCCCTCAGTACTGACCCTCCGACAGTGCAGCGCTCCCTCAGTACTGACCCTCCGAAAGTGCCGCGCGCCCTCAGTACTGACCCTCCGACAGTGCAGCGCTCCCTCTGTGCTGACCCTCCGACAGTGCAGCGCTCCCTCAGTACTGACCCTCCGACAGTGCAGCGCTCCCTCAGTACTGACCCTCCGACAGTGCAGCGCTCCCTCTGTGCTGACCCTCCGACAGTGCAGCACTCCCTCTGTGCTGACCCTCCGACAGTGCAGCGCTCCCTCTGTGCTGACCCTCCGACAGTGCAGCGCTCCCTCAGCACCGACCCTCCGACAGTGCAGCGCTCCCTCAGTACTGACCCTCCGACAGTGTCGCGCCCTCTGTGCTGCATTGAAATGTCAACCTAGATTTTGTGCTCAAGTCTCTGGGGTGGGATTTAAACCCGCAATCTTCTGACTGAGAGGTGACGGTGCTCCCCACTGAGCTACGACTAACGCCATAAACTGACAACTCATCATTGCTTGAGGTCCCTGCTCTCAGCATCGGAATCGAAGGGGCAGACTGCATCTTCATTCCTTGGGCATCGCCTGCCAAAGGCTGAGCCTGGACTTGAGCCATGCACTGGAGAAATGGCAAGCTGGGCACATCCTGAGGACATTCATGTTATCACGGTGAGGTCAGGGGTGTGTCCACTTTGTGACCCCCTACCACTCCGGACATTCCTTGGCAACTGACGGAGAAACATTTCATTTTTACCAAGTTAAAGGAAGCAGAGGGGAGATAACGTCAGAGAACGGGCTGTGAGGGGCTACACCAAATGTACACAGACTGATATACACGGACTAATATACACGTACATACAGACTGATGGACAAACACACACAGACCAATGTACACACACAGACTAATGTATGTATACATGCAGATTAATGTACACACATACATAGACTAATCTACATGTATACACACAGATTATTGCCCAGTTGACTGGGACTGGTTCCACGCTCATCTATCTGATTACATAGGATTTACAGCACAGATACAGGCCCTTCGGCCCAACAGGTCCATGCTGGTGTTTATGCTCCACACGAGCCTCCTCCCTCCCTACTTCATCTCACCCTATCAGAATATCCTTCTATTCCTTTCTCCCTCATGTGTTTATCTAACTTCCCCTTAAATGTATCTATGCTGATCACCTCAACTACTCCTTGTGGGAGCGAGTTCCACATTCTCACCACTCTCTGGGTAAAGAAGTTTCTCCTGAATTCCCTATTGGATTTATGAGTGACTGGTATATTTATGGCCTCTAGTTCTGGTCTCCTCTGCAAGTGGAGACATCTTCTCTACCTCTACCCTATCGAACCCTGTCATAATCTTAAAGACCTCGATCAGGTCACCCCTCAGTCTTCTCTTTTCTGGAAAAAAGAGCCCCAGCCTGTTCGATCTTTCCTGATAGGTATAACCTCTCAGTTCTGGTATCGTCCTAATAAATCTTTTTTTGCACCTTTTCCAATGCCTCTATAATATGGAGACCAGAACTGAAGACAGTGCTCCAAATGTGGTCTAAACAAGGTTCTATACAAGTTTAACATAACTTCTCTGCCTTTCAATTCTATCCCTCTAGAAATGAACTCCAGTGCTTGGTTTGTTTTTTTTATGATGTGGAGATGCCGGTGATGGACTGGGGTTGACAATTGTAAACAATTTTACAACACCAAGTTATAGTCCAGCAATTTTATTTTAAATTCACAAGCTTCCTCCTTCCTCAGGTGAACTATAACTTGGTGTTGTAAAATTGTTTACAATTGTTTTTTTTATGGCCTGATTAACCCACGTCGCTACTTTTAGTAATTTATGTATCTGTGCCCCGAGATCCCTCTGCTCCTCTACCCCATTTACACTCTTATTATCCAAGCAGTATGTGGCCTCCTAATTGTTCCTATTAAAATGTATCACCTCACACTTCTCTATATTGAAATTCATTTGCCAATTACATGCCCATTCTGCAAGTTTATTAATGTCCTCCTGTATTTTGTCGTTGTCCTCCTCAATATTAACTAGACCCCTCAATTTGGTGTCATCCGCAAATTTTGAAATTGTATTTCCGATTCCCGAGTCCAAATTGTTGATGTAAATTGTGACCAACAGTGGTCCCAGCACCGATCCCTGTGGAACACCACTTCCCACTTTGTGCCAATCTGAGTAACTATCGTTAACCCCCCTACACTCTCTTCTGTTTTGTAGCCAGCTTGCTGTCCATTCTGCCAGATTGTAGCCAGAGCATCTCCTGCAATGGCTGCTCTTCCCGCTCCCCCACCATTAGTTTTAGAGCCCCTCAAGGATCTATCCTTTGCCCCCTCTTGTTCATCTACATGCTGCAGACAGGGGTCAGGTTCCACATGTACACTGACCACACCCAGCTCTACCTCACCACCTCCCTCAACCCCTCCACTGGCTCTGATTTGTCACCCTGCTTGTCTAACATCCACTACTAGATGAGCAAAAACTTCCTACAATTAAATATTGGGAAGACCGAAGCCATTGTCTTCGGTCCCTGCTACAAACTCCGTTCCCTAGCCGCTGACTCCATCGCTCTCCCTGGCCATTGTCTGACCGTTCCCAACCTCTGCCACCTATTTGACCCTGAGATGAGCTTCCAACCACATATCTGCTCCATCACCAAGACCGCCTACTTCCACCTCTGTAATATCTCCGCCTCTGCCTCAGCTCATCTGCTGCTGAAACCCTCATCCAAGCTTATGTTACCTCCAGACTCGACTATTCCAATGCTCTCCTGGCCGGCCTTCCATCTGTAAACTTGAGCTCATCCAAATCTCTGCTGCCCATATCCTAACTTGCAGCAAGTCCCTTTTGCCCATCACCTGTGCTCGCTGACCTACATAGGCTCCCAGTCTGGCACCACCTCAACTTTAAAATTCTGATCCTTGTTTTCAAATCCCTCCATGGCCTCGCCCCTCCCTATCCCTGTAACTCCCTCCAGCCCCACAACCCTCCGAGATCTCTGTGCTCCTCCAATTCTGGCCTTTTGTGCATCTTCCACTCCCTTCACCCCACCATTGGCGGCTGTGCCTTCAGCTGCCTTGGTGCTTAGCTCTGGAATTCCCTCCCTAAACCCCTCCGCCCCTCTCTCTCCCCCTTTAAGTCTCTCCTTAAAACCTACCTCTTTGACCGAGTTTTTGGTCACCTGTCCTAATATCTCCTTCTATGGCTTGGTGTCCATTTTTGTCTGATAACGCTCCTATGAAGCGCCTTGGGAGATTTTTGTATGTTAATGACGCTATATAAATGCAACTTCTTGTTGGTGCACATGAATTATCAATCGGTAGGTTCTTTACAGATATGCATGTGGCAGCTTTTGTTGGTCCAAGAAGTGATAACAACATTTGACAAGACATTGAGAGATGTGTGGCTTGGACTGGGGTTGGCCATCAGGGAAAAAGACATGTTGGAATAGATGGAAAGGCCCAGAATGATTTGCATAACAATGCAAAGCATTATTAACCAGTACACGATGGTGTCTGCTTTGGAAGTGTTACATCGGATGTCATTTAGATCACTAGACTATTGGGGATTCCTAGCATGGACATGTAGGGTCCTGCTTCACTAACCCGATTGAGTCCCTTGAGGAAGTGTCAAGTGTGGTGGATGATGGCAGTCCTGCTCATGGCGTATAATCGGATTTACAGAAAGTCTTTGAAAAAGTGCCAAATGCAAGGCTGTTGGATAAGGTTAGACTCAAGGGGATTATTGCACAGATACTGTGCTGAATGGGAAACTGCTTGAAATCTTGGCAGTGGAGGCTTTTTTCTGGATGTGAGCAACATTGGCAAGACTGCAATTATTGCCCATCCATAGTTGCCCAGAGGGATTGAAGTGAACCATATAGTATGGGACTGGAGTCAGGTATAGGCAGGACCAGGTAAGGGTGAACAGGTTCCCTTCCCTGAAGGACATTAGTGAACCAGTTGGATATTTACAACAAATCAACAGCTTCATGGTCAATTTTCTGCTGCCAACCACAAATTCCCCGATTTAGTGAATTCACTATCACAATTTGCTATGGTGGGATTTGAACTCACAACTTCTGGGTTACGAGTCCAGGACCAGATCCACTAGACTATCATGCTTTGAGGGGAGGGGCCCTGAATGGGACTGTAGAGTAGGACCGCCGGGGATCTGACCTGGGAAATGTCTTGAAATGAGCTGGTGGCATAAAATTCCAATGGCGTGATGTGTGACTCCAATGAGAGGGCTGTCTCTGTGCCGGGTCAGGTCCCGGCAGACAGCAGCCTCCCTGCTGAAGTGCTGAAGTGTAGATGGTGAAGGCAGCTCTCTGATTACAGCCAGGACAGCAGTTGAGGTGCTGGAGATTGTCGGCCCCTGTGCTAGAGGGTAATTTCAGCCATTGCATGTGTGTGACAGAGAATGTTGAGGATGAGATCAGTCTTGTCAGTGCTGGTGGATTGAGCTGCTGACACGTAGTCTGGGCTCACGTGTAATGAATCGCGACTAGAGTGAGTTACAGGAGGGCATGTCAGTGCCAATGGAATCAGCCACCAGGAAAAGTTGGTGCCGATTGGTGTAACTCTCTTTCTTGTGAATCTGTATCCTTCACATTGTCAGGTGCAACATCATTACACTCTGTCCATGTGCACTCTTCACACTGTCACACTCTGTCCATGTGTACTCTTCACACTGTCACACTCTGTCCATGTGTACTCTTCACACTGTCACACTCTGTCCATGTGTACTCTTCACACTGTCACACTCTGTCCATGTGTACCCTTCACACTGTCACACTCTGTCCATGTGTACCCTTCACACTGTCACACTCTGTCCATGTGTACCCTTCACACTGTTACACTCTGTCCATGTGTACTCTTCACACTGTTACACTCTGTCCATGTGTACCCTTCACACTGTTACACTCTGTCCATGTGTACACTTCACACTGTTACACTCTGTCCATGTGTACCCTTCACACTGTTACACTCTGTCCATGTGTACTCTTCACACTGTCACACTCTGTCCATGTGTACCCTTCACACTGTTACACTCTGTCCATGTGTACTCTTCACACTGTTACACTCTGTCCCTGTGTACTCTTCACACTGTTACACTCTGTCCATGTGTACCCTTCACACTGTTACACTCTGTCCATGTGTACTCTTCACACTGTCACACTCTGTCCATGTGTACCCTTCACACTGTCACACTCTGTCCATGTGTACTCTTCACACTGTCACACTCTGTCCATGTGTACTCTTCACACTGTTACACTCTGTCCATGTGTACTCTTCACACTGTTACACTCTGTCCATGTGTACCCTTCACACTGTTACACTCTGTCCATGTGTACTCTTCACACTGTTACACTCTGTCCATGTGTACTCTTCACACTGTCACACTCTGTCCATGTGTACCCTTCACACTGTTACACACTGTCCATGTGTACTCTTCACACTGTTACACTCTGTCCATGTGTACTCTTCACACTGTCACACTCTGTCCATGTGTACTCTTCACACTGTTACACTCTGTCCATGTGTACCCTTCACACTGTTACACTCTGTCCATGTGTACTCTTCACACTGTTACACTCTGTCCATGTGTACCCTTCACACTGTTACACTCTGTCCATGTGTACTCTTCACACTGTCACACTCTGTCCATGTGTACTCTTCACACTGTTACACTCTGTCCATGTGTATGCTTCACACTGTTACACTCTGTCCATGTGTACTTTTCACACTGTTACACTCTGTCCATGTGTACCCTTCACACTGTTACACTCTGTCCATGTGTACTCTTCACACTGTTACACTCTGTCCATGTGTACCCTTCACACTGTCACACTCTGTCCATGTGTACCCTTCACACTGTCACACTCTGTCCATGTGTACTCTTCACACTGTTACACTCTGTCCATGTGTACGCTTCACACTGTTACACTCTGTCCATGTGTACTCTTCACACTGTTACACTCTGTCCATGTGTACCCTTCACACTGTTACACTCTGTCCATGTGTACTCTTCACACTGTTACACTCTGTCCATGTGTACCCTTCACACTGTCACACTCTGTCCATGTGTACCCTTCACACTGTCACACTCTGTCCATGTGTACTCTTCACACTGTTACACTCTGTCCATGTGTACGCTTCACACTGTTACACTCTGTCCATGTGTACTCTTCACACTGTTACACTCTGTCCATGTGTACCCTTCACACTGTTACACTCTGTCCATGTGTACTCTTCACACTGTTACACTCTGTCCATGTGTACCCTTCACACTGTCACACTCTGTCCATGTGTACCCTTCACACTGTCACACTCTGTCCCTGTGTACTCTTCACACTGTTACACTCTGTCCATGTGTACCCTTCACACTGTTACACTCTGTCCATGTGTACTCTTCACACTGTTACACTCTGTCCATGTGTACGCTTCACACTGTTACACTCTGTCCATGTGTACCCTTCACACTGTCACACTCTGTCCATGTGTACCCTTCACACTGTCACACTCTGTCCATGTGTACCCTTCACACTGTCACACTCTGTCCATGTGTACCCTTCACACTGTTACACTCTGTCCATGTGTACTCTTCACACTGTCACACTCTGTCCATGTGTACTCTTCACACTGTCACACTCTGTCCATGTGTACTCTTCACACTGTCACACTCTGTCCATGTGTACCCTTCACACTGTCACACTCTGTCCATGTGTACCCTTCACACTGTCACACTCTGTCCATGTGTACTCTTCACACTGTCACACTCTGTCCATGTGTACTCTTCACACTGTCACACTCTGTCCATGTGTACTCTTCACACTGTCACACTCTGTCCATGTGTACTCTTCACACTGTCACACTCTGTCCATGTGTACTCTTCACACTGTTACACTCTGTCCATGTGTACTCTTCACACTGTTACACTCTGTCCATGTGTACCCTTCACACTGTTACACTCTGTCCATGTGTACCCTTCACACTGTTACACTCTGTCCATGTGTACCCTTCACACTGTCACACTCTGTCCATGTGTACCCTTCACACTGTCACACTCTGTCCATGTGTACCCTTCACACTGTTACACTCTGTCCATGTGTACTCTTCACACTGTTACACTCTGTTCATGTGTACCCTTCACACTGTTACACTCTGTCCATGTGTACTCTTCACACTGTCACACTCTGTCCATGTGTACCCTTCACACTGTCACACTCTGTCCATGTGTACTCTTCACACTGTCACACTCTGTCCATGTGTACTCTTCACACTGTTACACTCTGTCCATGTGTACTCTTCACACTGTTACACTCTGTCCATGTGTACCCTTCACACTGTTACACTCTGTCCATGTGTACTCTTCACACTGTTACACTCTGTCCATGTGTACTCTTCACACTGTCACACTCTGTCCATGTGTACCCTTCACACTGTTACACACTGTCCATGTGTACTCTTCACACTGTTACACTCTGTCCATGTGTACTCTTCACACTGTCACACTCTGTCCATGTGTACTCTTCACACTGTTACACTCTGTCCATGTGTACCCTTCACACTGTTACACTCTGTCCATGTGTACTCTTCACACTGTTACACTCTGTCCATGTGTACCCTTCACACTGTTACACTCTGTCCATGTGTACTCTTCACACTGTCACACTCTGTCCATGTGTACTCTTCACACTGTTACACTCTGTCCATGTGTATGCTTCACACTGTTACACTCTGTCCATGTGTACTTTTCACACTGTTACACTCTGTCCATGTGTACCCTTCACACTGTTACACTCTGTCCATGTGTACTCTTCACACTGTTACACTCTGTCCATGTGTACCCTTCACACTGTCACACTCTGTCCATGTGTACCCTTCACACTGTCACACTCTGTCCATGTGTACTCTTCACACTGTTACACTCTGTCCATGTGTACGCTTCACACTGTTACACTCTGTCCATGTGTACTCTTCACACTGTTACACTCTGTCCATGTGTACCCTTCACACTGTTACACTCTGTCCATGTGTACTCTTCACACTGTTACACTCTGTCCATGTGTACCCTTCACACTGTCACACTCTGTCCATGTGTACCCTTCACACTGTCACACTCTGTCCATGTGTACTCTTCACACTGTTACACTCTGTCCATGTGTACGCTTCACACTGTTACACTCTGTCCATGTGTACTCTTCACACTGTTACACTCTGTCCATGTGTACCCTTCACACTGTTACACTCTGTCCATGTGTACTCTTCACACTGTTACACTCTGTCCATGTGTACCCTTCACACTGTCACACTCTGTCCATGTGTACCCTTCACACTGTCACACTCTGTCCCTGTGTACTCTTCACACTGTTACACTCTGTCCATGTGTACCCTTCACACTGTTACACTCTGTCCATGTGTACTCTTCACACTGTTACACTCTGTCCATGTGTACGCTTCACACTGTTACACTCTGTCCATGTGTACCCTTCACACTGTCACACTCTGTCCATGTGTACCCTTCACACTGTCACACTCTGTCCATGTGTACCCTTCACACTGTCACACTCTGTCCATGTGTACCCTTCACACTGTTACACTCTGTCCATGTGTACTCTTCACACTGTCACACTCTGTCCATGTGTACTCTTCACACTGTCACACTCTGTCCATGTGTACTCTTCACACTGTCACACTCTGTCCATGTGTACCCTTCACACTGTCACACTCTGTCCATGTGTACTCTTCACACTGTCACACTCTGTCCATGTGTACTCTTCACACTGTCACACTCTGTCCATGTGTACTCTTCACACTGTCACACTCTGTCCATGTGTACTCTTCACACTGTCACACTCTGTCCATGTGTACTCTTCACACTGTTACACTCTGTCCATGTGTACTCTTCACACTGTTACACTCTGTCCATGTGTACCCTTCACACTGTTACACTCTGTCCATGTGTACCCTTCACACTGTTACACTCTGTCCATGTGTACCCTTCACACTGTCACACTCTGTCCATGTGTACCCTTCACACTGTCACACTCTGTCCATGTGTACCCTTCACACTGTTACACTCTGTCCATGTGTACTCTTCACACTGTCACACTCTGTCCATGTGTACTCTTCACACTGTCACACTCTGTCCATGTGTACTCTTCACACTGTCACACTCTGTCCATGTGTACCCTTCACACTGTCACACTCTGTCCATGTGTACCCTTCACACTGTCACACTCTGTCCATGTGTACTCTTCACACTGTCACACTCTGTCCATGTGTACTCTTCACACTGTCACACTCTGTCCCTGTGTACTCTTCACACTGTCACACTCTGTCCATGTGTACTCTTCACACTGTCACACTCTGTCCATGTGTACCCTTCACACTGTCACACTCTGTCCATGTGTACCCTTCACACTGTCACACTCTGTCCATGTGTACTCTTCACACTGTCACACTCTGTCCATGTGTACTCTTCACACTGTCACACTCTGTCCATGTGTACCCTTCACACTGTTACACTCTGTCCATGTGTACTCTTCACACTGTCACACTCTGTCCATGTGTACTCTTCACACTGTCACACTCTGTCCATGTGTACTCTTCACACTGTCACACTCTGTCCATGTGTACCCTTCACACTGTCACACTCTGTCCATGTGTACCCTTCACACTGTCACACTCTGTCCATGTGTACTCTTCACACTGTCACACTCTGTCCATGTGTACTCTTCACACTGTCACACTCTGTCCCTGTGTACTCTTCACACTGTCACACTCTGTCCATGTGTACTCTTCACACTGTTACACTCTGTCCATGTGTACTCTTCACACTGTTACACTCTGTCCATGTGTACGCTTCACACTGTTACACTCTGTCCATGTGTACCCTTCACACTGTCACACTCTGTCCATGTGTACCCTTCACACTGTCACACTCTGTCCATGTGTACCCTTCACACTGTTACACTCTGTCCATGTGTACTCTTCACACTGTTACACTCTGTCCATGTGTACCCTTCACACTGTTACACTCTGTCCATGTGTACTCTTCACACTGTCACACTCTGTCCATGTGTACCCTTCACACTGTCACACTCTGTCCATGTGTACTCTTCACACTGTCACACTCTGTCCATGTGTACTCTTCACACTGTTACACTCTGTCCATGTGTACTCTTCACACTGTTACACTCTGTCCATGTGTACCCTTCACACTGTTACACTCTGTCCATGTGTACTCTTCACACTGTTACACTCTGTCCATGTGTACTCTTCACACTGTCACACTCTGTCCATGTGTACCCTTCACACTGTTACACACTGTCCATGTGTACTCTTCACACTGTTACACTCTGTCCATGTGTACTCTTCACACTGTCACACTCTGTCCATGTGTACTCTTCACACTGTTACACTCTGTCCATGTGTACCCTTCACACTGTTACACTCTGTCCATGTGTACTCTTCACACTGTTACACTCTGTCCATGTGTACCCTTCACACTGTTACACTCTGTCCATGTGTACTCTTCACACTGTCACACTCTGTCCATGTGTACTCTTCACACTGTTACACTCTGTCCATGTGTATGCTTCACACTGTTACACTCTGTCCATGTGTACTTTTCACACTGTTACACTCTGTCCATGTGTACCCTTCACACTGTTACACTCTGTCCATGTGTACTCTTCACACTGTTACACTCTGTCCATGTGTACCCTTCACACTGTCACACTCTGTCCATGTGTACCCTTCACACTGTCACACTCTGTCCATGTGTACTCTTCACACTGTTACACTCTGTCCATGTGTACGCTTCACACTGTTACACTCTGTCCATGTGTACTCTTCACACTGTTACACTCTGTCCATGTGTACCCTTCACACTGTTACACTCTGTCCATGTGTACTCTTCACACTGTTACACTCTGTCCATGTGTACCCTTCACACTGTCACACTCTGTCCATGTGTACCCTTCACACTGTCACACTCTGTCCATGTGTACTCTTCACACTGTTACACTCTGTCCATGTGTACGCTTCACACTGTTACACTCTGTCCATGTGTACTCTTCACACTGTTACACTCTGTCCATGTGTACCCTTCACACTGTTACACTCTGTCCATGTGTACTCTTCACACTGTTACACTCTGTCCATGTGTACCCTTCACACTGTCACACTCTGTCCATGTGTACCCTTCACACTGTCACACTCTGTCCCTGTGTACTCTTCACACTGTTACACTCTGTCCATGTGTACCCTTCACACTGTTACACTCTGTCCATGTGTACTCTTCACACTGTTACACTCTGTCCATGTGTACGCTTCACACTGTTACACTCTGTCCATGTGTACCCTTCACACTGTCACACTCTGTCCATGTGTACCCTTCACACTGTCACACTCTGTCCATGTGTACCCTTCACACTGTCACACTCTGTCCATGTGTACCCTTCACACTGTTACACTCTGTCCATGTGTACTCTTCACACTGTCACACTCTGTCCATGTGTACTCTTCACACTGTCACACTCTGTCCATGTGTACTCTTCACACTGTCACACTCTGTCCATGTGTACCCTTCACACTGTCACACTCTGTCCATGTGTACTCTTCACACTGTCACACTCTGTCCATGTGTACTCTTCACACTGTCACACTCTGTCCATGTGTACTCTTCACACTGTCACACTCTGTCCATGTGTACTCTTCACACTGTCACACTCTGTCCATGTGTACTCTTCACACTGTTACACTCTGTCCATGTGTACTCTTCACACTGTTACACTCTGTCCATGTGTACCCTTCACACTGTTACACTCTGTCCATGTGTACCCTTCACACTGTTACACTCTGTCCATGTGTACCCTTCACACTGTCACACTCTGTCCATGTGTACCCTTCACACTGTCACACTCTGTCCATGTGTACCCTTCACACTGTTACACTCTGTCCATGTGTACTCTTCACACTGTCACACTCTGTCCATGTGTACTCTTCACACTGTCACACTCTGTCCATGTGTACTCTTCACACTGTCACACTCTGTCCATGTGTACCCTTCACACTGTCACACTCTGTCCATGTGTACCCTTCACACTGTCACACTCTGTCCATGTGTACTCTTCACACTGTCACACTCTGTCCATGTGTACTCTTCACACTGTCACACTCTGTCCCTGTGTACTCTTCACACTGTCACACTCTGTCCATGTGTACTCTTCACACTGTCACACTCTGTCCATGTGTACCCTTCACACTGTCACACTCTGTCCATGTGTACTCTTCACACTGTCACACTCTGTCCATGTGTACTCTTCACACTGTCACACTCTGTCCATGTGTACCCTTCACACTGTTACACTCTGTCCATGTGTACTCTTCACACTGTCACACTCTGTCCATGTGTACTCTTCACACTGTCACACTCTGTCCATGTGTACTCTTCACACTGTCACACTCTGTCCATGTGTACCCTTCACACTGTCACACTCTGTCCATGTGTACCCTTCACACTGTCACACTCTGTCCATGTGTACTCTTCACACTGTCACACTCTGTCCATGTGTACTCTTCACACTGTCACACTCTGTCCCTGTGTACTCTTCGCACTGTCACACTCTGTCCATGTGTACTCTTCACACTGTTACACTCTGTCCATGTGTACTCTTCACACTGTCACACTCTGTCCATGTGTACTCTTCACACTGTCACACTCTGTCCATGTGTACTCTTCACACTGTCACACTCTGTCCATGTGTACTCTTCACACTGTCACACTCTGTCCATGTGTACTCTTCACACTGTCACACTCTGTCCATGTGTACTCTTCACACTGTCACACTCTGTCCATGTGTACCCTTCACACTGTCACACTCTGTCCATGTGTACCCTTCACACTGTCACCCTCTGTCCATGTGTACCCTTCACACTGTCACACTCTGTCCATGTGTACCCTTCACACTGTCACACTCTGTCCATGTGTACTCTTCACACTGTCACACTCTGTCCATGTGTACCCTTCACACTGTCACACTCTGTCCATGTGTACCCTTCACACTGTCACACTCTGTCCATGTGTACTCTTCACACTGTCACACTCTGTCCATGTGTACTCTTCACACTGTCACACTCTGTCCATGTGTACTCTTCACACTGTCACACTCTGTCCATGTGTACTCTTCACACTGTCACACTCTGTCCATGTGTACCCTTCACACTGTCACACTCTGTCCATGTGTACTCTTCACACTGTCACACTCTGTCCATGTGTACTCTTCACACTGTCACACTCTGTCCATGTGTACTCTTCACACTGTCACACTGTCCATGTGTACTCTTCACACTGTTACACTCTGTCCATGTGTACTCTTCACACTGTCACACTCTGTCCATGTGTACTCTTCACACTGTCACACTCTGTCCATGTGTACTCTTCACACTGTTACACTCTGTCCATGTGTACTCTTCACACTGTCACACTCTGTCCATGTGTACTCTTCACACTGTCACACTCTGTCCATGTGTACCCTTCACACTGTCACTCTGTCCATGTGTACTCTTCGCACTGTCACACTCTGTCCATGTGTACCCTTCACACTGTCACACTCTGTCCATGTGTACTCTTCACACTGTCACACTCTGTCCATGTGTACTCTTCACACTGTCACACTGTCCATGTGTACTCTTCACACTGTCACACTCTGTCCATGTGTACTCTTCACACTGTTACACTCTGTCCATGTGTACCCTTCACACTGTCACACTCTGTCCATGTGTACTCTTCACACTGTTACACTCTGTCCAAGTGTACTCTTCACACTGTCACACTCTGTCCATGTGTACTCTTCACACTGTCACACTCTGTCCATGTGTACTCTTCACACTGTTACACTCTGTCCATGTGTAATCTTCACACTGTCACACTCTGTCCATGTGTACTCTTCACACTGTCACACTCTGTCCATGTGTACTCTTCACACTGTCACACTCTGTCCATGTGTACTCTTCACACTGTCACACTCTGTCCATGTGTACTCTTCACACTGTCACACTCTGTCCATGTGTACTCTTCACACTGTCACACTCTGTCCATGTGTACTCTTCACACTGTCACACTCTGTCCCTGTGTACTCTTCACACTGTCACACTCTGTCCCTGTGTACTCTTCACACTGTTACACTCTGTCCATGTGTACTCTTCACACTGTCACACTCTGTCCATGTGTACTCTTCACACTGTCACACTCTGTCCATGTGTCCTCTTCACACTGTTACACTCTGTCCATGTGTACTCTTCACACTGTCACACTCTGTCCATGTGTACTCTTCACACTGTCACACTCTGTCCATGTGTACTCTTCACACTGTCACACTCTGTCCCTGTGTACTCTTCACACTGTTACACTCTGTCCATGTGTACTCTTCACACTGTCACACTCTGTCCATGTGTACCCTTCACACTGTCACACTCTGTCCATGTGTACTCTTCACACTGTCACACTCTGTCCATGTGTACTCTTCACACTGTCACACTCTGTCCATGTGTACTCTTCACACTGTCACACTCTGTCCATGTGTACTCTTCACACTGTCACACTCTGTCCATGTGTACTCTTCACACTGTCACACTCTGTCCATGTGTACTCTTCACACTGTTACACTCTGTCCATGTGTACTCTTCACACTGTCACACTCTGTCCATGTGTACTCTTCACACTGTCACACTCTGTCCATGTGTACTCTTCACACTGTTACACTCTGTCCATGTGTACTCTTCACACTGTCACACTCTGTCCATGTGTACTCTTCACACTGTCACACTCTGTCCATGTGTACTCTTCACACTGTCACACTCTGTCCATGTGTACTCTTCACACTGTCACACTCTGTCCATGTGTACTCTTCACACTGTCACACTCTGTCCATGTGTACTCTTCACACTGTCACACTCTGTCCCTGTGTACTCTTCACACTGTTACACTCTGTCCATGTGTACTCTTCACACTGTCACACTCTGTCCCTGTGTACTCTTCACACTGTTACACTCTGTCCATGTGTACTCTTCACACTGTCACACTCTGTCCATGTGTACTCTTCACACTGTCACACTCTGTCCATGTGTACTCTTCACACTGTCACACTGTCCATGTGTACTCTTCACACTGTCACACTCTGTCCATGTGTACTCTTCACACTGTCACACTCTGTCCATGTGTACTCTTCACACTGTTACACTCTGTCCATGTGTACCCTTCACACTGTCACACTCTGTCCATGTGTACTCTTCACACTGTCACACTCTGTCCCTGTGTACTCTTCACACTGTCACACTCTGTCCATGTGTACTCTTCACACTGTCACACTCTGTCCATGTGTACCCTTCACACTGTCACACTCTGTCCATGTGTAATCTTCACACTGTTACACTCTGTCCATGTGTACTCTTCACACTGTTACACTCTGTCCATGTGTACTCTTCACACTGTTACACTCTGTCCATGTGTACTCTTCACACTGTCACACTCTGTCCATGTGTACTCTTCACACTGTCACACTCTGTCCATGTGTACTCTTCACACTGTCACACTCTGTCCATGTGTACTCTTCACACTGTTACACTCTGTCCATGTGTACTCTTCACACTGTCACACTCTGTCCATGTGTACCCTTCACACTGTCACACTCTGTCCCTGTGTACTCTTCACACTGTTACACTCTGTCCATGTGTACCCTTCACACTGTCACACTCTGTCCATGTGTACTCTTCACACTGTCACACTCTGTCCATGTGTACTCTTCACACTGTTACACTCTGTCCCTGTGTACTCTTCACACTGTCACACTCTGTCCATGTGTACTCTTCACACTGTCACACTCTGTCCATGTGTACTCTTCACACTGTCACACTCTGTCCATGTGTACTCTTCACACTGTCACACTCTGTCCATGTGTACTCTTCACACTGTCACACTCTGTCCATGTGTACCCTTCACACTGTCACACTCTGTCCATGTGTACTCTTCACCTGGGTGTGAAGGGGCGGTGTTTGGTTCTGTTCAATTCTGAGTCATCCGAGACTGTTCTGTTTGAATGATGTGGAGATTCCGGTGACACCAACGACACCTTTGATTCCCAGCCTAATATAAGATGTGCGATTTGAGAATCTCTCATTCACTTACTCACCTGACGAAGGAGATAATCTCCGAAAGCTTGTGATTTTCAAATAAAACTGTTGGACTATAACCTGGTGTTGTAAGATTCCTGACATTAGTTCTGTTTTAAAGCTAACAAGCAGCACGATGCCGAGGAACTGTTCCTCAACATCTTCAACCTGTTATTGGATCAGTTACAAAATTCAGACATGGTGAGTACGGCCATTGTTCCCTGGGCTTTGCCTTCACTCCACCTGTGTTAGAGACAAAACAGGACCATTAAATTGCTCAACAGCCAGTCTCAACAATGCTCAATATACCCTCCCACCAAGTAATAGGACACAGCTTGGGATCACAGTCACTCCCCACACACTGAGCTCCTGATCACAGTCACTCCCCACACACTGAGCTCCTGATCACAGTCACTCCCCACACACTGAGCTCCTGATCACAGTCACTCCCCACACACTGAGCTCCTGATCACAATCACTCCCCACACACTGAGCTCCTGATCACAATCACTCCCCACACACTGAGCTCCTGATCACAGTCACTCCCCACACACTGAGCTCCTGATCACAGTCACTCCCCACACACTGAGCTCCTGATCACAGTCACTCCCCACACACTGAGCTCCTGATCACAGTCACTCCCCACACACTGAGCTCCTGATCACAGTCACTCCCCACACACTGAGCTCCTGATCACAATCACTCCCCACACACTGAGCTCCTGATCACTATCACTCCCCACACACTGAGCTCCTGATCACAGTCACTCCCCACACACTGAGCTCCTGATCACAATCACTCCCCACACAGTGAGCTCCTGATCACAATCACTCCCCACACACTGAGCTCCTGATCACAGTCACTCCCCACACACTGAGCTCCTGATCACAGTCACTCCCCACACACTGAGCTCCTGATCACAGTCACTCCCCACACACTGAGCTCCTGATCACAGTCACTCCCCACACACTGAGCTCCTGATCACAGTCACTCCCCACACACTGAGCTCCTGATCACAGTCACTCCCCACACACTGAGCTCCTGATCACAGTCACTCCCCACACACTGAGCTCCTGATCACAATCACTCCCCACACACTGAGCTCCTGATCACAGTCACTCCCCACACACTGAGCTCCTGATCACAGTCACTCCCCACACACTGAGCTCCTGATCACAGTCACTCCCCACACACTGAGCTCCTGATCACTATCACTCCCCACGCAGTGAGCTCCTGATCTCAGTCACTCCCCACACACTGAGCTCCTGATCACAGTCACTCCCCACACAGTGAGCTCCTGATCACAGTCACTCCCCACACACTGAGCTCCTGATCACAATCACTCCCCACACAGTGAGCTCCTGATCACTATCACTCCCCACACACTGAGCTCCTGATCACAATCACTCCCCACACACTGAGCTCCTGATCACAGTCACTCCCCACACACTGAGCTCCTGATCACAGTCACTCCCCACACACTGAGCTCCTGATCACAGTCACTCCCCACACACTGAGCTCCTGATCACAGTCACTCCCCACACACTGAGCTCCTGATCACAGTCACTCCCCACACACTGAGCTCCTGATCACAGTCACTCCCCACACACTGAGCTCCTGATCACAGTCACTCCCCACACAGTGAGCTCCTGATCACAGTCACTCCCCACACAGTGAGCTCCTGATCACAGTCACTCCCCACACACTGAGCTCCTGATCACAATCACCCGCCACACAGTGAGCTACTGATCACTATCACTCGTTGTGTTACGCTGTTTTGTACCGGCCGCTCAGTCGCAATTGGAGACTACTGAAAGAACATAACAATCGAGCTCATAAAATGGCAGATCACTCCTTTGAAGGCCATCGCTCCAGTCACAAACTCGATCACAGCCACCATGCCTCAGACCACTCAGTGCATTCGTCCCAAGCAACCTGCATCACACAGTGTGATCAACATCTCTCACTTTGAGAAAGAAGGCTCACTTTCTCCTGAATCTGTATCATTCACATTGTCAGTTGCAACATCGTTACACTCTGTCCATGTGTACTCTTCACACTGTTACACTCTGTCCATGTGTACCCTTCACACTGTTACACTCTGTCCATGTGTATCCTTCACACTGTTACACTCTGTCCATGTGTACTCTTCACACTGTTACACTCTGTCCATGTGTACCCTTCACACTGTTACACTCTGTCCATGTGTACTCTTCACACTGTTACACTCTGTCCATGTGTACCCTTCACACTGTTACACTCTGTCCATGTGTACCCTTCACACTGTTACACTCTGTCCATGTGTACCCTTCACACTGTTACACTCTGTCCATGTGTACTCTTCACACTGTCACACTCTGTCCATGTGTACCCTTCACACTGTTACACTCTGTCCATGTGTACCCTTCACACTGTTACACTCTGTCCATGTGTATGCTTCACACTGTTACACTCTGTCCATGTGTACTCTTCACACTGTCACACTCTGTCCATGTGTACTCTTCACACTGTTACACTCTGTCCATGTGTACCCTTCACACTGTCACACTCTGTCCATGTGTACTCTTCACACTGTCACACTCTGTCCATGTGTACTCTTCACACTGTCACACTCTGTCCATGTGTACCCTTCACACTGTCACACTCTGTCCATGTGTACTCTTCACACTGTCACACTCTGTCCATGTGTACCCTTCACACTGTCACACTCTGTCCATGTGTACTCTTCACACTGTCACACTCTGTCCATGTGTACTCTTCACACTGTTACACTCTGTCCATGTGTACTCTTCACACTGTCACACTCTGTCCCTGTGTACTCTTCACACTGTCACACTCTGTCCATGTGTACTCTTCACACTGTCACACTCTGTCCATGTGTACCCTTCACACTGTCACACTCTGTCCATGTGTACTCTTCACACTGTCACACTCTGTCCATGTGTACCCTTCACACTGTCACACTCTGTCCATGTGTACTCTTCACACTGTCACACTCTGTCCATGTGTACTCTTCACACTGTCACACTCTGTCCATGTGTACTCTTCACACTGTCACACTCTGTCCATGTGTACTCTTCACACTGTCACACTCTGTCCATGTGTACTCTTCACACTGTCACACTCTGTCCATGTGTACTCTTCACACTGTTACACTCTGTCCATGTGTACTCTTCACACTGTCACACTCTGTCCATGTGTACTCTTCACACTGTCACACTCTGTCCATGTGTACTCTTCACACTGTCACACTCTGTCCATGTGTACTCTTCACACTGTCACACTCTGTCCATGTGTACTCTTCACACTGTCACACTCTGTCCATGTGTACTCTTCACACTGTTACACTCTGTCCATGTGTACTCTTCACACTGTCACACTCTGTCCATGTGTACTCTTCACACTGTCACACTCTGTCCATGTGTACTCTTCACACTGTCACACTCTGTCCATGTGTACTCTTCACACTGTCACACTCTGTCCATGTGTACTCTTCACACTGTCACACTCTGTCCATGTGTACCCTTCACACTGTCACACTCTGTCCATGTGTACTCTTCACACTGTCACACTCTGTCCATGTGTACTCTTCACACTGTCACACTCTGTCCATGTGTACTCTTCACACTGTTACACTCTGTCCATGTGTACTCTTCACACTGTCACACTCTGTCCATGTGTACTCTTCACACTGTCACACTCTGTCCATGTGTACTCTTCACACTGTCACACTCTGTCCATGTGTACTCTTCACACTGTCACACTCTGTCCATGTGTACCCTTCACACTGTCACACTCTGTCCATGTGTACTCTTCACACTGTCACACTCTGTCCATGTGTACTCTTCACACTGTCACACTCTGTCCATGTGTACTCTTCACACTGTTACACTCTGTCCATGTGTACTCTTCACACTGTCACACTCTGTCCATGTGTACTCTTCACACTGTTACACTCTGTCCATGTGTACTCTTCACACTGTTACACTCTGTCCCTGTGTACTCTTCACACTGTTACTCTCTGTCCATGTGTACTCTTCACACTGTTACACTCTGTCCATGTGTACTCTTCACACTGTCACACTCTGTCCATGTGTACTCTTCACACTGTCACACTCTGTCCATGTGTACTCTTCACACTGTTACACTCTGTCCATGTGTACTCTTCACACTGTCACACTCTGTCCATGTGTACTCTTCACACTGTCACACTCTGTCCATGTGTACTCTTCACACTGTTACACTCTGTCCATGTGTACTCTTCACACTGTCACACTCTGTCCATGTGTACTCTTCACACTGTTACACTCTGTCCCTGTGTACTCTTCACACTGTTACACTCTGTCCCTGTGTACCCTTCACACTGTCACACTCTGTCCATGTGTACTCTTCACACTGTCACACTCTGTCCATGTGTACTCTTCACACTGTCACACTCTGTCCATGTGTACTCTTCACACTGTCACACTCTGTCCATGTGTACTCTTCACACTGTCACACTCTGTCCATGTGTACTCTTCACACTGTCACACTCTGTCCATGTGTAATCTTCACACTGTTACACTCTGTCCCTGTGGATTCTTCACACTCATTCTCTTTACAATCACACCCAGTCAATGTTTACTCTCCACAATCATTCTCAGTCAATGTTTACTCTCCACAATCATTCTCATTCAATGTTTACTCTTCACAATCATACTCAGTCAATATTTACTCTCCACAATCATTCTCATTCAATGTTTACTCTTCACAATCGTACTGAGTCAATATTTACTCTCCACAATCATTCTCATTCAATGTTTACTCTCCACAATCGTACTTGGTCAATGTTTACTCCCCACAATCATAGTCAATGTTTACTCTCCACAATCATTCTCATTCAATGTTTACTCTCCACAATCATAATCAGTCAATGTTTACTCTCCGCAATCATAGTCAGTCAATGTTTACTCTCCACAATCACACTCAGTCAATGTTTACTCTCCACAATCATACTAAGTCAATGTTTACTCTCCACAATCATTCTCAGTCAATATTTACTCTCCACAATCATACTCAGTCAATATTTACTCTCCACAATCATTCTCAGTCAATGTTTACTCTCCACAATCATACTCAGTCAATATTTACTCTCCACAATCTTTCTCATTCAATGTTTAATCTCCACAATCATAGTCAATCAATGTTTACTCTCCACAATCATTCTCATTCAATGTTTACTCTCCACAATCATAGTCAATGTTTACTCTCCACAATCATATTCAGTCAATGTTTACTCTCCACAATCATACTCAGTCAATGTTTACTCTCCACAATCATACTCAGTCACTGTTGACTCTCCACAATCATAGTCAGTCAATGTTTACTCTCCACAATCATTCTCATTCAATGTTTACTCTCCACAATCATTCTCATTCAATGTTTACTCTCCACAATCATACTCAGTCAATGTTTACTCTCCACAATCATACTCAGTCAATGTTTACTCTCCACAATCATTCTCAGTCAATGTGTACTCTCCACAATCATACTCAGTCAATGTTCACTCTCCACAATCATACTCAGTCAATGTTTACTCTTTACAATCATTCTCATTCAATGTTTACTCTCGACAATCATTCTCAGTCAATATTTACTCTCCACAATCATTCTCAGTCAATATTTACTCTCCACAATCATTCTCAGTCAATATTTACTCTCCACAATCATTCTCAGTCAATATTTACTCTCCACAATCATTCTCATTCAATGTTTACTCTCCACAGTCATAGTCAATGTTTACTCTCCACAATCATACTCAGTCAATATTTACTCTCCACAATCTTTCTCATTCAATGTTTAATCTCCACAATCATAGTCAGTCAATGTTTACTCTCCGCAATCATAGTCAGTCAATGTTTACTCTCCACAATCACACTCAGTCAATGTTTACTCTCCACAATCATACTAAGTCAATGTTTACTCTCCACAATCATACTCAGTCAATATTTACTCTCCACAATCATTCTCATTCAATGTTTACTCTCCACAATCATACTCAGTCACTGTTGACTCTCCACAATCATACTCAGTCAATGTTTACACTTTACAATCATACTCAGTCAATGTTTACTCTCCACAATCATTCTCATTCAATGTTTACTCTCCACAATCATTCTCATTCAATGTTTACTCTCCACAATCATAGTCAATGTTTACTCTCCACAATCATATTCAGTCAATATTTACTCTCCACAATCTTTCTCATTCAATGTTTAATCTCCACAATCATAGTCAATCAATGTTTACTCTCCACAATCATTCTCATTCAATGTTTACTCTCCACAATCATACTCAGTCAATGTTTACTCTCCACAATCATGCTCAGTCACTGTTGACTCTCCACAATCATACTCAGTCAATGTTTACACTTTACAATCATACTCAGTCAATGTTTACTCTCCACAATCATACTCAGTCAATGTTTACTCTTTACAATCATTCTCATTCAATGTTTACTCTCCACAATCATTCTCATTCAATGTTTACTCTCCACAATCAGACTCAGTCAATGTTCACTCTCCACAATCATACTCAATCAATGTTTACTCTCCACAATCATTCTCAGTCAATGTGTACTCTCCACAATCATACTCAGTCAATGTTCACTCTCCACAATCATTCTCAGTCAATGTTTACTCTCGACAATCATTCTCAGTCAATATTTACTCTCCACAATCATTCTCATTCAATGTTTACTCTCCACAGTCATAGTCAATGTTTACTCGACACAATCATAGTCAATGTTTACTCTCCACAATCATACTCATTCAATGTTTACTCTCCACAATCATAGTCAATGTTTCCTCTCCACAATCATACTCAGTCAATGTTTACTCTCCACAATCATACTCATTCAATGTTTACTCTCCACAATCATTCTCAGTCAATATTTACTCTCCACAATCTTTCTCATTCAATGTTTAATCTCCACAATCATAGTCAATCAATGTTTACTCTCCACAATCATTCTCATTCAAAGCTTACTCTCCACAATCATACTCAGTCAATGTTTACTCTCCACAATCATACTCAGTCAATGTTTACTCTTTACAATCATTCTCAGTCAATAATTACTCTCCACAATCATTCTCAGTCAATGTTTACTCTCCACAATCATACTCAGTCAATGTTTACTCTCCACAATCATTCTCCATCAATATTTACTCTCCGCACTCATTCTCAGTCAATATTTACTCTTCACAATCATTCTCAGTCAATGTTTACTCTCCACAATCATTCTCAGTCAATATTTACTCTCCACAATCATTCTAATGCAATGTTTACTCTCCACAATCATAGTCAATGTTTACTCTCCACAGTCATAGTCAATGTTTACTCTCCACAATCGTACTCATTCAATGTTTACTCTCCACAATCATACTCATTCAATGTTTACTCTCCACAATCATAGTCAATCAATGTTTACTCTCCACAATCATTCTCAGTCAATGTTTACTCTCCACAATCATACTCATTCAATGTTTACTCTCCACAATCATTCTCCGTCAATATTTACTCTCCGCACTCATTCTCAGTCAATATTTACTCTCCACAATCATTCTCAGTCAATGTTTACTCTCCACAATCATTCTCAGTCAATATTTACTCTCCACAATCATTCTCATTCAATGTTTACTCTCCACAGTCACAGGCAATGTTTACTCTCCACAATCATAGTCAATGTTTACTCTCCACAATCATACTCATTCAATGTTTACTCTCCACAATCATACTCATTCAATGTTTACTCTCCACAATCATAGTCAATGTTTACTCTCCACAATCATATTCAGTCAATATTTACTCTCCACAATCTTTCTCATTCAATGTTTAATCTCCACAATCATAGTCAATCAATGTTTACTCTCCACAATCATTCTAATGCAATGTTTACTCTCCACAATCATAGTCAATGTTTACTCTCCACAGTCATAGTCAATGTTTACTCTCCACAATCGTACTCATTCAATGTTTACTCTCCACAATCATACTCATTCAATGTTTACTCTCCACAATCATAGTCAATCAATGTTTACTCTCCACAATCATTCTCATTCAATGTTTACTTTCCACAATCATACTCATTCAATGTTTACTCTCCACAATCATAGTCAATCAATCTTTACTCTCCACAATCATTCTCATTCAATGTTTACTCTCCACAATCATTCTCAGTCAATATTTACTCTCCACAATCATTCTAATGCAATGTTTACTCTCCACAATCATAGTCAATGTTTACTCTCCACAGTCATAGTCAATGTTTACTCTCCACAATCGTACTCATTCAATGTTTACTCTCCACAATCATACTCATTCAATGTTTACTCTCCACAATCTGAGTCAATCAATGTTTACTCTCCACAATCATTCTCATTCAATGTTTACTCTCCACAATCATACTCATTCAATGTTTACTCTCCACAATCATTCTCCGTCAATATTTACTCTCCGCACTCATTCTCAGTCAATATTTACTCTCCACAATCATTCTCATGCAATGTTTACTCTCCACAATCATAGTCAATGTTTACTCTCCACAGTCATAGTCAATGTTTACTCTCCACAATCATTCTCATTCAATGTTTACTCTCCACAGTCATAGGCAATGTTTACTCTCCACAATCATACTCATTCAATGTTTACTCTCCACAATCATACTCATTCAATGTTTACTCTCCACAATCATAGTCATTGTTTACTCTCCACAATCATTCTCATTCAATGTTTAATCTCCACAATCATAGTCAATCAATGTTTACTCTCCACAATCATTCTCAGTCAATGTTTACTCTCCACAATCATACTCAGTCAATGTTTACTCTCCACAATCATACTCAGTCAATGTTTACTCTCCACAATCATAGTCAGTCAATGTTTGCTCTCCACAATCATACTCAGTCAATGTTTACTCTCCACAATCATACTAAGTCAATGTTTACTCTCCACAATCATTCTCAGTCAATATTTACTCTCCACAATCATTCTCATTCAATGTTTACTCTCCACAATCATACTCAGTCAATGTTTACTCTCCACAATCATTCTCAGTCAATGTTTACTCTCCACAATCATTCTCAGTCAATGTTTACTCTCCACAATCATACTCAGTCAATGTTTACTCTCCACAATCATAGTCAGTCAATGTTTACTCTCCACCATCATTCTCAGTCAATATTTACTCTCAACAATCATTCTCAGTCAATATTTACTCTCCACAATCATACTCAGTCAATATTTACTCTCCACAATCATTCTCATTCAATGTTTACTCTCCACAATCATAGTCAATGTTTACTCTCCACAATCATATTCAGTCAATATTTACTCTCCACAATCTTTCTCATTCAATGTTTAATCTCCACAATCATAGTCAATCAATGTTTACTCTCCACAATCATTCTCATTCAATGTTTACTCTCCACAATCATACTCAGTCAATGTTTACTCTCCACAATCATACTCAGTCACTGTTGACTCTCCACAATCATACTCAGTCAATGTTTACACTTTACAATCATACTCAGTCAATGTTTACTCTCCACAATCATACTCAGTCAATGTTTACTCTTTACAATCATTCTCATTCAATGTTTGCTCTCCACAATCATACTCAGTCAATGTTTACTCTCCACAATCATTCTCAGTCAATGTTTACTCTCCACAATCATTCTCAGTCAATGTTTACTCTCCACAATCATACTCAGTCAATGTTTACTCTCCACAATCATAGTCAGTCAATGTTTACTCTCCACCATCATTCTCAGTCAATATTTACTCTCCACAATCATTCTCATTCAATGTTTACTCTCCACAATCATAGTCAATGTTTACTCTCCACAATCATATTCAGTCAATATTTACTCTCCACAATCTTTCTCATTCAATGTTTAATCTCCACAATCATAGTCAATCAATGTTTACTCTCCACAATCATTCTCATTCAATGTTTACTCTCCACAATCATACTCAGTCAATGTTTACTCTCCACAATCATGCTCAGTCACTGTTGACTCTCCACAATCATACTCAGTCAATGTTTACTCTTTACAATCATTCTCATTCAATGTTTACTCTCCACAATCATTCTCATTCAATGTTTACTCTCCACAATCAGACTCAGTCAATGTTCACTCTCCACAATCATACTCAATCAATGTTTACTCTCCACAATCATTCTCAGTAAATGTGTACTCTCCACAATCATACTCAGTCAATGTTCACTCTCCACAATCATTCTCAGTCAATGTTTACTCTCGACAATCATTCTTAGTCAATATTTACTCTCCACAATCATTCTCAGTCAATATTTACTCTCCACAATCATTCTCATTCAATGTTTACTCTCCACAGTCATAGTCAATGTTTACTCGACACAATCATAGTCAATGTTTACTCTCCACAATCATACTCATTCAATGTTTACTCTCCACAATCATAGTCAATGTTTCCTCTCCACAATCATACTCAGTCAATGTTTACTCTCCACAATCATACTCAGTCAATGTTTACTCTCCACAATCATACTCATTCAATGTTTACTCTCCACAATCATACTCAGTCAATGTTTACTCTCCACAATCATACTCAGTCAATGTTTGCTCTCCACAATCATATTCAGTCAATGTTTACTCTCCACAATCATACTCAGTCAATGTTTACTCTCCACAATCATAGTCAATCAATGTTTACTCTCCACAATCATTCTCAGTCAATATTTACTCTCCACAATCTTTCTCATTCAATGTTTAATCTCCACAATCATCGTCAATCAATGTTTACTCTCCACAATCATTCTCATTCAAAGCTTACTCTCCACAATCATACTCAGTCAATGTTTACTCTCCACAATCATACTCAGTCAATGTTTACTCTTTACAATCATTCTCAGTCAATAATTACTCTCCACAATCATTCTCAGTCAATGTTTACTCTCCACAATCATACTCAGTCAATGTTTACTCTCCACAATCATTCTCCGTCAATATTTACTCTCCGCACTCATTCTCAGTCAATATTTACTCTTCACAATCATTCTCAGTCAATGTTTACTCTCCACAATCATTCTCAGTCAATATTTACTCTCCACAATCATTCTAATGCAATGTTTACTCTCCACAATCATAGTCAATGTTTACTCTCCACAGTCATATTCAATGTTTACTCTCCACAATCGTACTCATTCAATGCTTACTCTCCACAATCATACTCATTCAATGTTGACTCTCCACAATCATACTCAGTCAATGTTTGCTCTTTACAATCATTCTCATTCAATGTTTACTCTCCACAATCATTCTCATTCAATGTTTACTCTCCACAATCATACTCAGTCAATGTTTACTCTCCACAATCATACTCAGTCAATGTTTACTCTCCACAATCATTCTCAGTCAATGTGTACTCTCCACAATCATACTCAGTCAATGTTCACTCTCCACAATCATTCTCAGTCAATGTTTACTCTCCACAATCATTCTCAGTCAATATTTACTCTCCACAATCATTCTCATTCAATGTTTACTCTCCACAGTCATAGTCAATGTTTACTCTCCACAATCATAGTCAATGTTTACTCTCCACAATCATACTCATTCAATGTTTACTCTCCACAATCATAGTCAATGTTTACTCTCCACAATCATACTCAGTCAATGTTTACTCTCCACAATCATACTAAGTCAATGTTTACTCTCCACAATCATACTCATTCAATGTTTACTCTCCACAATCATACTCAGTCAATGTTTACTCTCCACAACCATACTCAGTCAATGTTTGCTCTCCACAATCATATTCAGTCAATGTTTACTCTCCACAATCATACTCAGTCAATGTTTACTCTCCACAATCATAGTCAATCAATGTTTACTCTCCACAATCATTCTCAGTCAATATTTACTCTCCACAATCTTTCTCATTCAATGTTTAATCTCCACAATCATAGTCAATCAATGTTTACTCTCCACAATCATTCTCATTCAAAGCTTACTCTCCACAATCATACTCAGTCAATGTTTACTCTCCACAATCATACTCAGTCAATGTTTACTCTTTACAATCATTCTCAGTCAATAATTACTCTCCACAATCATTCTCAGTCAATGTTTACTCTCCACAATCATACTCAGTCAATGTTTACTCTCCACAATCATTCTCCGTCAATATTTACTCTCCGCACTCATTCTCAGTCAATATTTGCTCTTCACAATCATTCTCAGTCAATGTTTACTCTCCACAATCATTCTCAGTCAATATTTACTCTCCACAATCATTCTAATGCAATGTTTACTCTCCACAATCATAGTCAATGTTTACTCTCCACAGTCATAGTCAATGTTTACTCTCCACAATCGTACTCATTCAATGTTTACTCTCCACAACCATACTCAGTCAATGTTTGCTCTCCACAATCATATTCAGTCAATGTTTACTCTCCACAATCATACTCAGTCAATGTTTACTCTCCACAATCATAGTCAATCAATGTTTACTCTCCACAATCATTCTCAGTCAATATTTACTCTCCACAATCTTTCTCATTCAATGTTTAATCTCCACAATCATAGTCAATCAATGTTTACTCTCCACAATCATTCTCATTCAAAGCTTACTCTCCACAATCATACTCAGTCAATGTTTACTCTCCACAATCATACTCAGTCAATGTTTACTCTTTACAATCATTCTCAGTCAATAATTACTCTCCACAATCATTCTCAGTCAATGTTTACTCTCCACAATCATACTCAGTCAATGTTTACTCTCCACAATCATTCTCCGTCAATATTTACTCTCCGCACTCATTCTCAGTCAATATTTGCTCTTCACAATCATTCTCAGTCAATGTTTACTCTCCACAATCATTCTCAGTCAATATTTACTCTCCACAATCATTCTAATGCAATGTTTACTCTCCACAATCATAGTCAATGTTTACTCTCCACAGTCATAGTCAATGTTTACTCTCCACAATCGTACTCATTCAATGTTTACTCTCCACAATCATACTCATTCAATGTTTACTCTCCACAATCATAGTCAATCAATGTTTACTCTCCACAATCATACTCATTCAATGTTTACTCTCCACAATCATAGTCAATCAATGTTTACTCTCCACAATCATTCTCATTCAATGTTTACTCTCCACAATCATTCTCAGTCAATATTTACTCTCCACAATCATTCTAATGCAATGTTTACTCTCCACAATCATAGTCAATGTTTACTCTCCACAGTCATAGTCAATGTTTACTCTCCACAATCGTACTCATTCAATGTTTACTCTCCACAATCATACTCATTCAATTTTTACTCTCCACAATCAGAGTCAATCAATGTTTACTCTCCACAATCATTCTCAGTCAATGTTTACTCTCCACAATCATACTCATTCAATGTTTACTCTCCACAATCATTCTCCGTCAATATTTACTCTCCGCACTCATTCTCAGTCAATATTTACTCTCCACAATCATTCTCAGTCAATATTTACTCTCCACAATCATTCTCATGCAATGTTTACTCTCCACAATCATAGTCAATGTTTACTCTCCACAGTCATAGTCAATGTTTACTCTCCACAATCATTCTCATTCAATGTTTACTCTCCACAGTCATAGGCAATGTTTACTCTCCACAATCATACTCATTCAATGTTTACTCTCCACAATCATACTCATTCAATGTTTACTCTCCACAATCACAGTCATTGTTTACTCTCCACAATCATATTCAGTCAATATTTACTCTCCACAATCTTTCTCATTCAATGTTTAATCTCCACAATCATAGTCAATCAATGTTTACTCTCCACAATCATTCTCAGTCAATGTTTACTCTCCACAATCATACTCATTCAATGTTTACTCTCCACAATCATACTCAGTCAATGTTTACTCTCCACAATCATAGTCAGTCAATGTTTGCTCTCCACAATCATACTCAGTCAATGTTTACTCTCCACAATCATACTAAGTCAATGTTTACTCTCCACAATCATTCTCAGTCAATATTTACTCTCCACAATCATTCTCATTCAATGTTTACTCTCCACAATCATACTCAGTCAATGTTTACTCTCCACAATCATTCTCAGTCAATGTTTACTCTCCACAATCATTCTCAGTCAATGTTTACTCTCCACAATCATACTCAGTCAATGTTTACTCTCCACAATCATAGTCAGTCAATGTTTACTCTCCACCATCATTCTCAGTCAATATTTACTCTCCACAATCATTCTCAGTCAATATTTACTCTCCACAATCATACTCAGTCAATATTTACTCTCCACAATCATTCTCATTCAATGTTTACTCTCCACAATCATAGTCAATGTTTACTCTCCACAATCATATTCAGTCAATATTTACTCTCCACAATCTTTCTCATTCAATGTTTAATCTCCACAATCATAGTCAATCAATGTTTACTCTCCACAATCATTCTCATTCAATGTTTACTCTCCACAATCATTCTCAGTCAATGTTTACTCTCCACAATCATACTCAGTCAATGTTTACTCTCCACAATCATAGTCAGTCAATGTTTACTCTCCACAATCATTCTCAGTCAATATTTACTCTCCACAATCATTCTCATTCAATGTTTCCTCTCCACAATCATAGTCAATGTTTACTCTCCACAATCATATTCAGTCAATATTTACTCTCCACAATCTTTCTCATTCAATGTTTAATCTCCACAATCATAGTCAATCAATGTTTACTCTCCACAATCATTCTCATTCAATGTTTACTCTCCACAATCATACTCAGTCAATGTTTACACTTTACAATCATACTCAGTCAATGTTTACTCTCCACAATCATACTCAGTCAATGTTTACTCTTTACAATCATTCTCATTCAATGTTTACTCTCCACAATCATACTCAGTCAATGTTTACTCTCCACAATCATTCTCAG
This sequence comes from Heptranchias perlo, assembly GCF_035084215.1. Taxonomy (NCBI): domain Eukaryota; kingdom Metazoa; phylum Chordata; class Chondrichthyes; order Hexanchiformes; family Hexanchidae; genus Heptranchias; species Heptranchias perlo. The sequence goes on from NC_090342.1 coordinate 57,843,524, forward strand.
TCAATGTTTACTCTCCACAATCATTCTCAGTCAATGTTTACTCTCCACAATCATACTCAGTCAATGTTTACTCTCCACAATCATAGTCAGTCAATGTTTACTCTCCACCATCATTCTCAGTCAATATTTACTCTCCACAATCATTCTCATTCAATGTTTACTCTCCACAATCATAGTCAATGTTTACTCTCCACAATCATATTCAGTCAATATTTACTCTCCACAATCTTTCTCATTCAATGTTTAATCTCCACAATCATAGTCAATCAATGTTTACTCTCCACAATCATTCTCATTCAATGTTTACTCTCCACAATCATACTCAGTCAATGTTTACTCTCCACAATCATGCTCAGTCACTGTTGACTCTCCACAATCATACTCAGTCAATGTTTACACTTTACAATCATACTCAGTCAATGTTTACTCTCCACAATCATACTCAGTCAATGTTTACTCTTTACAATCATTCTCATTCAATGTTTACTCTCCACAATCATTCTCATTCAATGTTTACTCTCCACAATCAGACTCAGTCAATGTTCACTCTCCACAATCATACTCAATCAATGTTTACTCTCCACAATCATTCTCAGTCAATGTGTACTCTCCACAATCATACTCAGTCAATGTTTACTCTCCACAATCATACTCAGTCAATGTTTACTCTCCACAATCATACTCAGTCAATGTTCACTCTCCACAATCATTCTCAGTCAATGTTTACTCTCGACAATCATTCTTAGTCAATATTTACTCTCCACAATCATTCTCAGTCAATATTTACTCTCCACAATCATTCTCATTCAATGTTTACTCTCCACAGTCATAGTCAATGTTTACTCGACACAATCATAGTCAATGTTTACTCTCCACAATCATACTCATTCAATGTTTACTCTCCACAATCATAGTCAATGTTTCCTCTCCACAATCATACTCAGTCAATGTTTACTCTCCACAATCATACTCATTCAATGTTTACTCTCCACAATCATTCTCAGTCAATATTTACTCTCCACAATCTTTCTCATTCAATGTTTAATCTCCACAATCATAGTCAATCAATGTTTACTCTCCACAATCATTCTCATTCAAAGCTTACTCTCCACAATCATACTCAGTCAATGTTTACTCTCCACAATCATACTCAGTCAATGTTTACTCTTTACAATCATTCTCAGTCAATAATTACTCTCCACAATCATTCTCAGTCAATGTTTACTCTCCACAATCATACTCAGTCAATGTTTACTCTCCACAATCATTCTCCGTCAATATTTACTCTCCGCACTCATTCTCAGTCAATATTTACTCTTCACAATCATTCTCAGTCAATGTTTACTCTCCACAATCATTCTCAGTCAATATTTACTCTCCACAATCATTCTAATGCAATTTTTACTCTCCACAATCATAGTCAATGTTTACTCTCCACAGTCATAGTCAATGTTTACTCTCCACAATCGTACTCATTCAATGTTTACTCTCCACAATCATACTCATTCAATGTTTACTCTCCACAATCATAGTCAATCAATGTTTACTCTCCACAATCATTCTCAGTCAATGTTTACTCTCCACAATCATACTCATTCAATGTTTACTCTCCACAATCATTCTCCGTCAATATTTACTCTCCGCACTCATTCTCAGTCAATATTTACTCTCCACAATCATTCTCAGTCAATGTTTACTCTCCACAATCATTCTCAGTCAATATTTACTCTCCACAATCATTCTCATTCAATGTTTACTCTCCACAGTCACAGGCAATGTTTACTCTCCACAATCATAGTCAATGTTTACTCTCCACAATCATACTCATTCAATGTTTACTCTCCACAATCATACTCATTCAATGTTTACTCTCCACAATCATAGTCAATGTTTACTCTCCACAATCATATTCAGTCAATATTTACTCTCCACAATCTTTCTCATTCAATGTTTAATCTCCACAATCATAGTCAATCAATGTTTACTCTCCACAATCATTCTAATGCAATGTTTACTCTCCACAATCATAGTCAATGTTTACTCTCCACAGTCATAGTCAATGTTTACTCTCCACAATCGTACTCATTCAATGTTTACTCTCCACAATCATACTCATTCAATGTTTACTCTCCACAATCATAGTCAATCAATGTTTACTCTCCACAATCATTCTCATTCAATGTTTACTTTCCACAATCATACTCATTCAATGTTTACTCTCCACAATCATAGTCAATCAATGTTTACTCTCCACAATCATTCTCATTCAATGTTTACTCTCCACAATCATTCTCAGTCAATATTTACTCTCCACAATCATTCTAATGCAATGTTTACTCTCCACAATCATAGTCAATGTTTACTCTCCACAGTCATAGTCAATGTTTACTCTCCACAATCGTACTCATTCAATGTTTACTCTCCACAATCATACTCATTCAATGTTTACTCTCCACAATCAGAGTCAATCAATGTTTACTCTCCACAATCATTCTCATTCAATGTTTACTCTCCACAATCATACTCATTCAATGTTTACTCTCCACAATCATTCTCCGTCAATATTTACTCTCCGCACTCATTCTCAGTCAATATTTACTCTCCACAATCATTCTCAGTCAATATTTACTCTCCACAATCATTCTCATGCAATGTTTACTCTCCACAATCATAGTCAATGTTTACTCTCCACAGTCATAGTCAATGTTTACTCTCCACAATCATTCTCATTCAATGTTTACTCTCCACAGTCATAGGCAATGTTTACTCTCCACAATCATACTCATTCAATGTTGACTCTCCACATTCATACTCATTCAATGTTTACTCTCCACAATCATAGTCATTGTTTACTCTCCACAATCATATTCAGTCAATATTTACTCTCCACAATCTTTCTCATTCAATGTTTAATCTCCACAATCATAGTCAATCAATGTTTACTCTCCACAATCATTCTCAGTCAATGTTTACTCTCCACAATCATACTCAGTCAATGTTTACTCTCCACAATCATACTCAGTCAATGTTTACTCTCCACAATCATAGTCAGTCAATGTTTGTTCTCCACAATCATACTCAGTCAATGTTTACTCTCCACAATCATACTCAGTCAATGTTTACTCTCCACAATCATTCTCCGTCAATATTTACTCTCCACAATCATTCTCATTCAATGTTTACTCTCCACAGTCATAGTCAATGTTTACTCGACACAATCATAGTCAATGTTTACTCTCCACAATCATACTCATTCAATGTTTACTCTCCACAATCATAGTCAATGTTTCCTCTCCACAATCATACTCAGTCAATGTTTACTCTCCACAATCATACTCAGTCAATGTTTACTCTCCACAATCATACTCAATCAATGTTTACTCTCCACAATCATTCTCATTCAATGTTTACTCTCCACAATCATACTCATTCAATGTTTACTCTCCACAATCATTCTCCGTCAATATTTACTCTCCGCACTCATTCTCAGTCAATATTTACTCTCCACAATCATTCTCAGTCAATATTTACTCTCCACAATCATTCTCATGCAATGTTTACTCTCCACAATCATAGTCAATGTTTACTCTCCACAGTCATAGTCAATGTTTACTCTCCACAATCATTCTCATTCAATGTTTACTCTCCACAGTCATAGGCAATGTTTACTCTCCACAATCATACTCATTCAATGTTGACTCTCCACAATCATACTCATTCAATGTTTACTCTCCACAATCATAGTCATTGTTTACTCTCCACAATCATATTCAGTCAATATTTACTCTCCACAATCTTTCTCATTCAATGTTTAATCTCCACAATCATAGTCAATCAATGTTTACTCTCCACAATCATTCTCAGTCAATGTTTACTCTCCACAATCATACTCAGTCAATGTTTACTCTCCACAATCATACTCAGTCAATGTTTACTCTCCACAATCATAGTCAGTCAATGTTTGCTCTCCACAATCATACTCAGTCAATGTTTACTCTCCACAATCATACTCAGTCAATGTTTACTCTCCACAATCATTCTCAGTCAATATTTACTCTCCACAATCATTCTCATTCAATGTTTACTCTCCACAATCATACTCAGTCAATGTTTACTCTCCACAATCATTCTCAGTCAATGTTTACTCTCCACAATCATTCTCAGTCAATGTTTACTCTCCACAATCATACTCAGTCAATGTTTACTCTCCACAATCATAGTCAGTCAATGTTTACTCTCCACCATCATTCTCAGTCAATATTTACTCTCCACAATCATTCTCAGTCAATATTTACTCTCCACAATCATACTCAGTCAATATTTACTCTCCACAATCATTCTCATTCAATGTTTACTCTCCACAATCATAGTCAATGTTTACTCTCCACAATCATATTCAGTCAATATTTACTCTCCACAATCTTTCTCATTCAATGTTTAATCTCCACAATCATAGTCAATCAATGTTTACTCTCCACAATCATTCTCATTCAATGTTTACTCTCCACAATCATACTCAGTCAATGTTTACTCTCCACAATCATACTCAGTCACTGTTGACTCTCCACAATCATACTCAGTCAATGTTTACACTTTACAATCATACTCAGTCAATGTTTACTCTCCACAATCATACTCAGTCAATGTTTACTCTTTACAATCATTCTCATTCAATGTTTACTCTCCACAATCATACTCAGTCAATGTTTACTCTCCACAATCATTCTCAGTCAATGTTTACTCTCCACAATCATTCTCAGTCAATGTTTACTCTCCACAATCATACTCAGTCAATGTTTACTCTCCACAATCATAGTCAGTCAATGTTTACTCTCCACCATCATTCTCAGTCAATATTTACTCTCCACAATCATTCTCATTCAATGTTTACTCTCCACAATCATAGTCAATGTTTACTCTCCACAATCATATTCAGTCAATATTTACTCTCCACAATCTTTCTCATTCAATGTTTAATCTCCACAATAATAGTCAATCAATGTTTACTCTCCACAATCATTCTCATTCAATGTTTACTCTCCACAATCATACTCAGTCAATGTTTACTCTCCACAATCATGCTCAGTCACTGTTGACTCTCCACAATCATACTCAGTCAATGTTTACACTTTACAATCATACTCAGTCAATGTTTACTCTCCACAATCATACTCAGTCAATGTTTACTCTTTACAATCATTCTCATTCAATGTTTACTCTCCACAATCATTCTCATTCAATGTTTACTCTCCACAATCAGACTCAGTCAATGTTCACTCTCCACAATCATACTCAATCAATGTTTACTCTCCACAATCATTCTCAGTAAATGTGTACTCTCCACAATCATACTCAGTCAATGTTCACTCTCCACAATCATTCTCAGTCAATGTTTACTCTCGACAATCATTCTTAGTCAATATTTACTCTCCACAATCATTCTCAGTCAATATTTACTCTCCACAATCATTCTCATTCAATGTTTACTCTCCACAGTCATAGTCAATGTTTACTCGACACAATCATAGTCAATGTTTACTCTCCACAATCATACTCATTCAATGTTTACTCTCCACAATCATAGTCAATGTTTCCTCTCCACAATCATACTCAGTCAATGTTTACTCTCCACAATCATACTCAGTCAATGTTTACTCTCCACAATCATACTCATTCAATGTTTACTCTCCACAATCATACTCAGTCAATGTTTACTCTCCACAATCATACTCAGTCAATGTTTGCTCTCCACAATCATATTCAGTCAATGTTTACTCTCCACAATCATACTCAGTCAATGTTTACTCTCCACAATCATAGTCAATCAATGTTTACTCTCCACAATCATTCTCAGTCAATATTTACTCTCCACAATCTTTCTCATTCAATGTTTAATCTCCACAATCATCGTCAATCAATGTTTACTCTCCACAATCATTCTCATTCAAAGCTTACTCTCCACAATCATACTCAGTCAATGTTTACTCTTTACAATCATTCTCAGTCAATAATTACTCTCCACAATCATTCTCAGTCAATGTTTACTCTCCACAATCATACTCAGTCAATGTTTACTCTCCACAATCATACTCATTCAATGTTTACTCTCCACAATCATACTCATTCAATGTTTACTCTCCACAATCATAGTCAATCAATGTTTACTCTCCACAATCATTCTCATTCAATGTTTACTTTCCACAATCATACTCATTCAATGTTTACTCTCCACAATCATCGTCAATCAATGTTTACTCTCCACAATCATTCTCATTCAATGTTTACTCTCCACAATCATTCTCAGTCAATATTTACTCTCCACAATCATTCTAATGCAATGTTTACTCTCCACAATCATAGTCAATGTTTACTCTCCACAGTCATATTCAATGTTTACTCTCCACAATCGTACTCATTCAATGCTTACTCTCCACAATCATACTCATTCAATGTTTACTCTCCACAATCATAGTCAATCAATGTTTACTCTCCACAATCATTCTCAGTCAATGTTTACTCTCCACAATCATACTCATTCAATGTTTACTCTCCACAATCATTCTCCGTCAATATTTACTCTCCGCACTCATTCTCAGTCAATATTTACTCTCCACAATCATTCTCAGTCAATGTTTACTCTCCACAATCATTCTCAGTCAATATTTACTCTCCACAATCATTCTCATTCAATGTTTACTCTCCACAGTCACAGGCAATGTTTACTCTCCACAATCATAGTCAATGTTTACTCTCCACAATCATACTCATTCAATGTTTACTCTCCACAATCATACTCATTCAATGTTTACTCTCCACAATCATAGTCAATGTTTACTCTCCACAATCATATTCAGTCAATATTTACTCTCCACAATCTTTCTCATTCAATGTTTAATCTCCACAATCATAGTCAATCAATGTTTACTCTCCACAATCATTCTCATTCAATGTTTACTCTCCACAATCATACTCAGTCAATGTTTACACTTTACAATCATACTCAGTCAATGTTTACTCTCCACAATCATACTCAGTCAATGTTTACTCTCCACAATCATTCTCAGTCAATGTTTACTCTCGACAATCATTCTCAGTCAATATTTACTCTCCACAATCATTCTCAGTCAATATTTACTCTCCACAATCATTCTCAGTCAATATTTACTCTCCACAATCATTCTCATTCAATGTTTACTCTCCACAGTCATAGTCAATGTTTACTCTCCACAATCATAGTCAATGTTTACTCTCCACAATCATACTCATTCAATGTTTACTCTCCACAATCGTACTCGGTCAATGTTTACTCCCCACAATCATAGTCAATATTTACTCTCCACAATCATTCTCATTCAATGTTTACTCTCCACAATCATACTCAGTCAATGTTTACTCTCCACAATCATTCTCAGTCAATGTTCACTCTCCACAATCATTCTCAGTCAATGTTCACTCCCCACAATCATTCTCATTCAATGTTTACTCTCCACAATCATACTCAGTCAATATTTACTCTCCACAATCATTCTCATTCAATGTTTACTCTCCACAATCATAGTCAATGTTTACTCTCCACAATCATATTCAGTCAATATTTACTCTCCACAATCTTTCTCATTCAATGTTTAATCTCCACAATCATAGTCAATCAATGTTTACTCTCCACAATCATTCTCATTCAATGTTTACTCTTTACAATCATTCTCGTTCAATGTTTACTCTCCACAATCATTCTCATTCAATGTTTACTCTCCACAATCATACTCAGTCAATGTTTACTCTCCACAATCATACTCAGTCAATGTTTACTCTCCACAATCATTCTCAGTCAATGTGTACTCTCCACAATCATACTCAGTCAATGTTCACTCTCCACAATCATTCTCAGTCAATGTTTACTCTCGACAATCATTCTCAGTCAATATTTACTCTCCACAATCATTCTCAGTCAATATTTACTCTCCACGATCATTCTCATTCAATGTTTACTCTCCACAGTCATAGTCAATGTTTACTCTCCACAATCATAGTCAATGTTTACTCTCCACAATCATACTCATTCAATGTTTACTCTCCACAATCATAGTCAATGTTTACTCTCCACAATCATACTCAGTCAATGTTTACTCTCCACAATCATACTCAGTCAATGTTTACTCTCCACAATCATTCTCAGTCAATATTTACTCTCCACAATCTTTCTCATTCAATGTTTAATCTCCACATTCATAGTCAATCAATGTTTACTCTCCACAATCATTCTCATTCAATGCTTACTCTCCACAATCATACTCAGTCAATGTTTACTTGCCACAATCATACTCAGTCAATGTTTACTCTTTACAATCATTCTCAGTCAATAATTACTCTCCACAATCATTCTCAGTCAATGTTTACTCTCCACAATCATACTCAGTCAATGTTTACTCTCCACAATCATTCTCCGTCAATATTTACTCTCCGCACTCATTCTCAGTCAATATTTACTCTTCACAATCATTCTCAGTCAATGTTTACTCTCCACAATCGTACTCATTCAATGGTTACTCTCCACAATCATACTCATTCAATGTTTACTCTCCACAATCATAGTCAATCAATGTTTACTCTCCACAATCATTCTCAGTCAATGTTTCCTCTCCACAATCATACTCATTCAATGTTTACTCTCCACAATCATTCTCCGTCAATATTTACTCTCCGCACTCATTCTCAGTCAATATTTACTCTCCACAATCATTCTCAGTCAATGTTTACTCTCCACAATCATTCTCAGTCAATATTTACTCTCCACAATCATTCTCATTCAATGTTTGCTCTCCACAGTCACAGGCAATGTTTACTCTCCACAATCATAGTCAATGTTTACTCTCCACAATCATACTCATTCAATGTTTACTCTCCACAATCATACTCATTCAACGTTTACTCTCCACAATCATAGTCAATGTTTACTCTCCACAATCATATTCAGTCAATATTTACTCTCCACAATCTTTCTCATTCAATGTTTAATCTCCACAATCATAGTTAATCAATGTTTACTCTCCACAATCATTCTAATGCAATGTTTACTCTCCACAATCATAGTCAATGTTTACTCTCCACAGTCATAGTCAATGTTTACTCTCCACAATCGTACTCATTCAATGTTTACTCTCCACAATCATACTCATTCAATGTTTACTCTCCACAATCATAGTCAATCAATGTTTACTCTCCACAATCATTCTCATTCAATGTTTACTTTCCACAATCATACTCATTCAATGTTTACTCTCCACAATCATAGTCAATCAATGTTTACTCTCCACAATCATTCTCATTCAATGTTTACTCTCCACAATCATTCTCAGTCAATATTTACTCTCCACAATCATTCTAATGCAATGTTTACTCTCCACAATCATAGTCAATGTTTACTCTCCACAGTCATAGTCAATGTTTACTCTCCACAATCGTACTCATTCAATGTTTACTCTCCACAATCATACTCATTCAATGTTTACTCTCCACAATCAGAGTCAATCAATGTTTACTCTCCACAATCATTCTCATTCAATGTTTACTCTCCACAATCATACTCATTCAATGTTTACTCTCCACAATCATTCTCCGTCAATATTTACTCTCCGCACTCATTCTCAGTCAATATTTACTCTCCACAATCATTCTCAGTCAATATTTACTCTCCACAATCATTCTCATGCAATGTTTACTCTCCACAATCATAGTCAATGTTTACTCTCCACAGTCATAGTCAATGTTTACTCTCCACAATCATTCTCATTCAATGTTTACTCTCCACAGTCATAGGCAATGTTTACTCTCCACAATCATACTCATTCAATGTTGACTCTCCACAATCATACTCATTCAATGTTTACTCTCCACAATCATAGTCATTGTTTACTCTCCACAATCATATTCAGTCAATATTTACTCTCCACAATCTTTCTCATTCAATGTTTAATCTCCACAATCATAGTCAATCAATGTTTACTCTCCACAATCATTCTCAGTCAATGTTTACTCTCCACAATCATACTCAGTCAATGTTTACTCTCCACAATCATACTCAGTCAATGTTTACTCTCCACAATCATAGTCAGTCAATGTTTGCTCTCCACAATCATACTCAGTCAATGTTTACTCTCCACAATCATACTAAGTCAATGTTTACTCTCCACAATCATTCTCAGTCAATATTTACTCTCCACAATCATTCTCATTCAATGTTTACTCTCCACAATCATACTCAGTCAATGTTTACTCTCCACAATCATTCTCAGTCAATGTTTACTCTCCACAATCATTCTCAGTCAATGTTTACTCTCCACAATCATACTCAGTCAATGTTTACTCTCCACAATCATAGTCAGTCAATGTTTACTCTCCACAATCATAGTCAATGTTTACTCTCCACAATCATATTCAGTCAATATTTACTCTCCACAATCTTTCTCATTCAATGTTTAATCTCCACAATCGTAGTCAATCAATGTTTACTCTCCACAATCATTCTCATTCAATGTTTACTCTCCACAATCATACTCAGTCAATGTTTACTCTCCACAATCATACTCAGTCACTGTTGACTCTCCACAATCATACTCAGTCAATGTTTACACTTTACAATCATACTCAGTCAATGTTTACTCTCCACAATCATACTCAGTCAATGTTTACTCTTTACAATCATTCTCATTCAATGTTTACTCTCCACAATCATACTCAGTCAATGTTTACTCTCCACAATCATTCTCAGTCAATGTTTACTCTCCACAATCATTCTCAGTCAATGTTTACTCTCCACAATCATACTCAGTCAATGTTTACTCTCCACAATCATAGTCAGTCAATGTTTACTCTCCACCATGATTCTCAGTCAATATTTACTCTCCACAATCATTCTCATTCAATGTTTACTCTCCACAATCATAGTCAATGTTTACTCTCCACAATCATATTCAGTCAATATTTACTCTCCACAATCTTTCTCATTCAATGTTTAATCTCCACAATCATAGTCAATCAATGTTTACTCTCCACAATCATTCTCATTCAATGTTTACTCTCCACAATCGTACTCAGTCAATGTTTACTCTCCACAATCATGCTCAGTCACTGTTGACTCTCCACAATCATACTCAGTCAATGTTTACACTTTACAATCATACTCAGTCAATGTTTACTCTCTACAATCATACTCAGTCAATGTTTACTCTTTACAATCATTCTCATTCAATGTTTACTCTCCACAATCATGCTCAGTCACTGTTGACTCTCCACAATCATACTCAGTCAATGTTTACACTTTACAATCATACTCAGTCAATGTTTACTCTCTACAATCATTCTCAGTCAATATTTACTCTCCACAATCATTCTCAGTCAATATTTACTCTCCACAATCATTCTCATGCAATGTTTACTCTCCACAATCATAGTCAATGTTTACTCTCCACAGTCATAGTCAATGTTTACTCTCCACAATCATTCTCATTCAATGTTTACTCTCCACAGTCATAGGCAATGTTTACTCTCCACAATCATACTCATTCAATGTTGACTCTCCACAATCATACTCATTCAATGTTTACTCTCCACAATCATAGTCATTGTTTACTCTCCACAATCATATTCAGTCAATATTTACTCTCCACAATCTTTCTCATTCAATGTTTAATCTCCACAATCATAGTCAATCAATGTTTACTCTCCACAATCATTCTCAGTCAATGTTTACTCTCCACAATCATACTCAGTCAATGTTTACTCTCCACAATCATACTCAGTCAATGTTTACTCTCCACAATCATAGTCAGTCAATGTTTGCTCTCCACAATCATACTCAGTCAATGTTTACTCTCCACAATCATACTAAGTCAATGTTTACTCTCCACAATCATTCTCAGTCAATATTTACTCTCCACAATCATTCTCATTCAATGTTTACTCTCCACAATCATACTCAGTCAATGTTTACTCTCCACAATCATTCTCAGTCAATGTTTACTCTCCACAATCATTCTCAGTCAATGTTTACTCTCCACAATCATACTCAGTCAATGTTTACTCTCCACAATCATAGTCAGTCAATGTTTACTCTCCACAATCATAGTCAATGTTTACTCTCCACAATCATATTCAGTCAATATTTACTCTCCACAATCTTTCTCATTCAATGTTTAATCTCCACAATCGTAGTCAATCAATGTTTACTCTCCACAATCATTCTCATTCAATGTTTACTCTCCACAATCATACTCAGTCAATGTTTACTCTCCACAATCATACTCAGTCACTGTTGACTCTCCACAATCATACTCAGTCAATGTTTACACTTTACAATCATACTCAGTCAATGTTTACTCTCCACAATCATACTCAGTCAACGTTTACTCTTTACAATCATTCTCATTCAATGTTTACTCTCCACAATCATACTCAGTCAATGTTTACTCTCCACAATCATTCTCAGTCAATGTTTACTCTCCACAATCATTCTCAGTCAATGTTTACTCTCCACAATCATACTCAGTCAATGTTTACTCTCCACAATCATAGTCAGTCAATGTTTACTCTCCACCATGATTCTCAGTCAATATTTACTCTCCACAATCATTCTCATTCAATGTTTACTCTCCACAATCATAGTCAATGTTTACTCTCCACAATCATATTCAGTCAATATTTACTCTCCACAATCTTTCTCATTCAATGTTTAATCTCCACAATCATAGTCAATCAATGTTTACTCTCCACAATCATTCTCATTCAATGTTTACTCTCCACAATCATACTCAGTCAATGTTTACTCTCCACAATCATGCTCAGTCACTGTTGACTCTCCACAATCATACTCAGTCAATGTTTACACTTTACAATCATACTCAGTCAATGTTTACTCTCTACAATCATACTCAGTCAATGTTTACTCTTTACAATCATTCTCATTCAATGTTTACTCTCCACAATCATTCTCATTCAATGTTTACTCTCCACAATCAGACTCAGTCAATGTTCACTCTCCACAATCATACTCAATCAATGTTTACTCTCCACAATCATTCTCAGTAAATGTGTACTCTCCACAATCATACTCAGTCAATGTTCACTCTCCACAATCATTCTCAGTCAATGTTTACTCTCGACAATCATTCTTAGTCAATATTTACTCTCCACAATCATTCTCAGTCAATATTTACTCTCCACAATCATTCTCATTCAATGTTTACTCTCCACAGTCATAGTCAATGTTTACTCGACACAATCATAGTCAATGTTTACTCTCCACAATCATACTCATTCAATGTTTACTCTCCACAATCATAGTCAATGTTTCCTCTCCACAATCATACTCAGTCAATGTTTACTCTCCACAATCATACTCAGTCAATGTTTACTCTCCACAATCATACTCATTCAATGTTTACTCTCCACAATCATACTCAGTCAATGTTTACTCTCCACAATCATACTCAGTCAATGTTTGCTCTCCACAATCATATTCAGTCAATGTTTACTCTCCACAATCATACTCAGTCAATGTTTACTCTCCACAATCATAGTCAATCAATGTTTACTCTCCACAATCATTCTCAGTCAATATTTACTCTCCACAATCTTTCTCATTCAATGTTTAATCTCCACAATCATCGTCAATCAATGTTTACTCTCCACAATCATTCTCATTCAAAGCTTACTCTCCACAATCATACTCAGTCAATGTTTACTCTTTACAATCATTCTTAGTCAATAATTACTCTCCACAATCATTCTCAGTCAATGTTTACTCTCCACAATCATACTCAGTCAATGTTTACTCTCCACAATCATTCTCCGTCAATATTTACTCTCCGCACTCATTCTCAGTCAATATTTACTCTTCACAATCATTCTCAGTCAATGTTTACTCTCCACAATCATTCTCAGTCAATATTTACTCTCCACAATCATTCTAATGCAATGTTTACTCTCCACAATCATAGTCAATGTTTACTCTCCACAGTCATAGTCAATGTTTACTCTCCACAATCGTACTCATTCAATGTTTACTCTCCACAATCATACTCATTCAATGTTTACTCTCCACAATCATAGTCAATCAATGTTTACTCTCCACAATCATTCTCATTCAATGTTTACTTTCCACAATCATACTCATTCAATGTTTACTCTCCACAATCATCGTCAATCAATGTTTACTCTCCACAATCATTCTCATTCAATGTTTACTCTCCACAATCATTCTCAGTCAATATTTACTCTCCACAATCATTCTAATGCAATGTTTACTCTCCACAATCATAGTCAATGTTTACTCTCCACAGTCATATTCAATGTTTACTCTCCACAATCGTACTCATTCAATGCTTACTCTCCACAATCATACTCATTCAATGTTTACTCTCCACAATCATAGTCAATCAATGTTTACTCTCCACAATCATTCTCAGTCAATGTTTACTCTCCACAATCATACTCATTCAATGTTTACTCTCCACAATCATTCTCCGTCAATATTTACTCTCCGCACTCATTCTCAGTCAATATTTACTCTCCACAATCATTCTCAGTCAATGTTTACTCTCCACAATCATTCTCAGTCAATATTTACTCTCCACAATCATTCTCATTCAATGTTTACTCTCCACAGTCACAGGCAATGTTTACTCTCCACAATCATAGTCAATGTTTACTCTCCACAATCATACTCATTCAATGTTTACTCTCCACAATCATACTCATTCAATGTTTACTCTCCACAATCATAGTCAATGTTTACTCTCCACAATCATATTCAGTCAATATTTACTCTCCACAATCTTTCTCATTCAATGTTTAATCTCCACAATCATAGTCAATCAATGTTTACTCTCCACAATCATTCTCATTCAATGTTTACTCTCCACAATCATACTCAGTCAATGTTTACACTTTACAATCATACTCAGTCAATGTTTACTCTCCACAATCATACTCAGTCAATGTTTACTCTCCACAATCATTCTCAGTCAATGTTTACTCTCGACAATCATTCTCAGTCAATATTTACTCTCCACAATCATTCTCAGTCAATATTTACTCTCCACAATCATACTCATTCAATGTTTACTCTCCACAATCGTACTCGGTCAATGTTTACTCTCCACAATCATTCTCAGTCAATGTTCACTCCCCACAATCATTCTCATTCAATGTTTACTCTCCACAATCATACTCAGTCAATGTTTACTCTCCACAATCATTCTCAGTCAATGTTTACTCTCCACAATCATTCTCAGTCAATGTTTACTCTCCACAATCATACTCAGTCAATGTTTACTCTCCACAATCATAGTCAGTCAATGTTTACTCTCCACAATCATTCTCAGTCAATATTTACTCTCCACAATCATACTCAGTCAATATTTACTCTCCACAATCATTCTCATTCAATGTTTACTCTCCACAATCATAGTCAATGTTTACTCTCCACAATCATATTCAGTCAATATTTACTCTCCACAATCTTTCTCATTCAATGTTTAATCTCCACAATCATAGTCAATCAATGTTTACTCTCCACAATCATTCTCATTCAATGTTTACTCTTTACAATCATTCTCGTTCAATGTTTACTCTCCACAATCATTCTCATTCAATGTTTACTCTCCACAATCATACTCAGTCAATGTTTACTCTCCACAATCATACTCAGTCAATGTTTACTCTCCACAATCATTCTCAGTCAATGTGTACTCTCCACAATCATACTCAGTCAATGTTCACTCTCCACAATCATTCTCAGTCAATGTTTACTCTCGACAATCATTCTCAGTCAATATTTACTCTCCACAATCATTCTCAGTCAATATTTACTCTCCACAATCATTCTCATTCAATGTTTACTCTCCACAGTCATAGTCAATGTTTACTCTCCACAATCATAGTCAATGTTTACTCTCCACAATCATACTCATTCAATGTTTACTCTCCACAATCATAGTCAATGTTTACTCTCCACAATCATACTCAGTCAATGTTTACTCTCCACAATCATTCTCAGTCAATATTTACTCTCCACAATCTTTCTCATTCAATGTTTAATCTCCACATTCATAGTCAATCAATGTTTACTCTCCACAATCTTTCTCATTCAATGTTTAATCTCCACATTCATAGTCAATCAATGTTTACTCTCCACAATCATACTCAGTCACTGTTTACTCTCCACAATCATACTCAGTCAATGTTTACTCTCCACAATCATACTCAGTCAATGTTTACTCTTTACAATCATTCTCAGTCAATAATTACTCTCCACAATCATTCTCAGTCAATGTTTACTCTCCACAATCATACTCAGTCAATGTTTACTCTCCACAATCATTCTCCGTCAATATTTACTCTCCGCACTCATTCTCAGTCAATATTTACTCTTCACAATCATTCTCAGTCAATGTTTACTCTCCACAATCATTCTCAGTCAATGTTGACTCTCGACAATCATTCTCAGTCAATATTTACTCTCCACAATCATTCTCAGTCAATATTTACTCTCCACAATCATTCTCATTCAATGTTTACTCTCCACAGTCATAGTCAATGTTTACTCTCCACAATCATAGTCAATGTTTACTCTCCACAATCATACTCATTCAATGTTTACTCTCCACAATCATAGTCAATGTTTACTCTCCACAATCATACTCAGTCAATGTTTACTCTCCACAATCATTCTCAGTCAATATTTACTCTCCACAATCTTTCTCATTCAATGTTTAATCTCCACATTCATAGTCAATCAATGTTTACTCTCCACAATCTTTCTCATTCAATGTTTAATCTCCACATTCATAGTCAATCAATGTTTACTCTCCACAATCATACTCAGTCACTGTTTACTCTCCACAATCATACTCAGTCAATGTTTACTCTCCACAATCATACTCAGTCAATGTTTACTCTTTACAATCATTCTCAGTCAATAATTACTCTCCACAATCATTCTCAGTCAATGTTTACTCTCCACAATCATACTCAGTCAATGTTTACTCTCCACAATCATTCTCCGTCAATATTTACTCTCCGCACTCATTCTCAGTCAATATTTACTCTTCACAATCATTCTCAGTCAATGTTTACTCTCCACAATCATTCTCAGTCAATATTTACTCTCCACAATCATTCTCATGCAATTTTTACTCTCCACAATCATAGTCAATGTTTACTCTCCACAGTCATAGTCAATGTTTACTCTCCACAATCGTACTCATTCAATGTTTACTCTCCACAATCATACTCATTCAATGTTTACTCTCCACAATCATAGTCAATCAATGTTTACTCTCCACAATCATACTCATTCAATGTTTACTCTCCACAATCATAGTCAATCAATGTTTACTCTCCACAATCATTCTCATTCAATGTTTACTCTCCACAATCATACTCATTCATGTTTACTCTCCACAATCATAGTCAATCAATGTTTACTCTCCACAATCATTCTCATTCAATGTTTACTCTCCACAATCATACTCAGTCAATGTTTACTCTCCACAATCATTCTCAGTCAATGTTTACTCTCCACAATCATACTCATTCAATGTTTACTCTCCACAATCATTCTCCGTCAATATTTACTCTCCGCACTCATTCTCAGTCAATATTTACTCTCCACAATCATTCTCAGTCAATGTTTACTCTCCACAATCATTCTCAGTCAATATTTACTCTCCACAATCATTCTCATGCAATGTTTACTCTCCACAATCATAGTCAATGTTTACTCTCCACAGTCATAGTCAATGTTTACTCTCCACAATCATTCTCATTCAATGTTTACTCTCCACAGTCATAGGCAATGTTTACTCTCCACAATCATAGTCAATGTTTACTCTCCACAATCATACTCATTCAGTGTTTACTCTCCACAATCATACTCATTCAATGTTTACTCTCCACAATCATAGTCAATGTCCACTCTCCACAATCATACTCAGTCAATGTTTACTCTCCACAATCATTCTCATTCAATGTTTACTCTCCACAATCATACTCAGTCAATGTTTACTCTCCACAATCATACTCAGTCACTGTTTACTCTCCACAATCATAGTAAGTCAATGTTTACTCTCCACAATCATACTCATTCAATGTTTACTCTCCACAATCATACTCAGTCAATGTTTACTCTCCACAATCATACTCAGTCAATGTTTACTCTCCACAATCATACTCAGTCAATGTTTACTCTCCACAATCATACTCAGTCACTGTTTACTTTCCACAATCATACTCAGTCAATGTTTACTCTCCACAATCATAGTAAGTCAATGTTTACTCTTCACTATCATTCTCAGTAAATGTTTACTCTTCACTATCATTCTCAGCTAATATTTACTCTCCACAATCATTCTCAGTCAATATTTACTCTCCACAATCATTCTCAGTCAATATTTACTCTCCACAATCATTCTCAGTCAATGTTTGCTCTCCACAATCATTCTCAGTCAATATTTACTCTCCACAATCATTCTCAGTCAATATTTACTCTCCACAATCATTCTCAGTCAATGTTTACTCTACAAAATCATTCTCAGTCAATGTTTACTCTCCACAATCATTCTCAGTCAATGTTTACTCTACAAAATCATTCTCAGTCAATGTTTACTCTCCACAATCAGAGTCAATGTTTATTCTCCACAATCATATTCAGTCAATGTTTACTCTCCACAATCATATTCAGTCAATGTTTACTCATTGCAATCATTCTTAGTCAATATTTACTCTCCACAATCATTCTCATTCAATGTTTACTCTCCACAATCATACTCAGTCAATGTTTACTCTCCACTATCATACTCAGTCAATGTTTACTCTCCACAATCATTCTCCGTCAGTGTTTACTCTTTGCAATCATTCTTCGTCAATATTTACTCTCCACAATCATTCTCATTCAATGTTTACTCTCCACAATCATACTCATTCAATGTTTACTCTCCACAATCATACTCATTCAATATTTACTCTCCACAATCATACTCATTCAATATTTACTCTACACAATCATTCTCAGTCAATGTTTACTCTCCACAATCACAGTCAATCAATGTTTACTCTCCACAATCATACTCAGTCAATGTTTACTCTCCACAATCATAGTCAATCAATGTTTACTCTCCACAATCATACTCAGTCAATGTTTACTCTCCACAATCATACTCAGTCAATGTTTGCTCTCCACAATCATACTCAGTCAATGTTTACTCTTCACTATCATTCTCAGTAAATGTTTACTCTTCACTATCATTCTCAGTAAATATTTACTGTCCGCAAGCATTCTCAGTCAATGTTTACTCTCCACAATTATACTCAGTCAATGTTTACTCTACACAATCATACTCAGTCAATGTTTACTCCACACAATCATACTCAGTCAATGTTTGCTCTCCACAATCATACTCAGTCAATGTTTACTCTCCACAATCATAGTCAATCAATGTTTACTCTCCACAATCATACTCAGTCAATGTTTACTCTCCACAATCATACTCAGTCAATGTTTGCTCTCCACAATCATACTCAGTCAATGTTTACTCTTCACTTTCATTCTCAGTAAATGTTTACTCTTCACTATCATTCTCAGTAAATATTTACTGTCCGCAAGCATTCTCAGTCAATGTTTACTCTCCACAATTATACTCAGTCAATGTTTACTCCACACAATCATACTCAGTCAATGTTTGCTCTCCACAATTATACTCAGTCAATGTTTACTCTCCACAATCATACTCAGTCAATGTTTACTCTTCACTATCATACTCAGTCAATGTTTGCTCTCCACAATCATACTCAGTCAATGTTTACTCTGCACGATCATACTCAGTCAATATTTACTCTCCACAATCGTACTCAGTCAATGTTTACTCTCCACAATCATACTCAGTCAATGTTTACTCTCTGCTATCATTCTCAGTCAATATTTACTCTCCGCAATCATTCTCAGTCAATATTTACTCTTCACAATCATTCTCATTCAATGTTTACTCTCCACAATCGTACTCGGTCAATATTTACTCTCCACAATCATTCTCATTCAATGTTTACTCTCCACAATCATAGTCAATGTTTACTCTCCACAATCATACTCATTCAATGTTTACTCTCCGCAATCATAGTCAATTTTTACTCTCCACAATCATACTCAGTCAATGTTTACTCTCCACAATCATAGTCAATCAATGTTTACTCTCCACAATCATACTCAGTCAATTTTTACTCTCCACAATCATACTCAGTCAATGTTTACTCTCCACAATCATTCTCCGTCAATATTTACTCTCCACAATCATTCTCCGTCAATATTTACTCTCCGCACTCATTCTCAGTCAATATTTACTCTTCACAACAATTCTCAGTCAATGTTTACTCTCCACAATCATTCTCAGTCAATATTTACTCTCCACAATCATTCTCATGCAATGTTTACTCTCCACAATCATAGTCAATGCTTACTCTCCACAGTCATAGTCAATGTTTACTCTCCACAATCGTACTCATTCAATGTTTACTCTCCACAATCATACTCATTCAATGTTTACTCTCCACAATCATAGTCAATCAATGTTTGCTCTCCACAATCATTCTCATTCAATGTTTACTCTCCACAATCATACTCATTCAATGTTTACTCTCCACAATCATAGTCAATCAATGTTTACTCTCCACAATCATTCTCATTCAATGTTTACTCTCCACAATCATACTCAGTCAATGTTTACTCTCCACAATCATTCTCAGTCAATGTTTACTCTCCACAATCATACTCATTCAATGTTTACTCTCCACAATCATTCTCCGTCAATATTTACTCTCCGCACTCATTCTCAGTCAATATTTACTCTGCACAATCATTCTCAGTCAATGTTTACTCTCCACAATCATTCTCAGTCAATATTTACTCTCCACAATCATTCTCATGCAATGTTTACTCTCCACAATCATAGTCAATGTTTACTCTCCACAGTCATAGTCAATGTTTACTCTCCACAATCATTCTCATTCAATGTTTACTCTCCACAGTCATAGGCAATGTTTACTCTCCACAATCATAGTCAATGTTTACTCTCCACAATCATACTCATTCAATGTTTACTCTCCACAATCATACTCATTCAATGTTTACTCTCCACAATCATAGTCAATGTCTACTCTCCACAATCATACTCAGTCAATGTTTACTCTCCACAATCATTCTCATTCAATGTTTACTCTCCACAATCATACTCAGTCAATGTTTACTCTCCACAATCATACTCAGTCACTGTTTACTCTCCACAATCATAGTAAGTCAATGTTTACTCTCCACAATCATACTCAGTCAATGTTTACTCTCCACAATCATACTCAGTCAATGTTTACTCTCCACAATCATACTCAGTCAATGTTTATTCTCCACAATCATACTCATTCAATGTTTACTCTCCACAATCATTCTCCGTCAATATTTACTCTCCGCACTCATTCTCAGTCAATATTTACTCTCCACAATCATTCTCAGTCAATGTTTACTCTCCACAATCATTCTCAGTCAATATTTACTCTCCACAATCATTCTCATGCAATGTTTACTCTCCACAATCATAGTCAATGTTTACTCTCCACAGTCATAGTCAATGTTTACTCTCCACAATCATTCTCATTCAATGTTTACTCTCCACAGTCATAGGCAATGTTTACTCTCCACAATCATAGTCAATGTTTACTCTCCACAATCATACTCATTCAGTGTTTACTCTCCACAATCATACTCATTCAATGTTTACTCTCCACAATCATAGTCAATGTCCACTCTCCACAATCATACTCAGTCAATGTTTACTCTCCACAATCATTCTCATTCAATGTTTACTCTCCACAATCATACTCAGTCAATGTTTACTCTCCACAATCATACTCAGTCACTGTTTACTCTCCACAATCATAGTAAGTCAATGTTTACTCTCCACAATCATACTCATTCAATGTTTACTCTCCACAATCATACTCAGTCAATGTTTACTCTCCACAATCATACTCAGTCAATGTTTACTCTCCACAATCATACTCAGTCAATGTTTACTCTCCACAATCATACTCAGTCACTGTTTACTTTCCACAATCATACTCAGTCAATGTTTACTCTCCACAATCATAGTAAGTCAATGTTTACTCTTCACTATCATTCTCAGTAAATGTTTACTCTTCACTATCATTCTCAGCTAATATTTACTCTCCACAATCATTCTCAGTCAATATTTACTCTCCACAATCATTCTCAGTCAATATTTACTCTCCACAATCATTCTCAGTCAATGTTTGCTCTCCACAATCATTCTCAGTCAATATTTACTCTCCACAATCATTCTCAGTCAATATTTACTCTCCACAATCATTCTCAGTCAATGTTTACTCTACAAAATCATTCTCAGTCAATGTTTACTCTCCACAATCATTCTCAGTCAATGTTTACTCTACAAAATCATTCTCAGTCAATGTTTACTCTCCACAATCAGAGTCAATGTTTATTCTCCACAATCATATTCAGTCAATGTTTACTCTCCACAATCATATTCAGTCAATGTTTACTCATTGCAATCATTCTTAGTCAATATTTACTCTCCACAATCATTCTCATTCAATGTTTACTCTCCACAATCATACTCAGTCAATGTTTACTCTCCACTATCATACTCAGTCAATGTTTACTCTCCACAATCATTCTCCGTCAGTGTTTACTCTTTGCAATCATTCTTCGTCAATATTTACTCTCCACAATCATTCTCATTCAATGTTTACTCTCCACAATCATACTCATTCAATGTTTACTCTCCACAATCATACTCATTCAATATTTACTCTCCACAATCATACTCATTCAATATTTACTCTACACAATCATTCTCAGTCAATGTTTACTCTCCACAATCACAGTCAATCAATGTTTACTCTCCACAATCATACTCAGTCAATGTTTACTCTCCACAATCATAGTCAATCAATGTTTACTCTCCACAATCATACTCAGTCAATGTTTACTCTCCACAATCATACTCAGTCAATGTTTGCTCTCCACAATCATACTCAGTCAATGTTTACTCTTCACTATCATTCTCAGTAAATGTTTACTCTTCACTATCATTCTCAGTAAATATTTACTGTCCGCAAGCATTCTCAGTCAATGTTTACTCTCCACAATTATACTCAGTCAATGTTTACTCTACACAATCATACTCAGTCAATGTTTACTCCACACAATCATACTCAGTCAATGTTTGCTCTCCACAATCATACTCAGTCAATGTTTACTCTCCACAATCATAGTCAATCAATGTTTACTCTCCACAATCATACTCAGTCAATGTTTACTCTCCACAATCATACTCAGTCAATGTTTGCTCTCCACAATCATACTCAGTCAATGTTTACTCTTCACTTTCATTCTCAGTAAATGTTTACTCTTCACTATCATTCTCAGTAAATATTTACTGTCCGCAAGCATTCTCAGTCAATGTTTACTCTCCACAATTATACTCAGTCAATGTTTACTCCACACAATCATACTCAGTCAATGTTTGCTCTCCACAATTATACTCAGTCAATGTTTACTCTCCACAATCATACTCAGTCAATGTTTACTCTTCACTATCATACTCAGTCAATGTTTGCTCTCCACAATCATACTCAGTCAATGTTTACTCTGCACGATCATACTCAGTCAATATTTACTCTCCACAATCGTACTCAGTCAATGTTTACTCTCCACAATCATACTCAGTCAATGTTTACTCTCTGCTATCATTCTCAGTCAATATTTACTCTCCGCAATCATTCTCAGTCAATATTTACTCTTCACAATCATTCTCATTCAATGTTTACTCTCCACAATCGTACTCGGTCAATATTTACTCTCCACAATCATTCTCATTCAATGTTTACTCTCCACAATCATAGTCAATGTTTACTCTCCACAATCATACTCATTCAATGTTTACTCTCCGCAATCATAGTCAATTTTTACTCTCCACAATCATACTCAGTCAATGTTTACTCTCCACAATCATAGTCAATATTTACTCTCCACAATCATTCTCATTCAATGTTTACTCTCCACAATCATAGTCAATGTTTACTCTCCACAATCATACTCATTCAATGTTTACTCTCCACAATCATAGTCAATCAATGTTTACTCTCCACAATCATACTCAGTCAATTTTTACTCTCCACAATCATACTCAGTCAATGTTTACTCTCCACAATCATTCTCCGTCAATATTTACTCTCCACAATCATTCTCCGTCAATATTTACTCTCCGCACTCATTCTCAGTCAATATTTACTCTTCACAACAATTCTCAGTCAATGTTTACTCTCCACAATCATTCTCAGTCAATATTTACTCTCCACAATCATTCTCATGCAATGTTTACTCTCCACAATCATAGTCAATGCTTACTCTCCACAGTCATAGTCAATGTTTACTCTCCACAATCGTACTCATTCAATGTTTACTCTCCACAATCATACTCATTCAATGTTTACTCTCCACAATCATAGTCAATCAATGTTTGCTCTCCACAATCATTCTCATTCAATGTTTACTCTCCACAATCATACTCATTCAATGTTTACTCTCCACAATCATAGTCAATCAATGTTTACTCTCCACAATCATTCTCATTCAATGTTTACTCTCCACAATCATACTCAGTCAATGTTTACTCTCCACAATCATTCTCAGTCAATGTTTACTCTCCACAATCATACTCATTCAATGTTTACTCTCCACAATCATTCTCCGTCAATATTTACTCTCCGCACTCATTCTCAGTCAATATTTACTCTGCACAATCATTCTCAGTCAATGTTTACTCTCCACAATCATTCTCAGTCAATATTTACTCTCCACAATCATTCTCATGCAATGTTTACTCTCC